>NC_142095.1:38791949-39094980 GCF_054644295.1 Miniopterus natalensis
CACGGGTGCCAGTAGCTGCTGCTCGGTTGTACCAGTCGGCAGTTTTAGCTGAGGTGGGCATTCTCAGATTTATGAATGGCTGACTTAGGCACTTCCCTTAGGCACAAAAAGCAAGGCGCAATGTACAAGGAAACTCTTTTGTTTCAAAGTAAAATCATGCAGAAGAAATAATTTGGGCCACCCATCTCTAAAATCATTTTCAAAGTACTCAGAAATTCCTTTGGGGACCTTTCCCGAGGTCTTTACAACAGGCCAGACACTGCATGCTTTAATGGAATTAATCCTCTAAACAGCCTCGTGGGATGGGCACTGCCTTCCCTGGTCCTTTTTAAACAAAACCACTTCTCCCGAAGTATTGGGACGTAAGATCAAGCAATGCCGTTAGGTTTTCATTCACTATTACTGTTTTTCCTGTTGCGTTGCAGCGATCACCTTCCAGTGGGTTCCCCAACCCTCTTCAGGAGCAGGGTTACTTTAGCAACATGACAGGCTTTGTGGGTCAGTGGGGCACCTGATGAATGGTTTAACATGAACAATATGCATTATATAACATGCACAATACATAATCAATCAGATATATAATCACTCTTTGGTTTCCCAGCCCCGAGTCAGCTGACCCACGAATTCTTGGAACTTAACCCACTTGGGGAGGGATTCTGTATGTGGTCTAAGGGGCTGGGTCTGAAGAACCCCTTGCTACGTGGTGGCCACATGACATTAAAACAAGAGCAGGGGCGTGGTGGGGAAGGACAGAAGCAGGTTCAGCCTGGGCTCCCTACCTCCTAGCATGTGACCTCAGAGGTGTGACTTAGCCTCTTTGTAAAATGGGACACCTGAGACCCACATGCTGGGGGAGCACAAGACTAACCAGAGTTACATGAAAAAGGAGGCATTCGGTAATGGCTGCTGTCTCTAAGGAGCTCTGCTTCTTGTCATGGGCTTGGATTCCACGGCCACAGGGCATATGAGACTCCACTGGGGTCTGTGAACTGACCACGACCTCACATTTAAGTGTCACTGTGTCACTTTCCTGTCTTCTTTTAGTTCCTTCATGAGTGACCCCTCTTTGGCCCTGACCCCTGTGTTCAGGCCACATCACACACTCTCTATGTCAGCCAAGTGAATTGACCCCGCTAATCTACTGCTATCCCGAATCAATGGCAATAATGGTCATGCAATATAAAGTTGCCCTGGGCTGAAGTGCAGAGCCCTTGGATTCTTTTTATAACCTTGTATTGACAGATAATTAATATACCTTATTTGGGCAAAATGACTCAAGGAGAGCAGGGACCATTTCTGTCTAGTTTCTGTTGAATTGTACATAGTAGGTGCTCGATAAATATTTGTTGAACTAATTGCTAAACAGGTGAGCCTTAGTTAAGTGCTGCATAATGAGGTATGTGGTGTGTTTCCCCCCTAGTATCTTCTTTCATTTCTTTTCAAATAATCGAAATAATTTGTAGGCAGGAGCACGAGAGCTTAGCTTTTAATCTCATCAACAAAGAACCTTCCAAAGAGGAGACATTCCTTTGGCCTTGGTTGTTGGCATTTCAGATGTAATTACATTTTTCACCCTAAAATTTCCCAACAAGATTAAGAGTCCCACACAAAGTTCCCTTAACCCTCTACTCAAAGGTTTTCACAAGGAGCTCTGCCCACTTTTCATGGGGTTTCTGAAAGATGCCAGCTGCCGGCAACCATGAAACGTGAAACACAAAGGGCTCGTAATCTCCTGGAACAGCGCCGCCTGCACCGTTCTCTGCAAACCTCTCCAAGAATATGCCAAGGTCTGCAAGTGTCTACATGCTTTTCTGCAAGCAAAAAAGATGCAACCTTGCCTTTCTCAATAAGCTGCTTCTATCATTTCCTTTATCTATTCCAGATCAGATGAGATAAGAGTGTATAAACATGGCAGAAAAAAGGCAGGCAGCCTTAGCATTTTCTTTGTAATGCCACTTGCTTTATGGCCTCTGTGGAGTTTCTCCTGACTTCACATCATGGTGATAGTTCTGGTAGCCCCTGAGAAGTTTTAAACTTCTTCATATACCTAATTCCAGCTGGCTATTAACTGTACTAGTTTATTGAGGGCTTTTGAATGTGTAGGCATATATTTTTTGTTACTTAGGCCGTTTGCTGGCTCCTAGGAAAGCTATCTTTCCTGAAGGGGGCTTTTGGTCCAAAGCACGAAGATCCCCATAGAGAATGATTTCATTTGTGTCTTTGAGGATGTGAGTCCATGTAAAGCGGTGACAGTGGTCAGGCTGGTGCTCAGTGCTCCAACCTGGTTCAGGAGACAGCCACTGAGTAAACATTTAGATCTTTATAATGCACAGCAGATTCTTGGTAAATAGTTACAGAAGTACTGATGCTGCAAGCCTGTAAGAGGTGGTCAGTGAAGAGGCTTTGAAAGGAGGTGATGGTGGCGGGAAAATAAGACAAGGGCCAGTATTTACTGAGTGCTTGCTATGTACCTGCACTGGGCTAGCATTTTAAATCATTCTCTTTTTGAGCTTCCTAAAAGCCCCCATCTTGCAGATGAGGACACTGAGGCTTAGAGAGATTAAATAATGTGCCCAAAGTCACACAGCTACTAAGGGACAGATCTGGGAGGCAGAGCTCCCACTCCCACTCCATAAACTCCCCCACATGCCCAACCAGCTGAGCCACACCAGCCAGGGCATTTGCAATAGATTTTGATGACAAAGAACAATAACTTTGAGCCCCAATTAAATTAAATTAAATGTTTTCCCCCCGAAAAGAACGCTATCCTTCTCATTAGTAGACATGTATTGCAATAAATAAATTAAAAAAATGTACTCATATTTTTAATTTCATCAACAAAAAACATTGTGAAATGTGTTTTCTTTCTTGTTATATAAATACTTATATAATATTCTTGATTTTGTCTTTCATGCCACAAAACTTAAAATATTTACTATCTGGCTATTACAAAAAAATCTTGCTGAAACTTGATTTAGGACAGTGGCTGGCATGTGGTAGATAACACAGTAAAGGAAATGCCAGCTCTCATCTTTCCTGACATCCTAGCCCCTGCACCATTTTCCTCATGAAGGCAAGTTAGCTAAAGGTCCCAATTCTCCTTTGTATGTTTTATTAGATACTGCATATATATGCCCACAAGTTCTAGGTAAATACTGGGCAAAACATAGCTGCCCAATGTAGGAAGGGAAATGAAGCTTAATGGTGGTGCTGGGCTACGTGCCTTCTCCTTTTCAGGCCCATTCATCCCTTTTAAAGGCATAGGGCCCTGTGGGCTCCTAGTTAACTACTCCAAACAGTGGTGGTAGCTCCACCTGCTAGGGCAAATAGCCCATGTTGAAGACCAAAGAGAAGGCAGGTTGCAGCAAAGCTCTCCCCAAATATAGTCGTGGGCACTAATTCTATATGAGGGTCTGGGAGGAAACCCAGGGGCAGTAAGAGCAGCCAACCTAGCCAACCCTGTCTTTCTCTCTGAGTGTGATAGCTAGCCTGAGGACACTGGCCTACCAAAGGCTCTGAGAAGGCCTGCAATGAAGAAACCTATTTAATTCTGTTTAATCCAGTTTTGCTCAAACTTATTTGAACACAGAATGCTTTTATTATAACTTAAAAAAAAAAGGTGTCTTATCCAATACTGTTAGTTCTCTGAGGAACAACTTTAGGGAATTACTACTGCAGGGGAAGGAGCAGTTGACCAAGAGTCAGTCATTTCAAGTTCATGTCCGACCTCCCATGTTCATCTCTGCATCTTTGGAAAAATCTCAACTGTTGGAACCTCACTGGTTTTTTTTAATACTCACCTGAGGATATGTTTTTCATTGATTTTAGAGAGACGAAGGGAGAGAGAGAGAAACAGAGAGGGAGAGAGAAACATCAATGTTAGAAACATTGATCGGTTGCCTCTCTTCAGGGACCAGGGATGGAACCTGCAACCTGGGCATGTGCCCTGGCTGGGAATCAAACTCGCCACCTTTCAGTGCACAGGACGACACTCCAATCAGCTGAGCCACACGGGCCAGGGTGGAACCTCACTTTTTACTTTCTGAACAGGCATGGTGCTACCTGCCTGCCACCCTGACAGAGCTGACGGGGATCAGCTGAAAATCAGGGATGGACATGGTGTTTTCTCTACACTGGTGAGGGAGCCGTGTGCGTGAGACAGAAGTGGGAGGAGCAGCAGTCAGCCCTCAGCACTTGCAGGACATTCCCAATGACGCATGGACTGGGCTGAAGGCTCCCCCAGCTGTCCCTGCCCTCAGTGTTTGCTGGAACGGCAGTGACCAGCCGGGGGGGGGGGGGGGGTGGAGAGAGCCCATCCTTCCCTGCACCCGGTCCCTGCCCAAGGCGAGAGGCCCACCAAGGAGAGCCACTCAGGTACATAAAGCTCCCCGAGGGCCTCCAAGGGTGGGAGCCCCGCGCCTCCACCCAGGTGTCGCCCTCACCCACGAAGTCTGGAACTGGCTTAGCAGTCTGGCCTCTGCAAATGCGTTGGTGCATCCGCAATCTTCAAAATAACAACACGGAGAAAATTCCTCCGGCGCGTCTCGGCTTGCGCCCTCACCCACAGTCACCTCTTTATCTGCCACCAGCCTGCTGAGTAGGAGGGACGGAGTCTCTGCGGCTCTGAGCACTTGCTTGTTCTCCGTCTCTGCTCTCCACCTTCCCTGGGAGGCAAGGACAATTCTCTTCTGTCGCCTGTCCTCGTGAAGGCCTGCGAGGCTGAGCTGAGTGTGGAACCTGCTGGTGGAGATGCTGGTGGCCGGGCCAGTCATTCCTCTCTCAAAAGGAAAGCTTTCATTTCCCAATGTGTCACCTGTCTCCAGACAAAGGGGCGCGAAGGGTTCCCTCTAACGTGATTTCATCATATCCCCAAGCTAGTCCTGGCGCCAGGGGTTACAGTATAAACAGAAGTAAGTGGTAAATGCAACCAAGGGCAGCAAAGAGCCCTACCCGCAGCACCCAGTCAGAACCCAACACCGTGGGCAACGGGACACCCCGTTTTCAACCGTGGAGGGTTTTATGTTTTTGTACAGGAATTTATGCGGAAACTCGTTTCAAATAATGCAGTTACATCAGAGATCAAAGGGCACTGAAAGAAGAGCGATGCTGGGGATCAGCAGGCTGCTAATTCCACCGCCGCTGACTCAGGGCAGCCACAGGCATCCTGCTTCCTTGCTGACACCTGAGTGTGGAACAAAGAAGCCTCACAGCGCTGCCAAGAACAATTGCTCTGGGCAACCTTCGCCACTCCCACCCTCCCCGAGGGCTGCCCTGTGCCCACCCCAGCCTGGCGAGGCTCTCCGACGGCCTGGTGCAGAGCAGACATCAAAATTATGCACAGATGTCAATATGTCAACATGGAAAGGCAATCACGGGACACTGAGTAAATAATACAGTCTTTAAAGGCTTAAGCCAGCACGGAAGGGTGGTGGAACCCGCACCTGGCCCGGGTCTGCGCGACTCCAGGGCCTGGGTGCTCACCGCCCGCTCAGCACCAGAGACCGTGCAAAGTCTAACTCTGTCCCATCAAGTATACACTGACATGACCATCTCCGTGTAGGAAAATGGACTTTAAAGTGGCACTTTCTCCGAATGAGGATTATAAGAAATGCTTTTTCCTGATGCCTCATCAAACCCTCTAAGTTTTCTACAGTGAACAGAAAAGTAATAAATGGGGGAAATGAAGGGGCCACTGGAGGATTTCAGGTTTCCTGGAGAAAGTGGTCTTTGTGATTTTTATTTCAGAGCCTCATCCTATGTTTTCCTCTGCAGGGGAGAGGTACAATATACACGGAGGGCTCTTCAGCCGCACATGGGCTTTCGCCTTTTCATTCTGGGTCTAACAGGCTTCACTGAGAAATGATCTCCTCTCAAAGAGACGATAAACTTTCTTCTGTATCACCCAGAAGTTCTGCTTCCACCGCCTTGCACCTGCACAGCGACAAGGCGCTAAGGACACGCTTGGAGATGGACAGGATTCTCAGCTGCCCAAGCCCTGAGAGTACAGACACAGACATCACAGGAGGAGCTGAACCTACTAGGGCACACAGTGGGGTCACAAAGGAGCCTGGCTGACCCTCAGGCTCTGGAAAGCTCCTGGAGACTGAAAGAAACAACAGGCAGGATGCAGAGAAACATCCCAGAGATTCCATCACCATGGGAGCAGCCCTGTGAGCTCCAAGGCAAGTGTGACCCACAGTAGGATCTGCATGGGACAGATGAGGGGGCGTAGGGAAGGACTCCGCAGGACAGTTGTTCTCGGTTGTATGCTGGGATTCCCAGCATTTGCATTCTATTTTCTGAAAAACCTAGCTAGAAGGTACACATAGGAGTGTACATTCCTATCCTAGAGTCTCTGACAGGCATGTTCCTGGAAAAGGTCCCCGTGGCCACCCAGGGAAAATGGAGATTATAGCACCTATTTCACGGGATCATCTGGTAGCAAGTGGGCAGCAGTCTCCCTGCAGAGCTCATGTCACTCTGGGAAGGCCTTTGTGGGAAAGGCCCGAGATAGAGTTAAGACACATCTGGGCGTAACAAGTGGCCTCCAGCCAGTCGACGCCTCAGTGGCAGAGAGGAATATAGCCATTCTAGCTGGTGGTGGCCATAAATATACACTCTTATTTTGGACGTTGTTGCCTGGTTTTCCATTTTGTTGGGACCATGGAGATGGTTGGAAAGAGAGAGAGCTGGACTTCCTCACTCTGAAACACCAGGAAAGTTCTGGCTCAACTTGTTAACATTGCCCACCAATGGGTGGCTTCCCAAAGCCAGCCTTGAGGAGTGTCTACTCTTGGCCTACCGATTTAGGAAGAACTCTGCGCCTTCTCCAATCCACATTCACCCACAAGAGGAACCTCTCAACTCCCTGGAAGTGCCGTTCTGGCCATATGTTTAATGCTCACTTACAGGAGTAGGCAAAAGTAGGTTTACAGCTTTTCATATGGAAATAATACAATAGTTAATAAATAATACAAGAATAAATACACTCTGTGTTTCATGTACTCACAGCTGTAAACCTACTTTTGCCCACCCCTGTATTAGGAGTCGTGAATCAACATCTGACACTGAATGGTGTCCTCACATCACTGAGTGGTTGTGTTCTTTAAAAACCCTTCCATCTTCCTGGTAACCTGGGTGACCCTCTGGAAATGAGAGTGTATAACATCGTGATGTCCCAGGCGTAAGACAGTTTATGAGCAGGATTGTCACAAAGGGCGATGCACGTCTCTCTGGCACCTGTTAGCACGCGGACAGAGCTACCTGCCATCGGCGCTCTCTTCTCCCTGCTCTCACCCGTGGCTGGATGTCCCGAAGTCCACTCAGCTTATTATTTTTCTTTCAGAGTTCAGTTTTCCATATTCCTCCCACCCATTGATATCTGATTAATTCTCACCAGATGTGAGCGTCTGGCCTTCTCCAAGATTTGTTATTTCCCCTCCATGTTCCTAACCTTCTTCGGGCCACTTGTGTGATTTTTCTGACCTCTCTAGTGTTTCCAGCGCCTCCCAAATTAGTGTCATCTGCGACTTTCTTTCACATGTTCTTTTCTCCCCTTTACAGATCATTAATAAAGAGGCTAAACAGGACCAGGCCAGCGCCACAGTCCAGAGCAAATGACAAAGGGGTGGGAGAGGCTGGCCTCCCCCGAGCGCCAGCGCCGGCACAGGGAATGTGCAATGTAATGCGACAACGCCCATGCTCATGTCTCACCGCTGTTTGTTTATGAGTTCACGGCCAGATCGAGGGGCCTGGGAGTGTGGGCATATCCAAGCCAACGAGCCTTGCTTTGCCAGGTAACTCACAAGCTCCAGAAAAAATCCACCAGAACTTATTTACTGCCCTTTATTCAGCTTAAAAGCTTCTGCCCCAGCGCCTGAGTCAGTCATATTCCAGAGCAGAAAGCAGTGGATTAAGACATCATTAATATTACTCTTTTCCCCAGCTGGTGTGGCTCAGAGGCTGAGCATCGACCTAGGATCCAGGAGATAGTGGCTCGATTCCCGGCTGGGACACATGCCCGGGTTGCGGGCTCGATCCCCAGTTGGGGGCACGCAGGAGGCAGCCGATCAATGGCTCTCTCATCATTGAGTTTCTATCTCTCTCTCTCCCTTTCCTTTCATCTCTAAAATCAATAAAAATATATTTTAAAAAATATATTATTCTTTTCTCTCTTCCAATTCACCAGTTCACAATTGTTTATTAAAAATTCATTGGCTTTTCACATTACTCACTAGATTTTTCTTTCGGCAGAAAGAAACCCTCTGCTAGAAACACAGACTGATCCAAGGTCTCCAGCCATCAAACCTGCCTTTGCTATTCCCAGGTATCATTAAAATGAAGGTGACTGAAGAGGGTGTGCTTTTAGGGCACACATGGTTTAAGACTTGCTAGAAATTGTGTAGCCGGCTTGTGTGGCTATGGTCATAGGAATAAATTTCCCCTTTTGATTTTTCTTCCTTTTGTCTTTTCTTTTACCACCCCGAATCCCAAATTCACCCGCTCCAGAGTTATCAACCACTTTCTTCAGTTACCGTATACAGTCAGCTCTTCCAAGCCCAGTAGTAACAACAATAATGATATTCTATTGAGTCCCTCACCCTGCAGCAGGCTCACCTCACCTCATTTCATCATCTCATCTCATCTCATCTCATCTCATCTCATCTCATCTCATCTCATCTCATCTCATCTCATCTCATCATCTCATCCTCACCATGTCCCTGGGAGGTGTGCACAACCTTCCACAGATGAGAAAATGGAGAAGCACATTGGGGACACTCACACAAGGCCACCCAGCCATACAGTGCTCAGAATTTCAAGACGGGTCATCATTCATTGGTAAGCAGCCGAAATCTCATGAGGTCACCCCTCAGATGACAGAATTCTTGATTCTTAGAGCGTTCAGGGGTGCAAGAGCCAATGGCACCTTCCTTCTCTCTCTGGGTCCTTTTCAATGTTCTATGATTTCAGGAACAGGATTTTTTTCTAGAACACTATGCCCCACACATCTCTGTGATCTATGGCTGCTGATTTTTCTTTGCAATCTTTGATATTCAAGTTCTCTCCTTTTCTTTGAGAGTCAGAGGAAGTCTAACTCTTGAAGTTAGACTTCAACTATGCTCATGTCACTGCAGTGAGAGGCCAGAGACGCCCCCGTTGGTTGGTATACAGGCAAATGCAAAACAGGGCGAGTCAAAGTCTGCCCCTCCCTTGGCCAGTCCAACCAGACACAGAGAGGAAACAGGCCTCTAAATTCCTCTCCAGGTCCCCTCCCTCCAGCAATGGCCTGCCCCGGCTGTGACACACAGGGAAGAAACCTAGAGGCATGTTCAATTTAGTCTTTCTCTTACCTCCCCACCCGAGTCCTCCTGGCTTCACTTCCTAGCCTCATCTCCAGTTTGTCCATTTGTCCGTATTCCCCACCACTGATACCCAGGTCAGCACCATCAGTTCTCTCACAAATGATGGAGCGGCCCCTACATCTGCTCTTCCTGCCATGGCAATTCATCTTCTCCAAAGCGGCCAGGTTTGTTCTGCAACATAAATCAAATCATGTCATGTCCCTACTTAAAAGCCAATGATTTTCTTTTAATTTTTTAATTTTTCTTAGGCTAAAACCCAAACTCTCTACCTTGGTCGACATGATCCGACCCCTTCCCACTTCTTCCTCTTCCTCTAAAGTCTTATTCTTTACCCAGAGTTGTGGTCTTCAAGCTCCCTCAGCCCATAACGCCCTTTCCCACCTCCAGCCCTTTGCACACCTGCCTGGGACCACCTCCCGGGTGGTCCACATCCTGGCATAGATACCTCCTGACTCTCCTCCTTTCAAGGCTGGGTCTAACACTCATTTCCTTGGAAAGATGCTCAATGAACATCCATTTGGAAGTAGGTTCTTTTTATTAATCTCAATATCTTCCTGTTTTCCATCAAAGCAATGATCAAAATACATAAGGTTTCCATTCATATTTTTAATTCTATATGATATGTTTTCCTCAACTAGATGGTAAGATTCATGGAGTAGCAATCACAACTTACTCAGCATTGTTTCTTCAGCATCTAACCAAGAATTTAACCACCTGAGGAAAGCATGGATGAGTCAGTAAAAGCAATCAAATGAATGGGTAAGTAAATGAAAGAGAAGTCTCTGTAGGCAACGGCACGCAGAGCTGATGCATCAGGTCCTCAGCCACGGGAAATTTAGACTGAACTAAAAACCCTCCTTGGCAGCTCATTCAGGGGGTATAAAAGCAAACCTCCGCTTTGCAGAGAAACCAGGACTTCGGTTGAGAAACCAGGGCTTCCTTCCCAGCCACAGGACCCTTCCTGCCGCAGGGCAAGCGCAGGCTGGTGGCTGGGCCCTGTCTACGAGGAGAAGGCAAAGGAGGGTAAACTCTCTGCCACAGCCAAGAACACTCTGTCCCCACTCTGCCTGAGGGGAGGCGGGAGAGTCCCTCAGCCTCAGGCTCTGCTTCTAGTGTGACAAACCCTTCCTGGGGCCCAGTGCTTGGTGCCGCGCTCTCACTCTGCAACGTGGTCCCTGCGCTGGTGGCGCAGAGCTACGGTTTTTCATTTTGAACAGGATGCATCTGCTGGCATCACAGCCCCCTGCCAAAGCTGGTTAATGCCCACATCTGTATTCTTATGAATCAGGTCCGAAAAATTTGCATGTGTTTTCAATCTAATAAGACGTATTCTTTTCTAGTGGTTTAAGAAATAAAAATGATCTTGTGCTCTATGTCTGCCCAACTAGGAGAGTTCACAGGAAAAGCTGGAGCATTCAAGCGTCAAGGCCGACGTGGCACTAGGTCTCACACGGTGGCTCGATTTGGTCCCTCACTGCCCCACCTCATTAAATGTTCACATCCACAGCGCCTCTTGGGGGTCCAAGGAAAGCCCCTCCATTCAATGGAAATGAAGTTATTTGCTGACACGAATGATTGCCACATCCAGTGGGTTTTCCCAAAAGAAAATGATGGTGAATTAAGTAGCTGCTTTCCTGTATCTTGGAAAGCAAGACAGAAAATGCAGTTAGGGTTCCAGGAGGACATTTTCACGTTGGAAAGTGGGGGGCAGAGGACAGTGTTTGAATATGCATCTCAGGGAGGCCCATGAGGGCAACAACATGCTGGAAACATGACCCCATGGACCCTCTTCAGGAAAATCGTGACAGTGGGCAGGACAAAGGGGAGTTCTAGCCTTGAGAAAACAGGAGTAAGGATGAGCCAATAGGGAGGGGAACAGAGAGAATCTGGGAGCAGGGTATATGGTGCATCCAGGCAGCACCGCCTACGTAATTTGCAGTGCCCAGTGCAAGATGAACTTGTGGGCCCCCTTGTTCAAAAATTACTAAGAAATTCATATCGGTGACAGCAAGCAGCGCATTAAACCGAGAGTGGCGCCTCTAGGCTCAGGGTCCTGTGACTATACGGGTCACACACGGATCATGTTGGGCTGGGGCGTGAGGCCTGGCTTGGGGAGGAAGGCTAGCTCTGGGGGCTGTCAAAGCTCTTTAGAAAAGCAAACTTTCCCCGGCCCACTTTGCTCTCGGAAAGCACCACCCTTGAATGGTCACAGTGAGAGAAATAAATTGTGCCTGGGCCAGAAGTGGCGAAAAAGGGAGGAGCTGTCAGGGTTGTTACGCGAATCCCAATTCTTTGTCATTTTTGGAACAACTTTTCCCAAATTATGATTCATTTTAGCACCAAAAACACCAGATTCGAGCCAGGGCCTTTAGATACTCTTATACACGTATTGCCGATGCTGAGTAAAGTAACTTCTTGTAATGTTTCTTTTATAAGGGTAATAAATCACAATATTCAAAACAGTTAATTTTTAACGTGCCACTATTATCCATCCTCAGTTATAAATTTAACGTCTCCTTGGGCCCCACAGATTGTAATGTGACGCAGAACATGCAGCGGCTGTTCAAAATAGAAGGTTCCCCAGCATCTCATTATTTAAGTCCCTAAGATACGGTTTTAAAAGCCTGAAGATATCTGAGTAAACTTGTTTAAAGGAGTCATAAAGAAAGATAAGTAGTTTTCCTCAGAAGCCTATAAAGTTTATTACAACATATTAAAGTGGAATTATATATTGACTAATTTTCAGGAGACATTTGTTTTTGGGGGTACATGGCGTTTGGGGAAATTCATGAGCAAAGCAAGGTCTTCTGTGGGCTCTGGCACCAGTTCCATCCTGAGGACGATAGCACGGTTCCTATCTCGGGGGATGGCAGGGTGGATGTCATGAATCTTACGAAAGAGCAATAAAAATCTTTATGGTTCAGGAAGAGACAGAAATGCAGCCTCACACCCTAACCTTCATGATACAGATGCAGCAGCTTCGTAGAAAAGCCCCAAATAGGACCACACTTCTCAGGACAACCCCCAAACTATCAGAGCCTTCCTCCATGCATGTGGTAGGCAGATTGGACACGTTTGCTTTTTAACATTATGAAACCTTTTCTTCTCATTGAATAGCGTTTTAGGTCAATTTATTCTTTTATTAGCTTTTCTAGGTGAGTAAATGTGATATTTCTCTTAAAGTTTTCCCTAGACACAGGGACAGTCTTTCAGACAGAACCTAAAGAATTGACCTGCTTTCCCCACATCCTCATCCTGACAAGCTCCCCTTTGGAGCCACTTCACTTCTGGAAGACACAATTCCAGTGCCATTCCCCCCTTTACCCAGGAAAGACAGAAGGGAGGAGATGCTCTGATGTGACCAGGAACAAGGTTCTATTGGCAGCCTACGGATCCAGGAGGTGTTACGACTTTACTACACAGAAAGAAATTGTACCTGAAAATTACCCCCTGGGTAATACCTGCAGGACCAGAGGAAGCAATCTGACTCATTGGTGGGACTACGACAGATTCAAACCAAGCAATGAAACACACCAATGGAACTGTCACCCATCGGGATAATGTACTAGTGATTGTTTTAAAATTCACCCAAAGCCCCACTGCCATGAAATATGAAGGCGAGGCTTGAGGATGGCACACCTGTTAAGCTATCCCAGAAAACTGCCTCTCTAATCACAGACCTGGTGATTCTGCAGTCCTGTGACATCTCATGTTTGTCCCAGAAAAAGAACTATATATACAGTACTTTTTGACCATAAAAAATCACCATGGCACACAATCTACCACATTCCTACCTCATTCCATGTCACCATAGGTACATTCAACGCCAGGGAGCTGTGACCTGGTGTCAAACAGCCTGCAGTATCCTGGAGAGATGTGAGTCCCAGCAGCAAAAGTCTCTAGAGTCCAACGTTCCGTTTATAACTGTGGCAACTGCATGCACCGCTATTCCATTATAATGCACATAGGGCAGAAATAACGGGTGGGTTCTTCAAAGCTAAAAACCAACCTTTAGAAGAGCAAAACATTCTAAAAAATGCAATGCATGACATTTATAGTGCAAAGCTCCGTAGAAGCGCAACTGTAAAAAATGCAACAGATATGGCCGCTGGTGAGACCTGCCAATATTAAGATTTCTATTCTAATTCATTAGAGAGGCACAGTTATCCATTCTCCACCACTCTGCCTTGATCCTTGTGTTTTCTTCAGAACTGCCATAGAAGAGGTAGTCCAATCCATTAAATGGGCTTCTTAGAGATGACAATTCCAGCTCCATAAAAATCTACAGTTTTATTCTCCTTATTTCTTGCCAAACATTTGACACAACCAGGGAGATGCGAGAGTCACATCGCACTAGCATATCTGGCAAAAGCAAACAGTGGGCTGGAAACCACGACTGGAGAATTGTGACAGTGTCTGAGTCCACAGCCATGCCTTTAAACTGTGTGTAAATTCCAGCAAGGGCACAGTTTACATCTTAAATAACACAGAAACTTCTGAATCGTGCTCTCCCCAGGCCCAACAAGGCAGAGCAATAATACAGTTTCAGGGTGGCAGGGGAGTGGCGGGGGGGTGGGTAGGAAGGAGAGGGCTCTCGGGGATGGCCACAGAACACAGAAGCGAACACGGGGCACAGTCACAACCATCAGCAAACACGATCGATCACGCACACGACACAACACAGCAGCAGAATGCAATCTTTTCAAGAAAAGTGATATAAAAGATGGTTTCTCACCCCTCGAAACAAAACTGGAACTTTGGTTTCCAGGCCCGGCTATGCCCATATGCCTTCTTCGTCATCCTGTGGCCGCCCGGAGAGGTGCACGGAGGGGGGGGGGACACGGAATGAAAGAACAGAAGGTTAGTGACACCGCGACGCACCGCACGGCCACACTGATCTTCACTTTGCTTGGAATCTTCAAGCGCTAGAAGAAGAATCCATAGTAACTTCAGTTCCACATCACCGACTTGTCAAATACATAACTGAGTTTCTTCTCTATGGCAACCCGCACGCAAAAACATTCCGCCCACCCGGCTCTGACTCTGTGTCAAAATTGGATTAGAAGATTAAAATTAGTCTACATTAGCAGACGATTATTTTTTTGGAAGGCGTGCAATCGGAATTGCATATGCCTAAGGAGTAGATTAAACCTTTTAAGTAAGCAGCGAAGTAATTATAGTAATCAAATACCCTTAATTTCTCTTAAGCTTAAAGTATCAATAAAGGCTGAAGAAGAATTAAAAAAAAAAAGGAAAAAAAAAGCTCTGCTTGGGTGGAACAAACTTCAGTAACTTCAGTAACTTCACCCTGGTTATTTCACAAAGGCTCAAACAGGCTGGGATCCCCAGTTGTCAGGTTCTGTTTTGCTCTCAGGCCAAGAGAGGATGTGCATGCCCTGGAATGATTATACATTTGCATGGAATGATTATACATTTGCAATCAAATAAGTTTCAAAGGAGAGAGTAAACTTTCAATTCAGTAGAATGCTTGTAGAAAGGAAATTTTGTTTAACTTAAAATTGTATTCAACTGTGGGTAAACTGAAACGTATTTGGTCTGAATTCTTGTTGCTGAAAACATTTCCAGAATGGCTCTGGCCATTTTCCCCACTTAGTGAAGCGGCAGATAGGCAGGGGAATTCAATATTTGAAGACAGACGTGTCTTCAAAAGAAGACCACCATCACGAGGCCTATTCTGAACAAGAATTCTCGCTGTTTACTGCGAGGATAGACAAAGTGTAGAAGACTGAGGGGTTCAACTCGTGGCCTCACACGTAATTTGGGGGCTGTGTCTTTTAATAGATCCCCAATGAAACCAGGTTTTGCCTTGACATGCTTCTTTGTTTTCAAAACCAGGGCTAGGAAAAAAACAACAAAAATCTTGGAACATTTTCTCACTATTTGGATCCTTACTGCTTAAGTTGTTGCAATATCAGGTTGAATCATATGAAAACGCCAATATGTGATCATTTTTGATCTTTAAAAACAGCAGTTTCAGAGAGTTCATTCTAATTTTGCCAATAGGCAAAGGTAATTTCCATCTGCTCAAAGGTTTAGATCTGTGGTCTTGAACTGAATTTTCATATAATTTGTTTCCTTTCTATCTCTTCATATTTTATATTTTGCATTTAAAAATGTTATTTGGAGAAGAGGTTCAGAGAGTTCACCAGACTGCCAAAATGGCCATGGACCACAAAGGGTTAAGAATCCCCAACTGATAGGATTCCATTAGGAGACTTGCACGCAGTCTGAACTGTACAACTTGTTGTGACTATGCACTGGACAGTTTAGATAGGAATATACTGGCAAAAATAAATACAGAAATAAGGTACAGTGATCATTTTGGCTGGGTCTTCTCATGTAAAACTGACCTGTGTTTGTCACTGCGCAGTCTAGCAATTGCTCTTGACCAAAAAAAACCCACTTCTTTTCCTCTATAACTTGCGAAACATTTATTTTTACATTCATTAAACTTCCTTTCAGTTTCTGGAGAAAAGCAAAGTTGGTGTCCCTTTTTATGCTAATAAGGAAAAGTCTACAGCATGGGACCCTGGGCACCCACAAATGGGTTACAAGGGTCTAGCCACCCCTTGAAATTCAACGCAGAACCTTTGGGGGGGGGTGTAAGTGTGTTTCTCTGGATGGAGGCTTTCATCATAAGGTTCCTGACCCCCAAGTTACTGCTGCAGGGAAACTCCGGGCACAGAGAGATGCTAAGGTTTGCCACAGTCACAAAACAAAACAATGCTTTTCCTACCATGCAGCCTGCAGCCCCTCCTGACCGCTTCTGAAAGACTATAAAATCACCCTCCTTGCAGAGCAGTTTATTTCATTTTGCATTTAAAAGCCAAGAGCATGTATACATTCAGTTTGTTTCAAATCCATTCCCACGGGGTTTTAAATTTTAAATAAGAAGAAAGAAAGAAAAGAGGAAAGCCACTGCCACCAAAATCCACTGCTATTTTCTTAACAGTGAAATGTGGTCTAATGCAAATCTCTTTTAGCAAATTAAATACATTAAAAAGCGGTAATTAATTATGATTGAATGAGACAGGAGTTGTAGCTTGAAAATATACACTGCCAATATCACTACTGTGCCTCGTCCACCATAGGGATAAAAAGGAGCTCCCAGATGTCGAGGGTTATTAAAAACCAGATGTTGAGATCGACGTCTTGTATGCCGGTGAATAAAGTAAAGAAATATGACAGTCCAATATAAACTTTGCTAACATTTAACATGGCAGAAATGTGGATAAATTCCTCTAGTGAACTTGTAATATTATGCATTTTTTTTCAAGTTTTTAGTTTCTAAAGTTTAAAGTTTTCTTAAAAGAAAATAGAAAGGGAAGTGGTGGCCATTTCTGCTCTCTCTCATCTTCAAAGCCTCAACGTGAATTGACCCTAATCACCAAGTGATCTGGGTCAGCGTGAGTGTCTGCTTGGGGAATGAAAAACAAAAATGCAGGGGCTAATCAGAGAGGGAGCTCCGAGCAGTGCCAAACGTTCGCAGCTGTTCCACTCCTGCACTGCCTGCATCTCGGATGCAGATATTAATTTATTCAGCAATCTTACCACACAGAAATGTAAATTCGGGGACCAAAAATAAGAAACAGATAGATATTGCTTGATCACTAGCTTTATGCCACGTTATTTAGAAATATTTGGAGTTTTAAAGTGTATCTATCAGGCAGGGGAGAGTCTGTTTCCAAATCCACTTTGCACTGGCTGTTCCGGATGCTGCCTGAGTCGGCTCCCTCGTGTGTCCTTCGTGAGTGATGGCTATGCCAGGAGCTGCCAAAATAGCCGGATGGAAAGAGAACCTCTAGTCCATCAGTCATCCAAGGGCTTTCGTCCACAGCATCTGGGGATGGGAGCATCCAAGGTGGGCTGAAGCCCAGAGCGCCGTGACCACAACACACAGCAAATTCTGAAGACAGAGGAGCCTAAACTCTCAAATAAGCTCAGGATGTATCTATGGCTCGAGAGATGATATGAGGCCATGATGGCAATCCTGCATCCCAGATGCTGGGCCCTAATGGGATTCTCTAAATTCTGAGATAAAACAAAATTCCTCACCAGATGGGCCACTAACGGGGCCATGCTGATGACAAGATCTAAGGGCAAAGGACTGAGTCATCGCTGCAGGACTGGAGACTCACCGTGTGGGGGGCATTTATTGGCCCCGGCACAAAAGCTCTGGGCAGGAACTCTGTAATCTGACTTGATGAATGGCCGGTGTAAACCTTTAATTGGCCTCTATTTTGCAGCTTTAGGTACAACCAGCAGGCAAGCCCTAGCCCATCACTGGATATTTTTAAAAAACATTCAAAACCCCAAAACAAAACCTGGCAATTCTCTTTGATTTGATGGCCAGCTTTTTTTTTTCTTGAACTCAGAGGATGAGGTCCCTGATGGGGACCTTATTGTCATGTCTGTCCTACCTGGGAATGAGTGACATTATAGAAGTGTCATCCTCACATCAGCCCACTGCCTCTGTGAGAAGTTAGCCACTACCTCTTTCAGGAGGAGATGGAAAGAGATGCAAGGAGAGTGTCCTGGTTATAACAGGGACCTTCACCAGACCCAGCCCTGCCCCACCTTTAGTTCAGGGCTTCTCTGACACTTTCTGAAAACTTCGAACCCCAGGACTGTGGGATTTATAATGAGCCCTGCACCTGGGTGGGACCTACCCCTCTTGGCATATCCAACTGAAGGTTTGGCCAGAGCTGGGGAGACAGGTGCTTGTTAGAGAAAAACAGTGGGTGTGAGCCTGGGAAGCAGGGGCCCTGTGCCTCTTCAGGGCCAAGTCCAAACCTGCCCTGTAAAGACCTCCCATTCATGTCTTTCACCTCTCCTGCCTCCTGGAATGCTCAGCCCTTGGATGGATGTCTCTGTTCAGGTGATGAGGTCAGGAATGGCCATGAACTCTTACAGGATTTGTATTTATTGCAGCCTGTGGGGCCCATTTGCAGACAAGTTTCCCCAAATAATAGGAAAGTCCTGTCCAGGTTCGAATACCCAGTGTGCTCCTGTTTAAATATTAATGTTAGCTTATTTCTTATCTGGGCTAGAAGTGAGCCAGGAGGTATTAGCACCTGTCCCAGGTTAGAGACAGTGTGACAGCTTTCTGGTCCTTCAACAAGTGTCATCACAGCCCCATGACTCAGGTGTCTGCAGGCGCTCCTTGTAGATGTGGAAAGGAAGGCTCAGGCAGAAAGTTCTGGTAGCTTGCCACAGGACACCTGGCCGGTAGTGTGGAGCCAGGGTCATATTCCAGTGTGTCTGACCACAAAAGCCTACCCTCTCTGATACAGGAGCTGTGAAGCCCCAGCAAGAAGAGCTCATTTTGACCTCAGAAGGCATTTGTTGGTTCTGCTGAGCTCAGCTCTGAAGCACTTTGGACTCCGCAGGCCTCTCTCCAAGCTGCTGAAGGTTCTGGTAGGAGCTGGGTGGTACAACTTAGGGTGGGTCCCCTTGACTCTTAGAAAAAAGAGTATGTGTCCCTTAAATGGGCATGTCATCAGCACCCAAGCAAATCTCAAGGTCCCTGAGGAAAAAGACAGCACCTGCCATCCCTGCCCACTGCCTCGGAATGTCTCAGGTCTGGGGACTTAACAAAACTTTCCCAGTGAGGGACAATATAGGCCCGACTCTTGCCTTCCATCTGACTCCACTTCTCCGAAGGAATGCTGCCTGGATCCCAGAGCCTCAGGACTGCCAAGACTGTGTCTCCTCGTTTCTCCCCAGAACGGCTCCTTCTCCTTGTCACTGCGGTAGCCACATGCCTGGTTTAGCCTTCTAAGTCCAGTCTTGCTGCCGAGCCACCGAGAGCACCAGAGAGGCTCGGGGGCTTTCTACTCCAAGGCCACAAGCGAAGCATCGTTGGGTGCCTTCTCGATTTTTGGACCATCACTGTGGGGAGACTTATAGAAATGAGTTTTCTATTTCCTTCAAGCAAAGTAATTCTGACAAACCAGTGTTTGGTGCACGGTGCCAGCTCCCCCAGCTGAAAGATATAAGACACCCAGCTGAGGGTGGAAATGCTGGGCGGCTCTCCGTTGGCCAACGATGCTGTCTCGGAGCCCAAAGTCAACATCTGCTGAACGCTGAGCCATTGCCAGGTAGCCATGAAGAGGGGGTAGTGGCGGAGACAGGCTTTATTTTCCCTCCCTCGTTCATCAGTCATTAACACTTGGCTTGTTTAAACACAGTGAAAATTGTGTTTCCAACGTGAATCTGGTTCCACCATTTCCTGGCCAGTGGGCAACCAAATCCTCAGGCCCTTGAGCTCTTTACTCCCTCGGTGGCCTCAAAAAGAACACTGAATCGCATCCTGACCCTGATGGGTCATAAGGCTGCCGCAGGAATTGAACCGCGGACTGTAAATTAAACCACCCTGTAGATGTTACAAGCGCATACGAAAATGAATGGACACACCACCCCTGTTGGTACCATCTGATAGCTTGTTACTATCATAACAAATTATTTGACTTTGCACTACGTTCAACAGCAAAGGGGTGTGTGCGGAGACTCCAGTACTGTCTAAAACCATCCTGAGGCATTTTAGCATCTCTGGGCTGTTCAGAGCTACGGGGTGTTTGGAGCCTTATTTAGAAACTGAAGCAATTTTTAGACCGCAGTTTGTTGTCTATGAGTAGGGCAGTTCTCCAAAGCTGAGTACGTGTGGTGCACATCGAAGGATGTTGCCAGCTCTCCTTCCTCTGCTGTTCCGTGGTCTTCGGAGGGGGCGAGTGCCTGGAGCGTGAGTCAAACGTGATCCTTATTACATCGGTTCCAGAAAAGAGAGGCAACGGTGTTTAGCGATAGAAAAGGCATTTCCCTGCTTTGCGGTGTTTCAGGGCTGGCCGCCCCCTTGCAGTGGGGAGCCACAGGGCTGCCTCGAGGACAGATGCGAGTGGATTAGAGCGGCAGGTTGACAGGGAATCGAGCCTCCACTGTTTCCAAGACGACTTACATCAACAAGCCAGGGAGCGCAGGCCGTGCCTGCAAACCCGCTGACTCAAAAGATACGGCAACAAATCTCTTAATGAGACCCTACTGCTGCAAGCAAAGTTGGAAACTAACAGGAATCAGTAAAAGGGGGGAAAATTTTACCCCAAATAGAGTAAGTCTGGAATTTTCAACAGGCTCAAATCTCCTTTAAGGGAAAATCCTTTATTAACAGGAGGATCCTGTGCATTAAGCAGCTCTGCCTTTCTCCCATCCATGACGACCCTACCTGGCAGGGTTTACTGAATCCTGCCCGCCTGTGCTTACATGTAAGGAATTAACATCACACCCAGATTAAAGGGCTTTGGCAATAGCCTGCTCCTCGGCACGGCCAGCCTCCCAAAGTCTGTCACCCCACCCTCGGCTGTGGCTTGTAATGGTTGGGTGAGCATGTAAGTGCTGCAGAGGAAGGAGCAGTTAAGTACCTCCCACAGCAGGTCAGACATTTGTCCCGTTTCCTGCTTTACCTGTGGCCTCACAGAGAGCCAGGCAGGCTCATTCCAGAGATCCTGCCTTAAACACAAGCAAACAAGTGACTGCCACCTCTGTTTCCCAGGGCTCAGAAATCACCTGTGCCTTCCGGCGCGTGTTTGAGTAGCTTTGGGGATTTTTAGCAGTCTTTAAGGGATAAAGAAAAAAGTAACGTTTGAGTTATCTATTTCAAGGACTTAAGGTCTGTTGAGTTTGAAATACAGCATCCAATCAACTCCACGATAAAAGAAGCATCAGAAAAGAGGCAAGTAACACACACACCAAAAAATAATTTGTAACAGTGTGTGGTGATGGATGTTAATTAAACTTACTCTGGGGATCATTTCACAGTATATACATATATCAAATCAAAATAGATCCAGAGACATAGAAGCATGGAACAGACTGATGAATCTCAGAGGGAAGGTGGGGATGGGTGGGTGGGGAGAGATTAACCAAAGAATTTATATGCATCTATGCATAACCCATGGACACAGACAATAGGGTGGTGAAGGCCTGGGGTGGGGGGTGCAAGGTAGAAGGGATCAATGGGGGAAAAAGTTGTAATACTTTCAACAATAAAGATAAATTAAAAACAAACAAACCTGAAACCAATTAAATGCTAAATGCCAATTATACTTAGATTTTTAAAAATGAATTAATTGATTTTTAAAAAAGGAAAGAAAACAGGCAAGTGGCTCACGAGATTTATTTCAAAATGTACCCCAGCATATCTTGGGCTCTGATTGTGACAGGACTTGCCCAAGAGTGGGAAAGGTTGACATCTCTGAACCCTTCTCCTGTCCAATGAACATCAGCTCAACAAGAGGTTCCTTCATGGGTTTGGGGATTTGAAGGCTTCATTCTCACAGGAAGCTAAAACCCAAGGCTTCTTCCAAGAGTGGGTCAGGAAATTAGATTTGCAATGCAAACCCCCCCTAAAACTCTGCTGTCTCTGATTCGGGCAAGTTTCGGACACACTAGCTTGGATGGGAAACGTATATTAAAAGCCCAACACACGTAATTTTTCTTATCAGGTGGCTGGAGAGCTAAAATTCTCCGTTTTTTTCAGTTGTTCTGTAACGGTACTTTAGTAAGCTCTGATACGTGGTAAGTTTTCTTTTATGCAGGAAACGTGAAAATGTATTTACACACACACACATATATATGTATATATAATGTATATTCAAACATGCACTCAGGGGAAGTTAGGGAGAGAAATTTCTAGTTAAACACGATCTTGAGAAATTCTTCCATATGTGGAAAAGCCCTCAGTTCATCTGACATATAGCGATACATACATATATACACTCAGGACACTGTGTATACATTTATCCCACGTTCATTTAACCTCAAAACATAAAATAAATTTTTTTTCCTCCCTAAGCAAAAGCTAGGAATAACAACTCTATATACAGAATCCATCTTCTGGGGGCAATGGAGCAAGTGAAACCCCTCGTCTGTTTGTTAGAATTCAAAGGGCTGCACTTTGGCTAATCTGCTGGTGGACGTGCATGGAAAGCAGGGCATCCATCAAAGCCCCGCCCAGCACTCCGCAGAGGGGCCGAGGGTGGGCTCGAACCCCAGGGCCTGGAGCCCGCTTACAGGGCAGGAAGAAGTAAAGGGGCATGGGGAGGGGCTGCTGTGACTCTTTCCCTCTCCAGGCGGACAGCAGGCTCCACCAACTCTTTGTTGACCAAACATAAAATGCAGGCCCCTGGGAGGGGGAGGAACAAAGCAGGGAGGTGGTTTACCACACTGGCCTGGGCCAAAAAATACCTGTGGCTCACTGATACTGTCACCCGCCTCCAGCTACCAGCTCACGGAGCCTTGATTGCGGGACGGCTGGAAATCCCCCTCCTATGGGAAAGCTCTGCAGGACACTGACCGTTCCACCCGAGAGCAGGGACCAAGCTCAGGTGTGTGCAGTGCCTACAAGGGTGGGAGGCAGGGACAGCAAGAACCTCGTGTTTATTTTCTGAGCTAACTCTACCCGATGGCTCCTTTGCCTGTAGGAAGAAGGGAGAGGGGACATGTCTCAAGACCAAGGCAGAGAGAGATGGGGCCTCTCTGAAGCGAGCATAGGTGCAGTCAGCAGGAGTGGGCTCGCTGGGATCTTAAAATAAAATCTGCAAATTTGGCCCGTGTTCTCCAGCTTGGAAGGAAGGCCAGATCTAGACCTGAGTTCCGCAGTGACCAACTTATTTGATGGGCTTATGGCAAAATGACATGAATCCCAAGCAGAATTCTATGGGAACTTTCAACTGAAAATGGCAGTGGACATTCGGGGCTCTGAAAGCTGTCCAGGGCACAAACTCACGGCTCAGCTGAAAGCCAACGTGTGCCGGGACCCACAGCAGCTGGGAGCAGCAGGGAAGGGACCACAGACCGCTATTCACATCCACAGCCAGGTTTGGGAAATTGCCAGGTGGAGTGGGTAATATTGAGAACTAGGGCAATCGATTTTCTGGGAATAAAAGAGCAGCACGGACATCCTAAAGTGAAGGGTTCAAAATGGAATACCCAGTTTCTGCAGCAGGAAGGGCATTGCCTGGAAGCGCTCCCAAAGGCCTAGCCGACCTGAGGGCAGCTCCAGGTCGAGGGCAGTGCCCTGTATTCTGCTCGGGGCGCTGGCTTCTCCCTGGCCCTGTGTGTGCAGAAGCTCAAGGGTGAGTGAACCAAGGCACGTGGGTCCCTCTGAAACCCAGAGCAAGCCCTCTGCCTCTGTGCCATGTTCCCCACTCTGGTGATGACGTGGCAGTGGGAGGCGTGCGGGAAGCCACGTCGTGTTTGGCACAAAGAAAATAGGAACAGAGACGAATAAAGGGGAACAGGGGAAGTGGGGTGAGCATGAGAGGAAAAAAGTCACAACACAGAAGAACAGGAATAAAGAGAATGAAAGCTGAGGCACATGGAAAGAGAACCGAGGAAGTAACATTTTAATTCAACTTTGAAAAAACCCCACCAAAGGGGATAAAATTTACTACGATTTGGTGGGAAAGGGAACAGCACGTTTGCGTTAGAGTAGACTTGTCATCATAGCCACGCAGCCATGCCCAATACATTTGGCTGCACAAACACATTCATGCTAACACCCAGGGGGCTTGGCCACCAGCGAGTGGCCCTTGGAGGCTCAGGTCCTCATCAGGGGCCTTTGCTTTTCAGGGTGTGACTCTGGATCATTAACCACCTCTCTGAGCTCCAGCTTCTTTAGCTGGAGATCATCTTCTTTACCATGGAGATACCTCCATCTGCCCTTCCTACCTCCCAGAGGTGCTATGGGAACAACTCGCTCAACAGACACTTACGGGCCTGTTACAGGCCGGACGGGTGTGAATGTGTTTTGCAATATGAAAGAGAGAGTATCGATAACATATAAACTTCGACCAAATTTTTCCATTTTCAATTTAATAAATGCTATGCCTCCATGCTCCTGGAGTTCTTCTTCAGAAGCAGGATTTCTATAAGTAAAGTGGGATCCCAAAGTCTTCAAGGTAGTGAAAATGTCACGAGCTTCCCAACTCCCGTGAGGGAGCATTTCATTCAAAGGAAGGAGGTAAGGGGAGAGGTGAGCTCTGGGCTTGGGAAGTGGCCACGTATTTATTCTGGGGCACCCAGCCAAAAATGTTTAGGTTCTTTGCCACTTAGGCCTCTACACACTAGAATCAGGGTGGCAGATGCTTTAATAAATGGAAGTGAGTTTTTCACACACACAAAAAGCACTGAAATCCAGGCCCTTAAAGGCCTAACACCCTACGTCAGACCCAGGCAGAGAAATGTTGAGTCCTGGACACCAACAGCAGCTGAACAGGGCCTGGCACTGTGAGCTGGCTGGAGTGTGGGCTCACTCTGAGGGTTTGCTTTTTTATCCGTGGGTGAGTTCAAATCTGGGAGCCACTGGAAGGAGATTAATAAAATATGACTTCTTCTGGAACAATAAAAATCATATGATGCTTGGAAAAAGGAAAGATGTCTTGACATCATAAGGCAAGGAAAGATACTACTTCAAAGAAATAACAGATGATACTGATGAAGACAGGTACACAGGCGTTTAGGAGAAGTTGAGCTTCCACTTAGCTTTTCTAAAATCAGCCTTGGTGACTTCACTAAGAATAACACTGCTAATGTGTCCCCAGCAAGCCCCATTGATTCTTTGTTTCTCAAAGCTCACCAGCAGCTTGTCATGGGAAATATCTGTTGTCTGCCCTTGTGCTCCCTTCTTGGTTTGAAGGATTTCCTACAGGCACTACTGGGATTTGCCTGATGTTCTACTTGGGCAGATTCAATGGCTATGGCCATCCCGAGGTCCCAGGGCACCAATGGTTCTTCCTAGGCCGCTGGACTGCCACATCCCCCGAATCCGCTCTTCCTCTCATCCCACTCATCTCCAGTCCCTGAGAGGCTGCATATTGACGATTTTCCTTGCCTTCCTGGGTCCTCACCTTCCTAATGGCCCCCTTAGTTCAGACCTATTAGGTTTTGGGTGGGATAACGCATTCTCAGATGTTATACCTTTTAAAAAGGTATCCCAGGAAATAAATGAAAGGGGCACTCTCATCTTCTGCCATGCAAAGCATAGGGGGACTTGCTTCAAAACTCCACGTCAAGATGAAAAACACGACTGGAAACTAGATCAGCCCTGTTTTAAACTGGATAGTCTCCTTCACCTGATACTCTGAGAACAGTACTTCTCAGAGCACAGATGTTACCAGAAAAGAAAAGAAAAAAAAGATTCTATGATCAAATAAATCTGGGAAATGCTGGATTAAATAAAATTGGAGAGCTTTCTTTCTTATATGACTTTTTCAATCCTTTGATCTGCTAATTGCACCAAGACTCTCCAAGATTGAGTTATAATATGCAGCACTTTCCCAAAATTCTCTGCCCACTGAATCTCTGCTTCAAGGCTTTCCTCGGGGGACTAATGTTCCAAAAGTTACTTTGGGAAATGCTAGTCTAGACTTATAACCCTTGGATTCAGTTTCTCCTGAGGAGAAAGCAAAATCATAGTGAAGGAGAGAGGGACAGGGGAGAAATGGAAAAAGAATCTAATTCTGTAAACCTGGCAACACTTAAATTGAATTTCACAAGGTAAAATGAGTTTCTCTGGAAAAGTAGCAAAGTGACTGACTTTTTATATTTCTTCATTTTCATGTTCTGATCTCTCTATAAATCTCAGAAGAAAATGTCAGTGTTTGAAAGCCCTCTTCCAAAAGACACTGCTGGTCAACCCTCAGGGCACAGGGAAGTCGGGGCTGCAAGACTGACGGGAAGGGAATCGGGAATCCTGGCAGCGACGTCTCCCCTTTGAGGCGCTTCAGTTAACATGGGTACTTTATGGATATTTAGTTCAAATCCCATTCAGATCATCCATTATTTAGACTCCAGTGTTGTCACACACTGACATAAGGATGTCACTTTCTCCTGAGAAGTAACTCTACTCCTTACATATTAGTATCTATGCTTACACAAGTATGTGTAGAGTTTGTAATCAATTGGGAGAGACTTCCCAGCCTTGCAAGACTGTTAAACTCTGGGACTTGGATTTATAACAATGCATATATTGATGCATAACAATTGATATATGAGTTGTTGATGATTATGAGTCTCAAATCCCCAGTACAGGGACAGCCTCATTTCCTTAGACCTAGGACAGCTAATGAAAAAGGCATCACTATCGCTGGAGTCAGCGTCCTCATACCAGGTCCTTGCTTAACTCTCCTCTAACAGAAAGAGCTTAACAAAGGAGCCTTATAGCTTTGCTGACTCCAATTTGCAACCACAGAATTATCCTTCTGGCCACAGGTATGTCACTTCCATGGTGAATCCACTGCAGAGTAACTTCCTAAGTTATGGGCCCCTAATTAAGTTATAACTACCTTTTATCTGTCCTGTTCTGATTAACATGATCCAGACAAGAATTAAATGAGATATCGGATGACCTGAATTTTTGCCCTAGGACTAGACAGCAAACTCCTTGAAGACAGGGGTTCTGTCTTGTCCATCTTGAACTTCCCCAAGCCCAGCACAACAGCTGGAATGGGACATGTGCTCCAAGTATTAGCTGAATGAGCAAACAACCAGTAGCAGGACTCCCATCAGGTTCATCCTCTCCTCTCAGGGCCTGGATTTCTCATCTCTAGAGGGTGGGACTGTCTGCCTGTGTCCATGGGTTGCTTGGAGTGGTCACTGACACGAAAGGTGCGAAAGTGGAAGAGTGCCTCCATCCCCCTAACAGTAGCGAGGGGAAAGGTGTACCCGAGGTCCTGCTGACATATCTTAGCCACACACTCCTCAAGCAATGCTAACTCTTCTGGAGAAGGCACCACCCCTGAGCCATGATTTCTACCCTGTGACAACCTGTCGTGTCAGGGCACAAACATAAGAGGGTGAACTAAGCGGGCAAGTACTCTACTTTATGATTAAAGGCCTCTGGAAAAGTAGCAAGAGATAAGCTTTTGTAAGAAATATCATTCGCAAGGCAGATAAATCTGCTCTGGTGCCCTGCAGGGAACAGGACATACTAGCATATGTGTCTCTGTGATGAAACAAGCCTGTTTGCTGTCTCAGCAGGTCCTGTGCGATCCACTCCCCCAGTCTGGCTCCAAATCCTTCCTTCTGCCTCTACGGCGCTCTCTGTTCCTGTCTCTCTGAGGGGAAGCCCAGGGTGGCCTTCTAGTACCAATAAAACCTCACGCTCATCCCCATGGGAGAAGGTGGAGGCGCCGAGGGTAGGGACCAAGGGTGACAATGAAGAGACCTGGTTAGCAGGATTCCAGTTACACTGGGGCAGGTGACGGGGGCAGGGGGTCGGGGTGGGGGGTGGGGGCAGCTGTGAGGGATTAGAATTTAATGAGTAAAACTAAATCAAACTAAAACTACAGTCATAAAAGATAATGACATAGAAATAGAATCTCTCTCCACTTTGCTGATCTCCAAACTGAGAGCCAGTTTTAGCGAATGACATGCACTGGGGCCTTTCTGTACTTGGCCTCAGAAACTGCCGTGTCCTGTGCGTGAACACCTTCTGCAGCGCTGAGGTGTCTGAGGGCAAATGTTTCCCAGCACTGGGTGGGGCCAAGCTGGGGCTGGGGGCAGGGGCCTCCTGCTTGGAGCCACCTCCTGCAAGCTCCAGGGGCCCTTTTTATGTTGTATACGATACATATGGCTCCCCCTGGAGTGGTACGCCCAGTAAAACGTCTCGGAGACCTGGAATCTTAACTTCTCCTTCGGGATGCTAGTGATATGAAGTGAGAAGGAAACAGAGCCATCTGAAAAAAAAAGCTTTAGCAGCATAGTAAGCACCCCTTCCTCCAACAAACAAGTAAAACCCTCTCCACACAGATCACTCCAGCAAGTCCCCCTCCTGGCATAGTCACAAGTGCATAACAAAGGCATTTACACTTATCCAGATGATTCTGTGATGCCCCATCCCTCTCGAAATGCACTAAGTTACACCAGGATCATAAAGGAAAGGTCACAGCACAATCAAGGCCCCAATACTGCTAATATTGACAATATCACGCTGCTAGTTAGCATTGAACTTAATAATTTCCATGAAACTCACCTTTGAGAGTTTTAATACTAAATGCTGTAAGGAGTTTTTGCATTTGGCGAACGAACGCAAAACAGCTAAACGTCACAAGAGAATTTTGTTTCCGTCAGTCCATCTTCTCACTTGCTTTACTTAGTCAAGGGAAAAGACAGGGCCCAAATCAAAGAAACCAGACCCCTTGACTTCACTGGGTGACAAGCAAGCAAAACAGATGTCTCTTCAGGTTGTTTGACCCTCCTGTTAGTTTGCATCACTAAGGGATTTTCTAGGAAAGTGCTCAGCAAACTCAAGGCCTCTCTGGTTGCCAAGCTCATGGAAGCAAAGTGCCTTCTCTTAAAACTCTGAAAAAGGCATTCCAAAGTAACCCACCATGAGATACCGAGCCAGCAATGGCTCACGTATCTGCGAAAGGAAGAAAGGAGGGGAGGAAAGAAAGTGCATAACATAAACAAGAACAGACAAAACCTTAAAGGGGAAGGAGAAAGGAAAACATTTAGATTCCTTGAGTGATGGAAATAAATACCAAAGCTATTAGTTTCAGTTCAAAGAACGTATCACTTTATGCTGTTTATTATTTCTCGAGGATTATTTATTTTATCTTAAAATATCCAGAGGGTAAAAGGGGTCCTGGAGGTAAGCGGCGATGGAACTGACCTGGTCGGGAGAGGGCCTGTGATTGGAATGCTGCGACCTCCCAGGAGATCGGTGGTGGTGGTGGTGGTGGTGGTGGTGGTGGTAGTGGTGGTCCTCATCGTAGTTGTCCGCCATCAGCTTCATTCTGTTCTGGGTCTGTGCAGAACAAAAGCCAGGGAAGGTTCCATCAGGAGCTAGAGGACCAGCCAGAGACACTCAGGGCATCATTATAGCACCTAGAGGGCTCCCTTTGTTCCTAATCCACAAGTTTTCATGTTTAGTCAGGTTGAAATTTAAAAAGGAATGCACCTTGCTCTGGGCTTCACCACACCCTTGAAGCTGCCTTGTCTCTGGATGTGGATTTGTAGATGTAAGTGTACTTCTCCCACGTGATTTAAAAGGGGGGAAGAGTGGACACGTCCGAAGGTGCTTTGTTTTACGTTATCAAGCAATCACAGAGATCCAGAGTAAGCTTGCCATCACAGACTGCCGACAGTCACATCCTACACTCTAGAGCAAGCAAGAGAAGGAAGCCCTGGGTGAAAAGATGGGAGAGGACTGGGTGGAGACACAGAGCCACAGACAAACAATGGTCTTGCGAGACAAGGCAGAGAAGTCCACTTGAGAGGTACCAAACGGAAAAATACTCCTAAAGATGGCTCATTGTTATGATGACTTCTGGCGAGAGAGCACTCTATGGACATTTTAACTGATAGAGTTTTGGGGGGGAAATTCAGCAAAAGGAGCAGAGGCGATGGAGAAGAGCTGCCACTCTAATTTACTCCCCACTATATGAGTCACAGGAGGCAACCAGGTGTCCTTGTTAAACCCCCAGGGCCATAGAATTGTTTTATTGTATTGTTTTACTATGCAGGGCAATAACATACCAGCCATGAACTGACCTAACAGGGTCACAGGATCTAGAAAAATGCCTGAAGTCCTTGGAAAAGGCAGATAAAAATACCCAGCACAGAAGCCTAGAAAGGTGAGTTTAGAGATAAGAATGACTGGATTCAAGTCCTGCTCCACCTCTTGGCTAGTTATTTGAATCAACTATTTCTAAGCATCAATTTCCTCAACTCTAAAATGGGAGTAATAGTGCCTCCCTGCCTCTGATGAACCTAGCACATAACAGGCTCTCAATAAAAGTCAAATGTTATTATTACTATTACTGTTGTTTCCTGTAAGACACTTCTTTTTTTAATTAAGATTTTTTAAAATTGATTTTTAGAGAGAGAGGAAGGAAGAGGGAGAGAGAGAGAAACATAGATGTGGAAGGGAAACATCGATCGGCTGCCTCCCGCACGCCCCCTTACCAGGGATTGAGCCCATAACCTGGGCATGTGCCCCGACTGGGAATCGAACCAGTGGCCTTTGGGTGCATGGGACCATGCTCCAACCAACTGAGCCACACTGGCCAGGGCACCACTTCTTCTTGACCCTAGTTTCCGTTGTCTGAGACGCCTCCCCCCGTCGCCTTCCCTCACCTCTAACTTGGGAGTCTGCCTAGCTCACAGCCTTTTCCAGGCCCCACGCTTGAGGCCAGGTGCTGTGTGCCTCCGACTTACCGCCACTCTGTAACCACGGATTTATCTGTCCCTCTCTGGGTAGACTCGGGGTGTTTCTTTCACCCGCCTCTCCCCAGAATCCAGCTCAGGGCCTACCCAATGTAGATATGCTATGCGTGTTTCTACGATGAGGGGCTGAAGGAAAGAAGGGGCGGCGATCCTGAGGGATGCTGGCCTTCTAGAGGCGAGCTGCATGTGTGTTTTCAGCCAGAGAAGGTCACTGAGAGTTGAGGCTCTCTCGTGAATCGCCATAACAATCTCCCTGGTAGCCTGAGATGACAACGAGCCATCAGCACTTTGAGAGAGCTGCAAGTCAGAGGCTGGCAGAACCTCCAACCAGTCGGAATTTTATTATGTGATATAAATAATACTCTGATAATAATTCTGGACCTCACACAGTGTATTCTTGTAGTTATTTTTCAAGCACAACCTAACTCACCCTCAAAACTTTCCCGGGACGAATCATTACTGTCTCCATTTGCGGCTAGAAAATCAAGGCATAGATTTCAGTCCCCAGAGCCTCTTTCTTGACATGGAACATGGAGGTTTTCTGGGTCTCCCAGTTTTTAATCAGCAGGCCTTTCTCTTTGCCATGCTGCTAGCCAAAATGGCAAACAGCTGGACAGGTAGAAACAGCTTTCCCATAAATGCTTTGATTCTGCTAAGTTTTGGAAACACCTCACATCCCAATTCTACCTGCCAAAGAATGTCTCATGATCCACTCATTTCATTTTTTAAAATGTGTACAATATTTGAACGGCCCCAGAGTAGATGTAAAAAAATGCATTATGTGGATGAAATCAATAAAATTAGAGGGAAAGATCCACCTAACAATTAAATTAAAAATCCCAGGCAACCTTTGGCAGCTGATAGCATTTCTATCCTTCGCTCGTCCGCTTAAACTATCAGAAGACCCCATGGACAAGTTACATCTTGTGAGAAACAGAAGGTCAGTGGGGCTATTGCTGACCAAGCCCTGAGATCTCCCTTATTTGGCCTACCTTTGTACAGGAGATTCTGAAATTCAGAATCTCACACCTAAAATTCCAGTATTGCCAGGAGCCTGTACTTTTGAACTTGTGAACTAATAAATCTGGAATTGTGTCTTCTAATAGAATTCTGAGGGCCTAAAGGGAGCTGTAAGATCTGTTATGGTCAATAAGGAAAGGACTTGTCCAAGAATGAACGATGGAGCCTAAATGAACAAATAATAACGGCTATTGTAAATATCATAATGTTCTTATCCTTTGGGGAAGCTCCTGTGATTTTATGGGATTATTTTCTTACCAGTGACAAGCCTAAAGTTCCCTACCTTTGAACTGTATCCCATAAAAGAATGTACAAGCTAAACAAGATGCTATACGCAGTCCTAAATGTGTCTGCTGAAATGAGGTGTTGGAGAGTAGGCATGTCATGGGATAAAGACTGTAAATGAATGATGTCATCTTTCCAATTTGGTGCTGAAATATAAATAAACCACGTTGTTCATGTGAATACCAGATCTGGGGGAAATGTACACAGAGCAATTGTGAGCGGAAGAGGCTTCTTTTGATTAGTCTGGGCTGGAAGGGAAGAGTGTGAAACAGGGATGAGAAATGAGAGTTTGGCCTGATACTCGAGACTACTTTTATTTATCTTGCTTGTAACATATCCCCTAAACTGTGACCGATTTCTTACAGGCTGGTTGCTAGTTTTCCCTTCTGTAAGAAAGTTTGGCCAATCCTGCTTGCCTAATTGTCAGATCAAAAATGAATCTCCGTTAATTTTTTTGTTTTAATCTACATTACCTAGCCTCATCACTACACAACTGTACTGGTTTCCTAACACACCAAGAACGGTTGGGGAAGATAGGAAGCCACGAATAAGATTCCCTAAAGGTGGATGGAAAAGAAAAACATCGCAGAAAATTGTAACAAGCTTTGGACCAAGGATACCACTTGTTCAAATAACTTCAGACACATTTACCGGTTGATTCCATGCACAATAGTTCATATCCCTGTAGCCATCGGATAACACGAGGCGCCTCCCACAAAGCCTTAAACAGCAAACCTGGGCGGTCATAACCGGATCCCCAGGAAAACTAACATAGCATCGGACAGGGATCGCTCCCCGCTGCCCTGCGCTGGGGAGCTAACTCATGGGCTCATTTAGCAATTCACCGAAGCCCGTTTTTATTTCCTTTTCAGTGTCTACCGAATGGCCCACCTGACACTTTCGCTTTTGGCTGTGTTTTATTAGTTTTACTATATTATGTCATGACTGCTGAGACAAATCTAATCAGAGTTCATTTTCTACTTCCTTTTTCTTCCAGGCGCCACCTTATTTCTCCAGGGCAATGGGATCCTAAGAGCTCTGCTGCTCTCTCGCCTTCCATTGAACACAGTCTGCGGCCAGTGACATCAGACCCAGTCACTCTCTGGCTTCAGGTTCCTCAGAGGCTCCCCACGGCCCTCAAGAAAAGAGCCCCAGCTCCTCCACAGCTTAGGATGCTCTCGGGAGGTAACTGCTGTTCACTTCCCAGCCGCACCCCTCACCCCCCACCCTCCCTGACCCTGAGACAAGCTGTCTCTGTGCCTGTCATTCTCCTCATTTTCTGTCTCCACCCGAGTTAGGCCCATTAGTTCTCCTGGTCTTAGCTTCGGCACCATCACTCCCACAAGGCCTTCCCTGAGCAGCCTCAGAGGGGAGGAGTGCTCTCCCACCGCCTTCCCTGGAACCCCGTGCCCGCCTCCAGCCCCCCATCACAGCACTTGCCTCAACAAATGGCAAATAATCATGCGCTTTCTTGGCTTCCCCCACGGCTAGTTTGAAAATCTCTTGAGGGAAACACTATGTCACATCCCAGCACAGAGGCAGGTGACCGAGAAGTAATAAATGTGTGTGGACTATACGTAGGAATGTATGAAGGAGTGAATGGAAAGGGTATAGGCTACTTTGGAACAAATGGAAGGGAAAATACACGATTAGCGTCTATGATGGGCCGTTTGAGTAACTCTCCACGTGATAGTCTAAGTTTCCCTGCTGTATATTTGTTTTTGGCTGTTGTAATACTTGAAAGTGGGAAAGCAGGATAAGTGTATAGCTTTGGTATGCTGGAAAAGTAAAATTGGTCTTCTTCAAGAAATAGTCCATTCTTTAGTAAAATGGATCCAGTGAGACGCTCCATCATGTCCCCAGTCACTTGCCTCGTTAGTAATGAAGGGTATTGGGGTGTTAAGGGGTTCATTTCCTTACTACCCCCTAGCCTTTGGAAGAGCAGTGGCCTTTAGAATGCATCTGTTAGCACCAAAAGTCAACCATGGAAAACGGAAACTTTCTCCATTAACTAAAATCCCTGATGAACTCCATCTGTGAAAAGGTGTCATATATTCCATCTCTCTTGACATTTCTGAAGAGTTTATCCAAGGAGCTCTTGAAACAAAATGAAAATCCTTGATTGACTAGTAATGGAGTCAATAGCTTAATGGCAATATGTAGCTATAAAAGTGTAATATTAAAACTGCTTTTAAAAATATTTTAGCAAGGTGGCAATAACAAACTATGCTTTGATCAGTCATCTGGATCAAGTTAACAGTAAAACCTTCATGAATATGGTTTAAATAAGAAAAAAAACTATAATAAGATTTGTTGCTAAGGGATATGGAGATAATACCATACAATAGCAATTACGCTTTATTCTATCAGGTTTTCTTTTCTCCCTGTTTCCTTCCAGGAAAATCCAAAATAGTCCAGAACTATTCTTCTGATCTTATTTTTGCTAAATCAGAGCAAGGTCAACAGTTCTTGTCTCTGAGTAAAAGATGGAGAAACCAGATCACAAGCGACAGTGAGGAAGGGAGGGATTTCCTGAGCATCCACCCGTCGCACAGGGCAATGAATCATAACGGAACGGGTCTGGGTTCCAATGCTCGGGTGACTCTTGGAGGACACAATGAAGCGGGAAGATAAAGAAGCTATTAGGAGAATATGCTGCACTTGGGAACTTTATGGGAGCAAGTAAGAACCAGTGATGGAAAGGTTTCTCCTGCAGACACTGCACAGAAATTCATTCATCACTCACTGAACTTCTGCAATCACAAAGACAAGTAGGATGGGTGCCAGGCTGTGTGCTTGACCAGTATGCTTTCATCGAAGCCTTGCTTTTGAGGTAGCCATTCTCCTGAGGAAACCAAGCCCATGAATGCCCAGCTAGAGAGTTAAAAAACAGGACTTAAACCCAGGTTTCTGACTCCACAGTCCTAGAGTGTGACGTGAATGGTATGGTCCCAGGCTAGATGCTAGGGGACAAAGCAAAGACCAATAAAACATGAATATTCAGAGGACTGACTATAACACATTATGGGAAGGAAAGCAAGAGAGAATAAATTGGTTTATATAAATCCAGAGGCAGGAGAAACCCCCTCTAGCTGAAGGCAGGGGCATCAAATAAGGCTCCATGGGTCACATGCCCCTTGAGCTAAGATTTGAAAGTTGGGGTGGATATGGGTATAAGGAAAAGTGGGATGAGGAGAATCCATGGTAAACTCACCCTCTAAGCACCTTGAGAGGAAACATAGGTCAATGTGGGGAACTGAAACCCAAGATGTGAGGGGTGTGTGTGTGTGTGTGTGCGTGTGTGCTACTTTCTTCATTGCTTTATTGGATGTGGAAAGACCAGAAAACATATTTGAGATAATTTACTTGTCAACTTGGGTCATTTTGGAAGGGATTTAAGACAGCCATAGCCATATACTCATACTTGTCAAGCTATGACATTTCTGGGAAAGTGTGCCAGTCTCTTGACATTTATGTTTTCACCGATATCTACACAATCCACTGCTTTTGCATCAGTCCTGCCTCGAAAACTCATCTGACCTCTCCCAACTCATTCAGCTGATCAGCCCTGCAGCCAAACAGAACATTGATGAAACTCTGCCGCCCAACGTTGTTGAAGGCCCCTCCCTTAGCCCTTATTTATAGACAGAAAATTAGTAGGTCACCATGGAGGGTTCGGCTGCTATTTTTGTACCTACTCTTTAAGTAGCCTTATTTTATTTAATTGTTACAGAGAATGTCAGGGCCTCTCCATATCCTCTTGTTCCACCCTGGAGGCCCTCTGCAGCTTGAATGGAGAATCTTAGACATGCTGCTATCTTCCCACCTCGAGACCCTGCATCTCTCCCTGTCCAAGGTCTTCCTCTGGCCAAGGTGCAGGCTTGGCCAGGGAACAGGGCAGACCAGAGATGCTGGGGAGGTCATGCCCTCAGAACAACTCGCAATAGATGAGGGAGGGAGGTAAGGAATAAATACCCAGCATCCTCGTGCCTAGAGGGACAACACTATGGTGTGTTCCAGAATGTCCCAGTAGGTCTTCAGGAGGGTGCAGCCCTGTTGACTGTAACAGAAAACTGCCCATAATGTTCCTTTATTCACCTCTTCCCTCTCCTGTCTCACTTCTCCATTTTTTCACCAGGCTTCTTGGGCTCATATCCCAAATAAATCACCTGCTCCAAATCATTGCCTCCAGGTCTGTTTTTGTGGGAATTCCAGCTCAGACCTTTGTTGAATGGTTTGACTTCTGCGTAGGACTAACATTCCCGTGACTACCAGGCCTTTCCAGCTCAGCTCCTGAGATTTCCCATCAGGGAGGTAGGTCTCCCGCCTTCCTTGGGGAAATAACACAGGCCTGGCACCAATTCTCTTTCTCCCAAATATTCACTCTGAGACTCAGAATGAACCGCTTTTCCTTGAGCCTGGAACAGAGGTAAGCGGGAGAGGTGGGGCAGAGTGTCTTCAGCATGAACCGAACTCCACATGGATAGATGCCGGTCTACTATCTTATTCTTTATTTCACATTTTGTGCAGTTTTTCTTTCTTTTTCTGCTGATAAAGTCAGGGGAGAGGAATTATTCTGCCACTTTAGAAACTGAGGAAGTCCACAGAGGGTTTTGGACAACGACTGTCCCCAGGAGCATCGCATCATCACTTCTGCTGTGCTACCAGCCAGTGCAAACCGTGGGAGGAGAATTATTTACAGAGAGAGTCTATGTACTCTGCTGATTAGTGTGGGGATTAGGATCCCGAATGGTGGCAGAAAAAGACTGGCACTGTGAGGGGGAGCGACCTGCAAACGTCAATGATAATAACCAGTGCTCCCCTAGCTCTCACTGTGTGCCAAGGGCAGCATTTTGCCCTGTCATCTCACTGAGTGAGTCCCACCAACTCTGCGAAATAGGCTGGAGAGAGTGTATTCAAAATCCTTAATAGCTGCTATGACAGGAGCAGAAACTCCTAAGAACCAAGAGTGACTCGAATATATGACCTGAATATCAGCCCTGGCAGAGGCTGTTATTACCCCCACTGTAGAGATGAAGAAACTAAGGCTTGGAAAGACTGGGAAACTTACTAAAGATCACACTACTAGCAGATTTGGGACTATCATTCCAAAGCTTCCTACACAACTGCTGCACCCTAATGCTCAGATCTATGAAAACTGACCCCTTTATTAAAAATAAAATCAAGCTGCGCTGGTGTGGCTCAGTGGTTGAGTGTCAACCCATGCACCAAGAGGTTGCTGGTTTGATTCTCGGTCAGGGAACAAGCCCAGGTTGTGGGCTCAGTCCCCTAGTAGGGGATTTGTAGGAGGCCGCCGATCGATGTTTCTCTCTCATTGGTGTTTCTAGCTCTCCCTCTCCCTTCCTCTGTCTAAATATCAATAAAAACATACTTTAACAAAAAATAAGATTGATCTAGAAATGGACCCCAAATCTCTAGACATTGACCCCAATCAGAGCTAAGAAGAGAAGCAGCTCACTTTGATTTTGAGGTTCTATGTGAAAAAGGTAGAACTCAGACACATTATAAGGTCTTGATCAAGCCCCGAGGGAGTCGATGCTGGTGACCTATCCTGATATAAACTCAAAAGTCATTATCCACCATCCACATTAACTTTTAATGCTTCAACCAATGAGACAGCTCTGAACCTAGGCTAACACATTAGCAACTACAGACAACCAGGGATTTCTAACTTCCTGAGCACCTCTCTTGGAGGTGGTAGGGTCTGGGGGAAGGGGAAGGCCCAATAAATTCCCACCACAAAGTTACTCAGTTAAGCACAGGTCTGTTTAATTAAGTAGTGGGCAGCGCATGCTATACTTAGCTTTTAAACACTTGTAAAGTCCTCTTCATTCATTTATCTTACTTGTCACTGACAAGCTCTTCAAGGACTGTAACAGTATGCAGAGCATGAAGAGCCTGGGTAAACAACACATATTTTATGTGGAGTCTAAACTGTTTCAACTCGGAGAGTCAATAGAGGGTCTCTGAAAAAATCCCGGACTCTCCTAATAACTGAGGGTGCATTCTGAGCATGGTTTATGATGAGCTGCTTTAGAAAGTGAGCTTCAAAATCAAATCCTAATTTTTTAACTGAAAGCAAAAAGGGGAGGCCAAGAAAATAGGAAGGGAGGGGGAGAAGAAGGGAGGGAGGGAGGGAGGGAAAAAAAGAGAAAAGAAGAGAGAGGAGGTATGAAAGAAAAATCGAAGGCTATTTGTAGGCATTGCAATTTAGGCTCTAAAACTGCCCTTGCTGACAAGGGAAATAAAGTTCCTTATTCATTCCATCCATACATTCAACAAATATTTATTACCATCGGCCTAAGCAGAGCTGGCATCACCACACCATCTCCTCAACTAATAAATTAAAAACAAAACAAAAACAAAACCCACCCCAGGGTATGGCCTAACAGCACGGGCCAATATACTGGAAACTGACGGGGTGGATGACTCTTCTAAGGAGAACTCAAGTGGTTGGTAACCCAGCAGCACCTCGGAAAGGAACAGAGAGTCCTGCACAGCCAGGGCTAGGAAGGGAAGTGCCCGCGCCCCCGGGATGCACAAGGTGATTCACAGGGAGTGAAGGACTGTGAATAGTCACGGATTGACTCTGCAATGTATTTGAGTAAATTAGAATGAGAATTCGTAGAAAGCATGTCGAAGGGCATGGAAAGCTTTGTGAAGGTGGTTCTCAGAATGACGGCAGGAAAGAGCTAAGCAACTGAGAGTGAACTGCCTTGCAAACGGCAAGGAAACAGCTAAGGAAAGAGCTAAGCAACTGCCTTGCAAACAGCAGAGACCAGGGATTCAGGGCAGCCCAGAGGGGATGAATGCGGCCCCAAGAACTGTGAGGGGACAGGAGGACGCTCTCCCCTCTCCCTGGGGCCTTTGAGCTCCGCACAGAAATGGGAGCCAATGAAATCTGGGCCTGCTCCCAGTTCTGAAGCTGAGTGGAAGGGCAGACACCCAAGGCCTCCTCTGCACCTCACCTCCTTCAAAACAAAACAAATGACAACAAAGGGGGGAGAGAAAGGAGGGTGTGAGCAATGCAAAACATGTGGTGGGGCTGCGGGCTGCCGAGCACAGGAACCCCAGGGAGCCGGGTGGTGAGACAATGAGGAGAGGTTTGGCCGGTGCAGGGGCCTGGCAGCTGGGGGAGTGAGCGGCAGACAGGAGAGACGGCGAGGGCCTTGGACAGAGAACAAGCCCCTCTCCCAGCTGCTTTCACACTTGGGTAAAACAACTGGAGAAAATGTAAACAACCTCATTAGTAGTTTTCCAATCAGTTGAAAAACAAATGGAAGGGAGAAATGGCAGTGGAGTGTCCCAAATACCAAATCTATGAAACATTCCCCCCAGCTTTTCTTTGCTCATTGGGCTTGCTGGCTGTTCTCCCTCTGTTTGGACCTCTGTGCCCTTACCAGCTTTACCTGGGACAATCTGAACCCACCCACCTAGGACCACTTTAGTTCTACAGGGCAGGAGGGTCTGAGTCACATATTCCACTCTGGATAGAGGTCTCCATGGAGTCTCCCAGAGACACACAAACAAGACAGACATATCATTTACCTCTTCTCCTGTAAAAACTCACCCCCAAAGAAGAGGCAAAGCAGAACTTCTGGGTTTGGGGATCTGACAGAAATCTAATTGTCAAAAGGAGGTAATCACATTCTAATTTCACCTGGAAAGGCCGGGTGTGTTGATTCACACTGCCTTTTTTTCCCTTCTCAACACATCAGATTAAATTCACCCATGGATATATACTGAAAATCAACTTCTCTTGGCTTCCTATTTAAGGTAGAATCCAAAAAGCCTCATTTTCTATGACCCTTCAGATGAAACAGCATTAAGTACAAAACATCCAAATGTATTTAAATGTGAATCTACTCAAAAACAGATATGAAAGTATATAAGGTTTCTTCACAGCACCGGGAGAAGCTGAGATGATTTTCTCAAGACTCCCAAGAATTTCAGGGGCTATCTCAGATCTCTCTCCTACAAATGAGGATTGGACAGAATGACCCGGATTCATGTAATGCTAGTTCTAGGCCACACCTTCCATCAATGAATCCAAGCTCACTATTTTACAGAAAGAGAGACTGGGGCTCCAAGGGGCTAAAGGTTAGTCACAAACCCACGAGAAAGCCCCAGAATACCTGACTGCCAGTGAGGCCAGGCCCTCCCCTGCCCCGCTGTCTTCCCACATGATTGGCATGTGCAGACAAGTCCACCTGCCCACGACCAGGAACAGCACAGCCCACCTCATGTCTTTCGTGTTGCATTCCAAAGCACTGTGGTATTAATTTCCATTCTTGCAGTCTGAACAGCACCTAATCATTTTGGTCTCAATGCCTACAGATAGGTTATGGAATTTTCCATTTTCTTTGAGATAGGAACCTTAGTTCTCTAGCAGAACTACTGATTTAGCTTTATGTTTCTTTTTTTTTTATAACACCTATACGTTTTTTATTATATAAAGCACACATGCTAGCTATGAAATATTAAATAGTACAAAAGACTTTATAAAAAGAAAAGTAATATTCCCTTTCCCCTACCCCAATATCCACTCCGACTGTTAAGGTTTTCTGCCAGTCTTTCCAGAAAATTTTTATGCATAATGCAAGCACAGACTCATGCACATACCCTTTAAAAATGAAGTCTAATATGTCTTGGCCATCTTTCCATGTCAAGATCATGTTTGGCTACCTCACTCTTAACGGATACATATCATTCCATTCTATGAATATACTCTCTTTATTTACAAGTCTTCTGATATACTAAAATAGTAGGCAGAAATCTTTATTTTTTTTATTTGTTGACTTGAGAAAGAGAGAGGAAGGGGGAGAGAGAGAGAAAGACATCGATTTGTTGTTCCACTTATTTATGCATTCATTGGTTGATTCTTGTATGTGCTTTGACCAGAGATAGAACCCGCAACCTTGGCATATAGATACGATGCTCTGACTTCTAACCAGCTGAGCTACCCAGCCAGGGCCTCTTTACTTATTTTGTTCAAAGATGTATCCCAAGCACATAAAACATTGTCTGGCACATAGTTTATGTCTGCTGAATGAAAGAGTGAATAAATGACGGACACTTAGGTCATTTCCAATTTTTCATTATTCCAACAATGCTTCAAAGAACACTTTTCCAAAGGAACAGCTTTGCCTGTCCTCATGTACAGCACTTGTTTTCAACAAGGATGGATGCTTAAACATATATAGTTGTTTCTATAATAGTTGTTTCTAAAATAAAGAGATTTGGGAGAGATCCCTGGAATAGAGTATACATATTTTAAACTTTGAAAGATATCACCAAATTTCCTTTAAAAAATGTTGGCCAACTTCCAGTCCATGCTTCGTTCCTTAAACTGTGCCAACACAGAGTCTATTCAAATTCTCTAATCTTCAAAAATCCAATACACGCACAACCACATCCCATTCACATTTCCCCAGTTACAATTTGAGGCTGAGCATCTTTTCATTCATTTATTGGCCATTTCTATTCCACTATCTGTGAGTCTCCTTTTACGTCCTTCCGCCCACTCCGGGAGGGAGAAGGTTTGGGGAATGTTCTTCTTACGGTTTGTGAGATTAATTGTATATATGAAGAGAGTAGTGGGAGCTGCTTTCAGGAAGAGAAGAACCTAAGTACAAGTGGGAAGAAAGCAAGTAAAAGCAGGCTGTGTGGGGACGGGGAAACTTGCACAGACAGGACAGATCTGAGGGGGCCGCGATCAATGGAACACATTAACATGTGAAATGTTCACCTGAGGGGGAGAGGGTGGGGAAGCAGGAGCTAGTGGGTGTGCTGGGGTGCACACAGAGCCAGCCCCTTCCTTTTGTGTCACGGCCTTAGCAGGTGGTGCTTGCAGGTGAACCATTAGCAGGACTCTTAGTGTTAGCAGTTAACATGATGCTTGACTTCCCTGCAAAAGATTTTCAGGTTTTTTCTAAGTCTGGACCATCCAGGAGATGTGTTGGACATGTAAATACCACTCATCACGCATGTGTTGGTGGAAAAAATCTAGTACAACTTTCTCACCCGAACAAGAATTCCTGTGCAGCTGTCCTGACATCATCACTGGAGGTGGGAAACTCGATCGCTTAGGAGACAATGCATTAAATGGCTTAAATGGGTGGCCCCCTGCCTGGCATGTTTTGAGCTTTTGGCTGCAGTTTCAGTCTACTTGTCTCAATTCTGCCTTTTTGGAGGGCGCCCAGGTTTTTAGACATTAAAACACAGTCATGCCCATGATGTCTAGCTTATCTAGCCTAAGCTGTCTGTGTGTCCCCTTCACTGGCCATTCTCCGCTTCTCCTAGTCCCCTCTCTGTACCCATCACATACGGGGTCATGGCAAAATGTCAGGGCTTCTCTTCGAGAATAATTCCCTGAAGAGGGTCTGAATGCAATTCTTTACATGTGTCCTTGCCTGCACTAAACATTATTTTAAAATAATTAATACACTCCTACATCACATTGATTTCTTAGCATCTGCTGTGCCATGATGATTTTCAGTTAATTAAACACATATCTAGTGGCCAGTTTCCCAGTCATTCTCTTTCTCCCTCTCACACACACACATACCAGAATTTTAATTTTAAGGATAAGCTTCATTCTTTTCCTTACTGAATATTTGCTTTAGACTTAACTAAATTTGGGTCTATAGTTCCATCCTGCTGAGAGAGTTCTCAGTTCTAATTATGTCTTCCATTGTTTTATAACTTTCTCAGCTTTGAAGCATCACACTTTCAAAAAGTGTGCTTTCAAAGGCTGTATATACAATTGACCTTTGAACATGGGTTTGCACTGCATGAGTTCACTTATATGCTAGTTTTTTTCAATAAATACATAGGCATTCCTCTATATCCCCGGGTTTTGAATCCATGGATTCAACCAGCTGAGAATCGAAAACAGTATTTTGCTCCTGGCTGGGAATGTCAGCATGCAGAGGGTTGGCTTCAGCATCCTCGGGCCTTGGTATATGTGGGGGTTCCTAGAACCAATTTTCTGTGGATACTGAGGGACAATTGTGGCTAAGTTTTTTGGGAGCCAAACATTCCACACAAATTTTTGACTGCCCTGGGGTCGGCACCCCTAAGCACTGCGTTGTCTAACTGTGAATACGTCTGTGCTTATTCTGGAAGGGCAGAGCACAGCTCTTCTGGCAACCTCCCTGTAGAGGCGTGACAGGATTCCCTAATCAACCTGCCTAGGATAGAGGTGTTCAATCAACTATAAATCCATCTTCAGTCCTAAGTTCTCTATCTGGTAAAACCAACAAAAAAAAGGAATTAAAAATAAGTGTGTGTGAATTTGTTGTGTCCGATGCCTAGCTGAAACCCCAGTGCCCTGTGTCTATGCCACTCCCTGCCATGCCCTACATTAATCTTATCAAAAATAAAAGTGAGTTCAGCATTACTTCATTTTAGTGAACAAATAAAGAATCTTGGTAATTACTGGTATTATTGCAAACTTCATAAATGCATTTGTCTTTTAGACATTTAGAGGTAAAGTTCCGGAGGCAGGTAAAATTCAGTAAAGCTAAGAAAATGGAAAGTTAATTTCCCTATTCTTTAGGTGCTTTCATCCTGTTGGCAGGATTAAATTTTAATTCATCCTGTTGGCAGGATTAAAGCTGGAATAAATTTTCTCAAGGGCAATTTGGCACTATGTACTAAAATTCAAACTATGCATGCCCTGGGGTCCAACAATCTCCTCCTGAAAAGAAAGCCGGACAGGTGCATAGGGTGAAAAAGATAAAAGATATTCACTGGGATGCCCATCACAGTCGCAATTAATGAGAAGTAAATAAAAGTCCATATGTCTGGATTTTGTTTAACAAGTTACTAAATATCCATTATTCATATAACAGAATCCTCAGAAGCCATTCGAGAGTGATGGATATTCTGTCCTTGCCAGTGTGGCTCAGGTGGTTGGGGTTCGTCCCATGTCCCATGTGCTGAAAGGCTGCTGGTGTGATTCGGGGTCAGGGCACATGCCCGGGTTGTGAGCTAGATCCCCAGGAGGAGGTGTGCTGGAGGCAGCCGATGGATCAATGTTTCACTCCAACATCGATGTTTCTCTCTCTCTCCCCCACCCTCTCTAAAAAAAGAAATAAAAAGAAAATCAGTATAAAAATCTTTAAAAATAAAAAGACTGATAGATAATCATATTTATTAGAAGGAAAGAGTATATCATACATGTAGGTGAATTCTTGGAAGTAGCAGATGATAGTAAAACAATATGTTCATATAAAATAACATAAATATCTACATATAAACATATATATGTATGTGTGTATAAATATGTGTGGATACACACATACATGTATACATACATACATGAATATATGAGAAAGGTCCAGAAAGATAAACACAAAAAGTTGATGGTTATTGCTGGGTGCTTGGATTACATGGAGTTTTTGTTCTCATTTATTCCTTTCCGTATTTCTTGAATAGTCAATAAAAGAAAATAATAACAAAACCATAAAAATGTTCTTGGCTCCATATACAAAAATGCTGAGATACAGATTATTTCTCAAATTAGAAGGAAATGGTGTTGAAATCATTTTAGTTCAGGGAAGAGACTCCTGAGACTGACCTTGGGGTACTTGGACTCCTGCTGCCTTTCATTTTGAACTTCAGCAGGCCAGGATTCAATGAAGCCCTGTCTTACTGGCCACAGCTCTTCTCCTTTCAGCTTGATCCTTTAAAATTCTGATTACTCTTAACAATCAGCATCAACAACGTCCCTCTAGTCTAGCAAGCTAAGGCAGTAGCTTCTTCCTCCAGGAGAGGCAGTTAACAAACCCGGCTCCTTTCAAATACTGACAAAAAAATGCAAGTGCTTCGCAGCCGCAACGAGAGCCATGGCCCTGGCTGTGCGCTACAGCTGGATGCAGAAGGAAAGGCTCCCAAGTCCCTGTCAGGCTCTGAACCAATGCTCAAGTGCCAAATTCCAGTCCTCCCCCAGGAGCCCCGGGGCCCTCGGCTGGATCAAGTCACTGTCCATCGGAGTTTTGTATCATGGGCCAAAGACTGGGAGTATCTCTTTGCTGGGTCTTTTCAAGTTGAGAGAGTTAATAGTACAGCTTCAAGTTCAGGAAATATCTTGTAATAATACAGCGTTTGCAGTAATGTATAGGCTCAAGTCATGCAAAAAATATTTGTCTCATTCCCACACACTGAACTTGGTAATTATATAGGAGTTTGGACATTAAGGACCCAGACATAAAGGAGTGGGTTAAAAAGCATAATTATGGCTCAGAAACAGCATGTGCCTGGGGACATTTCAGGCCTACTCTACAAAATAAGAAAATAGAAAATAGCACCCAAAATGAAATGGTAATCTGCTCTCTCGCTCGCTCTCTCTCTCTCGCTCTCTCCCTCTCATTTTGGGAAATAACCCATTAAAGGAATAATGCACCATAATGATTATTTAGGAATAGACATGAGTTGGAAACTGGTAGCAAATAAGGCCTTTAGTTCTGGGATTTTAATGTTAATGGCCCAAGGACTTCTCGGGTCTTGAAGCTTTAGAGGATACTATTTGAAGTTTAGGCTAAGAGGAAAAACGTCAAATTTCCATGTCTCATAGACTGTATAATTGAAGGAAGCTGTTATTTTATCCTTGGTATGGCAGGGGTAGGGGTGCATTAATGAAAGACCCAAATCATTCGTGACCAGCTAACTACTCAAGTATGCAGAAAACAAGGACATGCCTTGGGAGGTGCTCATGATTCAGCCAACCCAGGGCAAGCTCCATGGGCAGAAATGACCTAGCCATCTAATCTCAGAAGCCATTTTATCATTCATAAAACATGCTGGTTCCAACTTGTTTAGTGTAGACAGTTTTCATATCATACTCTCCCTAAATTCACAGTGGCTCCCTATCATACTGTGCATTAGAAACAGTTCAGTCACCAGGCAAGGCTAACCTCTCCCTTTCCTTTTAAACGATCTACCTCCTTCCAGCTTCCTCTATAAAAATTCTCCCTGAACAGGGTCTGTCTGTAATCCCATGTACACACAGATTCATCTCTATCGTTGCCGGAAATGATCCCTCCCTACAAAACCAGGTCCTACAGCCCCCATCAGAGCTGGGCTCAAAATGCACTCCCTCAAGATAATTTCCATACCTGAAAGTGTCCTGGAGAGTGAAGAAAACTAGAAGTGGGATCAGAGGGCCTGGGTCAAATGGTCAAAGCTAGGCCACTCAATAGCTGTTTAACTACCAGCAAAAAGTTATTCAACCTCTGTTCTGTGCAAAGGGCATCAGCAGACTGTTGGCTATCAAGGGAGATGCTCCAGGTACCTGAGCACAGTCTGTGGCTTCTGATTCCTTTTTATAGCCCTGGAATGTCTGGACCAGGGCTCAGATCCTCTTTGTGACACTTACCACTGTGTGCCCTGTGCCGACAGGTTTATCTCTACTCCCCACCCTCACTCCTGCTATATGGTCCTGTGCCAGCCCCCAGTTACACCTCTTCTGGTCACAATTGCAGCCCAAAGCCATCCCAAATCTTGCTATTTATTTTAAGTTTACGGTCCCTGCATTTGCAAGGCTGTCTGCACGGAGAGAACAGGCATTCTGGGACACAAGATTTCCACCTGTGGGGGTTGCTCACCTCCTTCATCAGATCAGTGCCTCCAGAATTCTGGTCTGTCAATCAGATCCATCGACTTTTGGCATCTCTCCCCTGAATATGCAGCTGGGAAGGCTGGCCGTGGAGTTGGTGTTTAAGGAAGGTCAGGAAGAAGCTCACCAGGCCGTTCATTCAAAACAGAGCCAGGCCTAGCTGCAGTTAATGTAACTGTTTTGGAAATTAAGGCGGGTGTAAATTGTGTGGGAGAATTTTGCCTTAAGATAGCCAGAAATATTACAGAGAACTGGAAGTTAAAACAATAATCTCTCTCGTTTTTCTAATTCTTCCTTTATTTTCCCCTCTACTTTGTGACCTCCCTTCTTCACCTATGAATGGACGGGGCACAGCCCCAAGCCTTCTGAGTTCCGAGCTGGGGATCAGGAGCGCTTAGGAAAGGGCGAGTGTTTCTCACCTCCCACCGCTGCAGGCCCATCAGGACAGGACTCCTTCCCCCTTTCCATGTTTTCTCACTTCCCCTTAGCACCGGGCACCTTTCATGCCCAGTAAAGATCCTGGCATTGCTGGGTGTGGAACCAGCATGAGCAGATGCCAGCTCTGCCCCGGTCGAGGGTGCCAAAGGTGCCATCTGGGGTTGGTTTGTTCCCAAAGCTCTTCCTCTGCCTGAGACTTCAGCAGGGTGGAAGGTCTGAGAAACACCCTCATGCCCTGGCAAACGACTGGGGGGGGGGGGACGGGACGGGACACTGCTTTACCAGAACTTTCCTTCGTATTCTCTGAGATAGACTGAGAACAAAATACAATAATTTTAAAAAAACCTAACAAATGAAATCAACAAACAAACATCAGGAGTTACGCCCAAGACTAGCTTCAGTTGGTTCAAGGTAAGAATAATCTATAAATCAATCAACAGGCTGAGCGGGGGCGGGGCGGGGGGGGGGGGAGAGATGTTGTGCTGTTTCCTTGATCCCTATCTGGATTCCCAGAGTTCCACGGAACATTCCAAAAGTAATTTGGCTTTTGTGTGCGGTGCCCAGGGACTAACATTTTTCAACAGAATTTCATAAGGAGATGTGGGGGTAATTTTGGGTCCCGCTCTCAGCAGGAGCTGAGCATTGGGTGTGGCTAAGAGGGTAGAACTGGGCTGTTTTATGTGACCACTCTTCTGAAAAACCACCCAGGAGATGAAAAATCGCCTGCCCTAACCTCACTGAGAAGTAGTGGTGGATCTGCCCAAGAGGATTCCGGCTCATAAAACTGCAAAACAGACCTGTTAACGCAGACCTGCAATTACGAACAGAACAAGAATCTCACTTAAATAATTGTGTGGCTATAATACCAACTGATGAGTAACCCCCTAACCTGATCGGACTTGTCAAACTTGACAAGACTCGGGTGCCCTAAAGGTGACTCCTGAGCATGCGTGACTGACAACCCAACTGTGTGGGATGCTGAGGAAAGAATGACCGGGACAGGAGCTTTCAACCCAAGCAATTTAAAATACTTGACCACGGTCTTCAACATAAAACTGGCAGCAAGAAGGGAGAATGTCAAGTATATTTTTGGACCAAGTTCCAGAAATGGAAGTAAACTGGCAGGATGTGCCAAGGCCATGGCATGCGGGTGACCTGGTAAAGGAATGGGGAGTGCCTGCTGCCTTCCAGCCAACACCTCGCTCCTTCCGCTCGGAGGAAGGACCAAGATTGAGAGCGATGCTCTGCGACTCCCTGGGGCTGCACCCGCGTCCTCACAGGCTCTTTCATGCTCAGCGGAGTTATTATTAAACTAAAGCATCGCACGTCACTCTAAAATTCTCCTCAGAGAGAAATTCTAGCTTTCGACTTCCTCAGTCCTCTTGGTTTTGTTCAGAACATTAATAATTTGTTGGACAGCCTGTTTTTTTTTAACTGGGAAGATATTTCCAAAATCAAATATTCTGGTTTGTTTCAAAGACCATGTTCTCAGCTCAAGTCTGCTGCTTTCTTCCCCTGGGGGTGAGCCACAGTTGGCCGCGATTCACCAAAGTTTCCACCTCAGCTAACAATAAAAAATGATGTCCCATTCTCAAGAAATAAAAGAAAAATTACAGTAAAGTTGTGCATTTCCGTTCCGGTCCCCAAAGACAATCTGAAGAACTGGCTAGACATGCCAAATTAAGCCATGCGAATTTATCCATATCTAATAGGGATTAGCAAACGTTACAACACTGAACATGGCCTTGACATTATTTATATCCAACTCCTAAGGTGCTGGGTCCAGCGTGGTCTCATTCCAGCCCTGACATAGTGGGAGATGTAGAGCAGTGGCCCTGTGGTGTCCTCAGAGAGTCCAGATCATGTGTGTGACAAGCAGGAGGGCTCATCTCCTGACAAAAGAAGGTTTTTGGATATAGTAACAGCACTGTCACAACCAGAATGTGGTACCAGCTTAAAGAACTGCGCAGGGGAGACACAGGCGTTTCTCCCCTCCAGCCCAGGATAAGTTTTCTGGAAGCAGAAGACCTGGTGATGGAAGCCGCTTTGCCTCTGGCCAAAGCTGGGTGTCCACCTGCAACTTGAAAAATTTTGGAAACAAGTCTACATTACATATTTGGAGTGAAGAAGATTAAGACTCCTGAACTTTGGGCTGGCCAGCTCTGATTGGGTCTCCTCCACTCCATTTCTCATCCATTCTTGCCAAAAGCACAAAGAGGCAACTGGGACTTCTGCTCATAGTATCTGCTATTAAGATAAATCAGCAACACTTAAGTGTCTTTGGTTCATAAAAAATAGTCCCCTGGAGATGGCTCTTCCCCCTCCAAAATATCAGCTTTTCGTTCCCCTGCCTCACCAAGGATTGCATCACGAGAAAGCTCAGGAACACAGAGCTTTCCCTGGAAGCCCGGCCTCATCTGGGAAGCCTCAGAAGACCCTGGCCCCAGCAGACCCCCCAGGAGTCTGGACAAGCAAGACTGGGGCTGGGAGGTCTGGACGCTCCTTCCCTGGAAGGAAGGTTTCTGAGCCCACTCTGAACCTGGGCTCTTTCAAGGCAATGTTTGTACCTTCTACACTATTTATTTTCTCCGAGGATAAATCAGGGCCTGGCTCCCAGAGCAGCAGCAGAGGGGGCCTGTTTATGAACATTGCCACTCAAGTGCTTTCTTCTTTGGTCAGGGCAACAAGTCATGTGCAGCAGGTTTGTGTCAATGGATTGTCACCAGAGACAGTTTGGGACCATCACTCCTCAGAGCACAGTGCTACCCTGTGGGGAAGGACGAGACAGCCCTGTCTTTGCACCTCAGAACTGAGATCTGCATCCTGCACATTTGTGCAGCCCTCGGGCTACATGCTTCATGATAATGCTCCTCTATGAGTTAGTAGGAAACAACATACCCGTTTCACAGGAAGGTATGTTGGCTCCCTCACCATCATATACTAATAAGTGGAGATGAGTCAGGATTCATTAGTTAAGCCAAGTGAGCACACTTCAGAGCCTCCCTTCTTCCCTGTCACCTTTGAAATCTAAAATTCACCCCAGGGTGGGAAAGATGGCAACTCCATTGCAATGGCAAAACAAAGGCGCTCAGAGTGCGACCCCTACAGGCAGATTCACTGAGCATCTTTCTTGACCACTCACCATCTCTGGGACTTGGTTTTCCTGTCTGTAAAGTGGGGATAATAATAGCACTATTCAAGTTTTTGTGAGGATTGTAATAAAACAATAAAATTACAAAACTGTGCCTAGAATATCATTTCTTCAAGAAATGATAGCTGTGCTGATGTCCTATTGAATGCACCCCCCATGAGAGGGGATGCAGGCCCAATTTGCCTAAGCACACTCAAAGTCCTTAGGGTAGAGCAAGTACTCAACATACTAAGTGTGAATGTGCTGGGATAGTCTGTGACTATGACAACTACAGGAGCTTAGAGGTGTCTTTGTTCACTTCCTTCACTTTACAAATAGGGAAACTGAGCCTGTGAGAGAGAAACAAAATGAGGCGCCCAAGGTTTCTCAGTGTGTTGGGGTCAGGGCTGAGCTAGAACTCTGATCCCCAGATCCATTCTCAGGTCCTGCACCCTCTACTACCTGCCAGGGCTTCCCTGGTGAGGTGGGCTGCCTTGTTTTCTTTAAACATTTAACATCCTACTTTTTACATGGCTGCCTGCATCAGGCATCTCAGAGACAACTGACAACAGAAACTCTGCCCGGCCTGGTGACCCACACACCTACTTCCTACCCTAGCACCCCAAGGGGCTTTGGCACACCCAATGCAGCCCAAAGCAGTAGGGCGTCTGGTTAGCTTCTGAGCTGTGTTTGTAATTTTACGAGTCCTGGACCAGGAGAGAGGAAATAAACCAGCCTCGAGACAATCAGCGAATCAGAGGCTTCTGGGCAGAAGAACCACCCTGGATTGAAACCTTCTGAGTTGCCATTCTTGTTCTTTCGATTTTCATTGTTTTCTGAAATGACAGCCTCTCTGTCCAATCTGCACTTATAACCTCTTTGCACAATTCTGTTCCCAGACTGTCAAAGATCATCTGAATATAGATTTGCTAGCTGTGTCCAACAGGCATTTCCCAACAGCCTATCAGGGCAGAGATAAGAGAGTGGGATTTTGGTCGTTGTGTGTGTATTTTTTAAAAAAATAATCTCATCTAAACATTGGTGTTGTGGGGTTCTGGCTCCCCCACCTTGTCAACTCAGCAACTGCACTTGGGACTGGGACCTGAGAAGAACAGATTCCAACTCTCCTTCCTGGCTATAGTTTGTCCCCACCAAGGACTCCCTCCCTGCACAGTGCTCTACAAGGCTCACACTCCACCCCCTTGCAAGTCTTTCTGAGGGAGGTGTCCCAGCAAGCCCCTACTCCAAATCACCTCCCAGACACCTCCCAGATCACCTTTATTTTCCCCCATACAATTGACTGCCATCCATTACGCCATGTACTTGAAGTCTCTGTTTCTCACTTGTCCCTCATAGAACACAAGCTCCCTTGGGGCAGGGATTTTTGTGTTTGGTTCACTGCAGTGTCCCCAGAGTACAGACAGGATGTGGCACATAGTACATGCTCAATAAAGATTTGCAGCATGGACTGCCCATTTTTGCCCATGCTTACTCCCCTAAGAAGTTTTAAAAAGCTCCCTCTGCCTCTGGCTCTCTCAGCTTCCTGACCATTCGCATCACCTACAGTAATACTCTGCCCCAAATCTGAGTGGCATGTTATCAGACGGCAGCTTTGACAAACTTAACACAAACAGATGGCGTTTAGGTAAAAACTTACAAATGTCAAGTACTTTGTAGGAGAGAGCTATTTTTTAGGTTCTCTGAAATCCTTAAAATGCCCATAACTCCAATATTTCAACTCTGGGGCATTAATCCTAAGAAAAATAATGGGGAAAAAAATAATATTTATGTACTGAGACGTTCATCAAGTGTGATTATAAAAGTGGAAACCTAGAAACAAACTGAAGTCACAACAACAGAAGATGATAAAATTAATTATGGCAACGACGGACATCACACAACCAAGATATATATTTTTAAGGCTTTTGAGGACATGGGAAAATGCACACCACATTAAATGTTTATAGGGCTAAAAAGACTTTATTATGTAGTATGTCATGTCTTTGTGCAAATATGTATATAGACAACGGAATGTAGGAGCCCATAAATCTTAGTGACAGTTATTTCTGAGTGGCGGGAATATGGGTGATTTTAGGTTTTTATTTATGTTTTTCTAAGTTTCTTTAATGAACATGTATTATTTTTATGATAAAGCATTACTTATATGCTTTCAACTATGAAAAAGTATCATTTACATAATAAGGATGCTAGTTAAAATTAAGTTTTTCTTACTTTTTAATATAGTTCATTGTGATGGGTTAAATTTTAAAAAACACAGTAAACATGGGAGATTCTGGAACTTTCTGCCATTAGCGTGTCTCAGGGAACGAAAAAAGAAAGCAGCATCTTCCCAAAAAGAGAATGGAGCTGAGTAAGAGTAAAGACAAACTGCTGGAAATGTTAAATTCTGTGTTTGAGAACTGTTCCCCTGTAATCATGAGAAAGGAGGATGAGAAATCTTTTTCCTGTTAAAATATTACTTGAGAGAGAGCGAGAGGGAGGGAGAGAGGGAATCGCGAAGCCGGAAAGGGCCAATCTGCTGATCAACGACAAAATCAGTCTGATTGAACACAGCTATTTAAGGGGCAGCATGAAGCGAAAAGGGAGGGAAAAGGCCTTTTCTTTCATTTTGAAATTCAGCATCAGGAAGACACAAGGGCAGGAAGTTGGATCTTTTTTCAATTCATTTGAAATGATAAGGTGAAGACAGCCTGAAAGGACTTTTAATTATATGATGAGAGGAAGGAAAAGAGGGAGAGAGAGAAAGGGACCACGAGAAACCTGTTTTTTACCTGTTTTTATGATGAAGAGGAAGATGGAAAACTAAGGGAAAGTGGCTTTTAAACAGATATCTCAAGAATAAAATACAAAGGCTCCAAGGGGCAAGTGCGAGCATTTCACTCGGGCAGACAGGAAATGCAGCAGGCTGACCGGCCCCAGCCCTTGTCCCCTTGGCAGCCTGGTGCCTGGCGATGCAGGAAAAGATAAGTCTCTCTCCCCAGCTTGCACATGTGACCTCAGGTCATGGCAGGGGCCCCGGGGCCCTGGGGGGGGGGGGGCTGGGAGTGGCGCTCGGGGTCACAGAACAAAGCCTTCTTCTTATGCTACCTTTTGGCCCCATGTCATGGGGACTGTGGCCTGAACAAGGTATTGCCCCAACTTGGGGGCATCTGCTGGGAAGAGCATGGAAGAGCTTTGGAGTGAGACCCTTCAGTGGCTGTGGCATCTTTACCCAGTTCCTGGGCCTCAGCTTTCTCATCTCTGAAATGGGATTAATAACACCTGGTTCTCAGAGTTGTGAGGATTGAGATAATATATTCAAAATCCCTACCTGTGGTCAGGTATGCAGCAAGAGTCCAAAAATTGTTAGTTCCTCCCACTTTAAAATGTGAGCAGTTTCCATGTAACAAAATAGGTGTAGAGACATGGAAGCGTGGAACAGGCTGGTGACTCTCAGAGGGAAGGGGGCAGGCGGGTGGGGAGAGATCAACCAAAGAATTTACATGCATATGTGCGTAGCCCACGGACACAGACAATACTGCGGTGAAGGCCTGGGGCGGGGCGGATGCAGGGTGGAGGGGGTCAATGGGGAAAAAAGAGGGACATCTGTAATATTTACACAATAAAGATAAATTTAAAAATAAAATTAAATAAATAAAATGTGATTAGCTAAACTATCACGAAGAGCAAAAACAATGGGCACACTACACCCACACTTGTCCTTGTGAAGTGATGTCAATCTAAGATCCCCCCAATCTACCCCATGCAGCAGGGGGTCCCTCTCTTCCCAAAGGAGGACCGACGGCTCTGGTGGCGGAAACCTTGGGAACCTCCCCCATATACATTCTCTGCTTTGGTGGTGGATCCGAATGTTCTTGGAGGCAGTCACGAACAGGTTAAAGTCGAGGGGATTTCAAACATGTCTAATCCAATAAGAGGCTTGGTAAAACATGCGTTATCACTTAAAGAATAAATGTTTAAAAATAGAGCACAGATGTGAAATTTGAATAAAAAAAAGAGAGAGAGAGACAGCGCGTGAGAGAGATCCTCTTGGCACTTGTACGCTCGTCTCTGTTTTGGTCACCTTCAGCTCGGCCTGCTGGTCTGATGTGCTCTGCCAACTGCTGGACACCGGGGGGGCGCTTCGAATCAGTGAAGCCAAGTTGGCAACTTGTGCTGTAACTTAAAAGTCAGACCCAGCTCTCCTTTTCTTGTAGCTCTAAAAGCGGGACAACACAGTGGCAAAGTTGGTCTTTTCATTTTTTCCCTTAAAATGGTATACCTGGAAAGCAAATAGTAAGCTATTCCAGAACTAGCACTCTTTATACTAGGGTTCCTGAACACTTAAGAGAAAGTATCATGGTTCAACAGGCATTTGTCACAAAAGACAGGCTATCGATTGTCAATCATAAAATGCATAAGAATACCCACCTCTGTAGGAAGTATTCCCGGGCCTCTGCAATGCAAAGATTTTTGAACGTTGGTAACACCTCTGCCTCCCCAAATAGCAGTCTGCCCTGCTACCTGTTTCGTGAAACTGTCTTTTACTGGCGGAAGAAATTATAAAAACCCAAGGCTCGAAAACAAAGTCAATACCTCCTTCTATAGCCCAAGAGCGCCCAACACAGTCCCACCAAAGGTTCTCCAAAAATGTTTAGGAAAGGGAAAGAAAGCAGTTTTTAAAACATGGCTTCGTTCAAATGAAAGAGTCAGAAAGTAGCCCATCAAGGTCAGCTTGATGCTTTGGGGAGATGCACTCCTAAAGGGACTTGAGAAACATGCGATCGCAGAGAAAATACTCTGCCTCCGCAATCTCTGAGTATGATTTTGTGTAGCAACTGGCCGACAGAATGGATTCCCTGAGTAATGGGGTTGAGGCAGGAGCAGCCTATAGGAGGGGATGTCTCCAGGCTAAGAGAGCAGACAAGTGTCTTGATCAATGACGTAGACACTAAGAGGACACTGTTTTCAGTAGCACAGAGCATGTTTACCTCCATGAGAATGCCCTGCCCCAGGCCTGTCGAGGAGAGATCTGAGAATTTCTGTTTTCAAAGGGGGCTCTCTACAACATACTGTAAATATCCCTGGCATTGAAGTCAATGATAAATAGAGATGTGGCTAGATTCTACCAGTGGGACATGAAAAGCTTAACCCAAAGTGAGTCTGCAGTGAAAACCAATGCATTTGCATTTCAGCAATTCGATCTGGGCAAGTCTGTGATGCATTACAATGCTGGGATCAAATCAAACTTTTCTGGAGCTCATCCAACCACAACATGAGGCTATGGGAACCCTACTGCACAGAGTTCTTCCACTGCTGTTTAATTGTGCTCACCTCCTGAACCATAGAGGGAAATTCAAAGTCATCTGCATACAATGCGATGGACCTGTAAATAGGAAGCATGACCTAGTGTGGCCTCCAGGAGAGGGGGAAAGAAATGCCTGACCAACAATCCCACTCGGGAGCTTCCCACTTTCCCTCACAGGATGGTTCTACATCTGCCAAGATCCAATTTTGACTAGGATCCCATCCTTAGCAAACAGCTCTCCCAAACACTCTCAGGGTCAGCTCTGCCTTCTCCCATTCTTGGCCACACCTGTCTGGGTACTTCTTGGAGACAGTCCTATGACCTCTGGACAACACAGGGGAGGGAGACTCTACCCACATAGATTACACTATGCAGAACTGGGTTAGCCTCCAGAATGTTGACCTGGGCATAGGACTTTTCTTTGCAAACTCTGGGAAAAACACAGAGAACCAGTGGACTAGTCTCCTGGTCTTAACACATTCCTGCTACCAACTGACCATTGTGTTTCCTGGTAGCCAAAAGCAATCCCCAGAACTGGCAGGAAAGGGGAAAGAAAACCAAGCACAATTTATCTCTGATCACAAAAGTATTCTAACCAGTTCTGAGAAATAAGCTGGTTCTAATTTGAACTAAACAATAGTGTCTGGCCCTCATTTTAAAAAGGCATTTTCATCAAGGATGTGCATATCACTCCTTCCACACACAGGGGAGCATTTGGGAATAAGGCTTAGGGGGTAAGACTTAGTTTTAAGCTTTCTTCAAAAACCCTTTAGCAGCAGGAAAATGCAATGATTTCAGAATTAATTATTTTGATGTCAGTCCTTTCTTCAAGGGTGGAGGAAGAGTTGGAGGGATTGGATCCAAGACACAAAAGAAGGAAAGATGGTAATTTTTAATAATATTTTTAGAACTACTCTTCCTAGAGAAAGAACAAAAACAAACAAAAAAACTTAACTCACTCCCAGTTGAGACCCTCTCCCAAAACTGCAAAAATCTGGAAGCCAGATTTTTAAAGGAAAAGGTAGAGTAAAAGCATCAGAGGTGTGTGCTTGTGAAGGAGTGGAATTGGGAGGAATACAAGAGCTGGACAGGCTTATCTGTCTACTACCAAACTATGATTAATGCTTTATCTTTTTAATGCAACACATAACAGAAAGTTCATCTGTATGCTCTCTCACCTTCCCACTGTGCTCAGCCTACAACCAAGGTTGGCGTCAACACCTGAAGAGTGTCATAAAGATTCTTTTGTTGTTGAGCATAGTTGGAATTTCTGAACTCATTTCATATCACCTTCTCCGGCTCTCCTGACAGATGTTTAAGTGAGTTGAAGTATTTCTAGGCAAATTGATTTATGAGACGCTCAGTTTTCAGGGATAAGATGAAGGGCTCCCTTCTCGACAAGAAACCTCTGTCACATCCGGAAACTCATGGGCATTTTAGTCGAGACTAACCCCCCAAACTGGAGGGGATCTGAACTAGAATATGATGAAGAAATTCAGAGAAAGGTTCGAAATGGTCACAATGCAAATAATTCAAGTATGAGAGAAGGAGCTGCAGTAAAATGTCTTGCGACATGGCAAGAAAGGACACGCACCATTTTGTGGTCATCATTGGGCAAACAGGTCTCATTTCTCCTACGACTCCTATAGGTTGGTGGTGTCTGCCTGGAATACTGGGGCAAGAAGAAGGATGAGGTTAACCCTTGATTAAAGTCATAATTGATCAATAATGTCTCCTTTTAAAAAATAAGCTACCTTGGAAATTCATTCATTCATTCATTCATTCATTCATTCATTCATTCATTCGCTTATACATTTAACAAATACTTGCTGAATGCCCACTGTCTGCTAGCAATTGTGCTTGGCCTGCAGATAAATGGTCAGCAGAGAAAGTCATGAAGCCACATTCTCAGTCCTCACGAAATTCATAAACTAGTAGGGCAGATAGTTACTATTTAAGAATCACAAAAACAAATGCCAATTGTATCTGTTACGGTGTAATTAAGCAATGTACACATGCTACAGGAGTGCCAAGTTGGGGATTTGACCCAACTGAGAAAGTCCCAGAAGGCTTCCCTGAAAAAGTGGTTGAGCTGAGATTGAGAGGATGAGCAGGTATTAACTAGGTGAGGAAACGTGTTCCAGGTAGAGGGAATCACATGTACCAACCAGAGAGCACACTGGTCTGAATCTGTCTTTATCCCAACAGTGAGGCAAGCCCAGGAAGGTTTTTCAGAAGGGAGGGCTAGAAAGTGATGAGCATTATAACATTTATCTTTAGAAAAGATCGTTCTTCTGTCCAGTGAGGCCTGAGAACCTCCGGCTCGTCCTGGAGGCCGGTTGCATTTCTCCAAGGCAGACGAATGGCATGGTGGAGGCACTACAGCCCACCTGCCTGCCTCCTTACCGCATGCGGAGCGCGGGCTTGCGGACTCCAGTGGTATGTTGTTGAGACTGCCAGAAAGTCAGGGAGGGAGTTTTACCTTGGGGCCCTGTTCCTACTCCATTTGAAAACCTCATGAGTGTGACAAGCAAACTCTGGCCTTAGTTCTCCGTGCCTCCAACGAAAGTGGCAATGCTTTTTATTATATTTAATTTATCATTATTCTCATCATTATTATTATTACTTAATCCCCACCCGAGGATATGCCTTTTTTATTGATTTGAGAGAGAGAAAGGGAGAGGGAGAGAGAGAAACACTGACCGGCTGCCTTCTGCATGCACTCTGACCTGGGATCAAGCCCGTGACCTGGATATGTGCCCTGATCAGAAACTGACTCCACTACCTTTCGGTGGTGGGATGGTGCTCCAACCAACTGAGCCACGCCAGCTGGGGTGTGGCAATGCTTTTTAAAATGTAAGCTAACCACTGGGGTTCCTTGGAGGTCGGAGCCAGGGGATTTGGAGAGTGGGTTCAGTTGGACAGCATTAAACAGGGTGCTCTGAGTGGCAGTCAAGGGAGACTTCCTTGTTCTAAGGCTGCAAATGCCTGCTCCAAAATATACCACTCTCAGAAGATTTTGCACTGGCTGTTCCCTTTGCCAGAACACTCTTCCCCTAGATATCCACAGGGCTCTCTCACCCCCTTCAAGTCTTTGCTCAAATGTCTCCTTCTCAAGGAGACCCATGCTTCCTACCCTATTTTACAGTGTCACAAGCCCATGGTCCTGTCCTGGCACAGCTGTTCTCCCTTATACTGGTGTATACCTTTCTTTTTTTATCATATAATTTACTTATTAATTATGTTCATAATTTATTGCTTCCCCCTCAATTAAAAAGTAAACTCCATGAGAAAGGGGACTTTATCTATTTTGTCACTGATGTATTCCAAAAATGCTTAGCATTCTAACACAGAAAAATCCCTTAATGAACAGCTGTTGAGCCCAAGTCCAATGTGGCATGTGGTCTCGCCAAGCTACCCACCTCTTCTCATCCTCATGCCCCTGGGCAGCTTGGGGGCCACAGGCTGATGCATTGGAACTGGGCTCCTCTGATGATTTCTGTGAGGGGGCTAATCCGTGGCTCACAGTGTTGCCTTAAGGAGGTAGTGTTAGTCCAGCTAAGGGCAAAGTGCCGGCACTCCTACAGCAAAGGGGTGCAACCCTGCCCTGCCAGGTGAGTGGCATGATGGTAGTTGAGTCATCTGGTCTCTCAGAGCCTTGGTTTGATCAACTCAAAGGTGAGGATGAGGCAGGTAAAATATCTTTGGGGATGAATCCCCAGCAGCTGGCACCGAGCCTGCCACATAGTAGGTATGAAATACTGACTATGAAAATGTGATATAATGTTTGTAAACTTATGTATACAAAGCACTTGGCATAGAGCCTGGCATGTGGGAATCATGCATTCATCCATGCAGCAACATTTATTGAGTGCCTACTATGTGCTTGGCAAAGGGCAATAACTGTGGGGATTGTTGTATGAGCCATTCATGTTCAGTCACTGGGAAGGCCATGGCAGTGGAGAGACCTTCCGCATGAGGTGAAACAAGCTCAAAAGGCAGTCTAAAGGGGGTGGCACCTCTCATGACCCAGTCTGCCTCAGCATCCTTGCAGAACATCAGACAGAAAAATACCGAGACCCATGGCCTTTCTCTCCCACTGGCCTGCGTGCCTAAAACAGCTCTGCTCTCCCAAGTCAGCCATGCAGGCGATGATAACTGAGGTCCGGGACTTGCCCTCCCCGGGACATCCTCTCTTATTGCCGTCTATGTGGGCTGGATACACAAACCAAGTGCATTTAATAATCAACCTGTTCATTGCAGGCTGGGAGCTGAGGTCTAGAGTTCCTGACATGTCTGCTCACTGCTCCCCAAGTGCCTCGATTTTAGGGTAAGGAGGACATCTGTCTGCTCTTTTTCCCACAGTTCAACAGTGTATTCTCCTAACTGTGCTCAATGAGTTGTGACTCCCAGGCCTGTAAAAACCAGCAATGATGAAATCAAATTCAAACTGTCTCTGAGAGTTGGTCACTACCAATTATTATTGGTATTATTAGTATAGCAACCTCACATATATTCAGTACCTGTTATGTGCTAGTCACACACAAAACACTTCTGCATTGGGTTACATCTCACAAAAGCCCACTGAATTAAGTCATTAGCTCATTTTACAGATGAGAAAACTGAGGCTCAGGGAGGTTTAGTATCTTGCCCTGATTGCTCAGGTAACAAGAGAGCTAGAAGCAAGATTCACCCTAAGCAGTCCAACTCCAGATGGTATCCGCAAGATCCTTTTATGGTTGTGCGGCAAAGGGTTTTTTCAAGTATCATGGTGCGTCCAGTGGTGAAGCCTAAGGAAGGCACCCACACTCTCTGAACGTCTGGTTCCTTCTCTATAAGAGCATCAGTCCTCCAGTCATGCTGGGAGTTCATGAGTTTATATACGTAAAGCCCTCAGACCCATACCTGGCACATGGTGAGAACCAGAAGTATTAGGAGTTGCTGAAGTGATTAAAGGGCCTAAGTCTAAGAGCTCAGGCAGAATTCACTCTGTGAATGGCTGGAGAACATTCTTAAATGGGGATCTGGGCACCTAAGCTTCAGGTTTACAAAGGTAAGGGGACCTCACACTTTCTGGAAAACCCTTCTGCTCGTCACTCTGAATTCTTTCCTGAACCTGGTGGTGCATGTGTGGACTCAGGTGGGCTACCCCAAACCCAAGCTCTACTGCTCACAAGCTGTGTGTCTTGGGCTGGTTCTTCCACACTGAGTCTCAGTTATGTCCCTAGAAAAGGGAGGTGACCCTGGTACCCACATCACAGGGCCACTGTGAGGGACTGTAGGACAAAATCCTCCAGATACTGGATACACCTCCTGGCAGAGAGTAAACACTCAACAAAAAGAGGGTGCTTTTATAAGCAAATCAATCGTTATTCTTAGGTCATCATCACTTACGAGAAGAATACATGCATCGATGTGCTCTCCCTGCTCTGACGAGTAGGGCGTGGGAAGGATCGCAAACCTAGGCACCGAGGGGCACGCCCTCTTCCTTCGCTGCCTCTTTTCCCGCAGCAGTCCTTCAGACCCCGCCTCAGTCCAGGCAGGAGCCTACTTCTGCGTGGCTGGAGTTCCCAAATATGCCCGACACCTCAAACCAAACCTGCCATGAATAATGCAGGCTTTTTGCGGTCTCCCGGCAGCACGTTGAAGGGCTACGCTCAACCCTCCCTGGAATCCAGGAGTGCATTTCCATGATATCGAGCAAGAAAAAGAGCGGCCTTAAAAATTCCTTATTGGGGAAAGTATGGGGATCTGTGGGGAGCAAAGTACCTAAGAGACAGGAAGGAAAGTATCACCCGCTATGCCGGACAGTGGCCTTTGGCCGCCTTGGCTCTCAGCAGCGCCAGGCCATTTCAGAAGAGCCGGCCCTACGGGTGGCCACCAAGTCCGAACCCTTGGCAACTATATAATAAATGAAATTACATTGCAAATCAAAATATAATGCTATCACTTGTGGTCCCAGACTTTATGGCTACCAAGTCCTGGACGTCATCAGAAGAGGTGAAGGTAAGATAGGATGTAGCTCTTATGCACCCCCACCCCCCATGGTGGGGGCAAGTGTCTCCTGAGCAGCTGACTGACCTGAGACCTTTGGATCATGTGTGCATCGTAGCTGGACCCGTGGTACTTGGCCGTAATATCTGGGCTGTAGCAAGCATCACAAGTGCATGGTATATTCGAGCTCAGGGGCTGTTTCCTAGGCCTATAAACCTGTGGGAGAAAGCTACAATGGTTAGGTGCAGGAGGGGAGGGCGCAGGGCGCACGCGGAAAGAATCAGGAGAAATTAAAGAAGGCGGCTCTTCTTGACTTTCTGTGGCCAAGTGGGTGAAAACCCCAGTGTAGAAGATGCACAGCCCAAGACAAGAGGTCAGATGGAAGCGGCCCCGAGCCCCGGGGCCAGCGCTAGCAAGGCATGCCGCTCTGTGGGATGACCCCCATGTCTGGCAGTGGCTGGGGCCCTGCCGCTGCAGGAGAAGGCGCCCAGGCATGGTGGTGGCCTCTCTCTCAGCAAGGCAGCCCCGTGAGGAAGGGACCCTGGTGCGGGGCCAAGGGATGCCTTTCCCTTCCTGAGAGGAAGGGCCAGCCCACTAGTGAGGAGAAGGGGCTTATGCCTTTGGGCTTCCCTCCCACTCGCCTGGCACCCTGTGCTCAGCCCAGATCAGCCTGGCAGCCAGCGGTCCAGTCCTGGGGGCCGAAATCAATGTGGACACACTCCGCATGGTGCCATGTGGCATCCAGAGAGTTTCAGAGCCACATGGGGCCCGGGCTAAGATGTGGCAGCCACCTTGTGAGCCCACAGAGCATTGAGCCATAATATTTGCCGGGTTTCATAATGAAGCTAGAATCTGAGTGAACATCTTTAACCATTACTTCCAAAAGCCCCTGAGTTCTACACAGAGGAGAAATAATGTCTGAAGATCTTAGGGATGATTTGATAGTATGCTTCAGGTACAATTATTTCCATTTAAGTCACTTCCAGAAAACCCTCCAGAAAGCAAAGAACTTTCTGTGCAAATTAGGACTTTGTCCCTCCTTCCCTTTCCCTGAGAAGAAACACAGTGGCCTAGTGAGGAGGAAAATACAGGACAGTGGGGAAAACAGGTGATAAAAAATACTGGCGGGGGAGGTCTCCAAGCACAGTCTGGCGGCGCCAGGGGCTGGGAGATGTTCCTCGGCCAAAAGGTCCAGGAGGAAATAGTTAAAGAGCCAAAGCTGGAAGTACGGTGAGAAAGAAATGTAAAGAACTGGATGAGGGCAGCTATTTACAGGGCCCAGAGAGAGAGCAAGACAGAAGATACCCAGTCCAGCGGGAGAGAATGCGCCCAGGATTTCATTAGTAGTTTCTAGGACTTGGTCAGAGTCACACAAAGTCCACTGGAAGGAAGAGAGCGGAGAGCTAGTTCGGGGAAGATGATGCTAACACAAAAGAAAGGAAAACAGCGCTGGCTGCAAACCACACAAGCCCAGGCACATGCACGTCCACACGGAGAAGCAGGGAAATGGAGCTCTAGTGACATCTCGGCGTTTCGCTCCTACCTGCGGTCAGCCGCTTGAGCCTGCGGGATGGACATGGGAACATGAAGGGTCGCGACACCCAGAGGAAGCACGCGGGGACCCAAACCCAGCAAAACACACCTTCCGCAGGAGGCCCCACCTGCTGCTTTAACTGGTGCACCAGCCGGTCCTTCTCCCGCTTGAGGGCCATGACTTCTTCCTGCGTCTTTTTCTTCTTCGAGGCGGACAGCTCCAGCAGGGCAATGTTGGCATCCTTCTCGCTGATGGCCGCCAGCAGCGCCTCCTGTCTGGTAAGAGAAAGGTCACGGCGATGATTTCCATAATGTGGGGGAGAACACCACATCCAGCATGGACCATTGAAACGAGCCAGGAGCACCGTCTCAATGGAAGGGGTTAGGGACAATGTTTAAGGCAAACTACCTCCTCGATTCTCAGAGTGGACAAAGCCGTGTGGGTCAGAATCCCTGAGACCCACGCAGAGGCCTCTAAGCGGCGCATCTTTCGATGGCTTCACAGATATAGCTGCCCATGAGAAATGGAGGGAGTCCTTGTGAACATTCACTTCTAAAACACTTTCATCCATCTACCCATCTATCCATCCAGTCATTCATACATATGCCCATCCATCCTTCCTTCCACCCATCCTTCCTTCCACCCATCTTTCCTTCCTTCCTTCCTTCCATCCATCTCTCCTTCCTTCCTTCCTTCCTTCCTTCCTTCCTTCCTTCCTTCCTTCCTTCCTTCCTTCCTTCCTTCCTTCCTTCCTTCCATTCCATTCATCCATCTCTCCATCCATCCATCCATCCATCCATCCATCCATCCACACCCACCCACCCATCCATCCACCCATCCATCCTTCCATCCATCCATCCATCCATCCATCCATCCATCCATCCATCCATCTCTCCTTCCCTTCCTTCCTTCCTTCCTTCCTTCCTTCCTTCCTTCCTTCCTTCCTTCCTTCCTTCCTTCCTTCCTTCCTTCCTTCCTTCCTTCCATCTCTCCATCCACCCATCCACCCATCCATCCATCCATCCATCCATCCATCCATCCATCCATCCATCCATTTGCCATGGAAGGTTCTATGTACTCCAAGACAACCCGACAAAATTGGGCAGCAACTTCAATATCAAGTATAATTTTTTCCTGCAAGATTTCCTTTTGAAGGCAGGCAGAGATATTTACTAGGGTTCCCTTTTCACTTTCAATGCAATTAGTGATGCTTGCTTGCCATTCCACCAAGAATCATTCCTTCCTCAGTATTCCATATCGGAAACTACAGCACCATCCACCAAGTAGCCTCAGCCCCAAAACTTAATGCCGTCCTTGATTCCTTCCCTTTCCTTCTCCACCCAGAGCCAGTCAACAATGTCAGGAGCTTTTACTCCAAAATACATCCCTTATCTAAACTAATCTACTACTAGGAAATGTTTCCCAACCGCCAGCATCTACTCACAGAGCTCACTCCCTGGTCTCCCTGGTCTCCCTGGTCTCCCTGGTACAGAGCCCAGAGTAATCTTTAAAAACATTGTAAGTCCAGATTCCACCGCCCTGTTGCATGAAAAATCCATTGCATCACTCATTAGACTTCAAATCCAGACCCTTTCCTGATGCCTGCAACTCGTTATACCAACTGGCCCTAACCACCTCTGTGAGGTCATCTTTTTCCATTCTTCCCTCCTCAATCATTAGACTCCAGCACATTTTGTCCCTCTTTTCTAGTCCTTGAAAACGTTACACTTGTTCTCACCTCATAAGCTTTGTCCTGCCATCCCCTCTGGCTGGAATGGCTTCACCTCCCAGCGCCTTATCCTTCAGGCCCCAGCTCCAACATACCCACCTCAGAAAAGCCATCTCCAGCTGCTCTCCCTGGCACTGTCTCTCCACCGGGCACCTTGTGCCAAGCCACTGGCCTGCTACATTACACCGTTTTATTTTTTTCAAACAAGTCTTCACTATTTGAAAGGGCCTTAGATATTCATGATTTTTCTCTCCTTGATGCTTCGTGAAATTAGAAGCTCATTTGTCTTGTGCACCAATCCCCCAGCTTCTGGAGGAACACTGAGCACATAGCGGGTGTCAAAAATGTTTGCTCAAGGAACACAGAAGTTCACTTCATACTCTTCAAGAACTTTGAAGACACCACTGTAAAACTCTCCTTCTCGCTTAAAAAAATTACAATGCTTTGACTTCTGACTACCCTCTGATCACTGCTTACTCAGAGAAGTGTTAAAGTTGCCTCCTCCCATTTTACGGTCCAATTTTCTGGCAACACCTGTTGCATATTTTAATCTGGAACTTTCTGGGGCCATTATTAACTATGAAATGGCTCTCCTGGTCCTGGTGTGTTTCATTTAGCCCTTCTTTCCACTGAGGGAAGTCTTGTCCCATTTTTCACTTCAGCAATAGTCTAGATCATTGAGAAGACCCCACAGTCCCAGGAAAGCCTCAGTATTGGGTACATTTTTTGCACACAAGTCCCAGAACAAAAACCTAGTCATGATCCTGTTTTGCCTTTCTTTAATCCCCACCCCCCACCCAGGCCAGCCCCTCTCCAGATGTTTGGACAATATGGTCATTATTTGGATCTCAGATTTTTCCCCTTTCACTGCAGGGATTTGTATGGACTTTTCTGGGCCCTGCGAATGCCAGGTAGTAGAAGCTGCTGACTGAAGCCCAGTCAGACGTGTGAGCAGCAGAAATGTCAGGAAATATCTCCACTTTCCAGAAGAAAACCAGTGCAGGCTGGACTCGCAACTATAGCATTAATATCCAGCTCCACAGAGCTGGTCTCTTTCTGGATAACATCCTGAGACAATAGGCATGCTTGTTGTTCATAGCCAATGCATGTTTGTACATAAGGCCAAGCTGAAGAGGCTGCATGGACTTCAATCTTTATTCAAACTTAGCTACAACACACCCAAGGTGATGGCAATATTTTACCCCACTCTGCCCCAAATTAAAATGTCCAAGTGAAATTTTTCAATGGAAAGAACCTAAAACATCATTATTAGGAAAACTGGGAGTTGATAGTAAATTATGCTACATCCTTATGGTTCACTTTTTACAGCCACATGCAACTATGTAAAATGCTGATGAAAAATAACTTAATAATATGTGAAAACAGTTATGTTTGTTGAGAGACAATTATTCATGAATCTTGTATTTTTGCATACTCTTTTTGAGCATAAGCACTATCTTCTTTTCTCAGAATTTTTCAAGGATGTTTGTTTAATAAATAGCCTTGGAAGATAGAGGTAGTGTTTCCCTTAGGATCAAAGAATAGTCATGCTTACTGCCCTGTATAACAGTGTCTACGTCCAGAGCAAAAGGCAAGCGTGTTACTGCCCATTATAAAACATTTGGGCTCCCTAAGCTCAGGGTTGCAATACTTTAATGCTACCCACTGCAGGCATAGCTATCTATCTGGCCCATCTGCCTTGCTTTTATGGAACTTGGAAAAAGGAGAATTGACATAACTATGCTGATGCTGCTGTCTGCACCTTGAGCAATAAAGTCCTTTGTCTCTGACCTAAAAGTCTCTGGTCTGATATCTGCATCCATGACACTAACTCAGGTTAACCTGTTAGCAGGCCATAGGGAGAATCTCACAGTTCCTGACATGCAAATGTATATACAATAAGATCCCAACACATAAAATTATATTCCTATAAAAAACAAAAACAGGAAGGAAATACACCAAAATGCTAATAGTCATTAATTATCTCATCGTGGTAGAACAGATAGGCTAGTTTTTTTTTTTTTCTGCATATACGTTTCTGCATTATTGTTTTCTTCCACAAAGTATCATAAGAGTAAAGACAAAAAAAAAAAAACTGTAAATGAAACTTTTCAGCCACCAAATAAACTACAGGAATATGCTTCAAACACTTGGTACACGTGGAATTTACTTTGGTTCCCATCAAGGTATTTATGTTCTCTCTGCCCCTCTCGTGCTTTATGCACAGATAAGTGCCCACACACATACTTTCATACACACACGTCTCGTACAGTCTCTATTATCTCCCACTGAGACAATTGCAATAATCTCTTAGCTAGGCTCCCTATGTCTACTTTTATATTCCTATGTCCTATGGCCCCTTTTTAACCCTTTTTCCTCTGTCAGGTCAAAGTTCAGAATTGTATAACTTAAATAATAGTTAAAATGATCACCAACCTGAAGAGTGACCTTTCTAAACTCCTTTTCCCCTATAATTCTATAATTTAGTCCTTCAGAATTTAACAAGTATTTCCCCTGCTATAATACCATCAGAAGTCCCAATACATTAATTTCTAATATCAGTTTTCTGTTGATCATAGAAAAACATATATCAATTCCTAATTCTTTATCACTAAATACAGCCTCAGATCTAATTACATTTAAATAATTTTTATAAAAGTACACTTAAAAACACTCATCAATATTAACATAAATACAAAATAACCAATTTTGTTCTTCATAACCTTTGCCTCATTATATTTTTTGTTTTGTGTTATTTTATCTGCTTTGGACTAACACATCTATTTTATACGAACCAGTATTATAGAATTATAGGACTTTGAATAAAATTAGTATAAGAAGGTTTATATATGTATTTTGAATCCCTCACTTAAATACTGACCATAATTAATGGTAATTTCTCCTAAAATACCTTGAGCGAAAGCTACGTTCAATAATTTCAGTCTATTTAAATCAAAGAGTAACTGCCAGAAGATAATAAAAGTATATAAAACTAGAAAGAGATGAACATTTCCCATTTTAAGATACTTAGAAAGATGTTCTGAATATTTTAAGGCTATAACCAGCCATTACCTATTTGGAATTGCAGGTAAAGGAGATTCTTCATTCTAGGAAGGCAGAATCATTACATTATTTTTTTTTAAGCAATAGGCTTTATAAAATGAATTTTAAATATCTATTTAGCTGATACATTTTAAATAACAATTTCAATCACTGTGAGCTTATTCTGCAGTTATGGGCTTTCACTCTCTGCTTTAAAAGTCAGGGTCTTTCTGAACATAAGATTCTACATCAGATTCTACCCCTTTAAAAGTCCCATAAGCCAATTTTTAAAATTTTTATCCAGTCTTTCAAATACTGGGAAAACTAAAATATTTGCAGTCCCGATGCCCCCTTATATCTACATCTTTTTAAAAAGGCAAAGAGTATACCAGTGACAAGACACTTGGATATCAATTGGAAATACAAAGATAAATCTTCATAATTTTCCCCATCAAGGGAATCACCTTCTAGATCTGAGGCCAGATTTCCATTGCTTCAGAAATGGTCACTGTCCCGTCAACCTGAAGAAAGTTTCCATAAGCCTGAAATCACTTTCAGCACTTAATCTGCCCCTTTGCTGACTCACAGGCAGTATGAACAGAACATACATACTCATCTCTGGACAGTGGGGTTAAGTATATGCCAAAGGCTTGCAAAATTCTCTTCAGAAACTGCAATGCTCCAATGTAAAATTACTAAGGTGATCTGTCTGTGCCCCCAAGGCAGCTTAAAATATAAAAAGGAAGCCCAAATATGCTAGGAAAGAAGATAAGATACTGCAAAGAGAAATAAATCTGTAACCGCCTGCTGAATGCCAAGAGGAGAAAGTGGCCCGTAAGCAGCATTTTATCAAAGTGCAGCCTAAACAAATGTCAAGGGGAATAATTTCTTTAACAAATATGGGCAACAATGGAGTAAAACAGGGGGCAATTCTGTGCCCTGGCATGCATTTAGTCAGGGTTAACAATGGGTGGGTAAAACTGTGCAAGAACACATTTAATAGCCCTAAACTGTCATTCAGTTTGTAGGAGGTAGTCAAGATACAGCTCATAAAACACCAAAAAAAATGGTTTTAGCCACCCTGAAAAAAAATGCTCTATGGAATAAAACTAAAGAGGGCTGAAGGGCGTCTCCCACCAAGATAAATGCTTTCTTTTGAGTGTTGCCTGTGGCTAACCTTCACAAAGGGAACTCCGGAATCAACCCCTGGTAATACATCGCTACTTCACTTATCACAGTCAGTTTAAAAGGGAGCTTTATAAACATTTCTATTTCACTCCCTGTTGCTGTCTTCCTGTTAATGATGACTTGAGTTTTAGGGGGGGCGGGGTTTTCTAAAATTAATTTTCAGAGTTGTAAATGAGGCAGGCCAATTAGGACCTGTTAAAAAATTGGTCGAGGGGAGAAGCCTTAGTGCACTTTTTTCTGGTGGGATTTTGTTTTAGTTAGCTGACTCATCTTTAGGAACACATTCAATTACAAAAGCAGATGCTTAAAAAAGTGCATTCCATTAAGAAATGTTTGGATAATGACATGCAAGGGAGAACCTACATTATGTATGGTGCTCAGCCCACAGTCATGTTCTAATCATACTGTGGGGAAAAAAAATTCCGCTCAATCAACTTTGCCAGTTAATTACTGTTTTCTTTCCCTCGTGACCCTGAATCTTCAACCGTAAGTTCAGTAGGAGGTGACTTGAGACAGCCGGTGACGAAAGATCCTGTTCAAAACAGCCTCTGTCTCACCCCTGGGGTGAGGGTAGGTGAAGGTTCGCTGGGATCGACCCTGGAGAAAGATGCTCATTTGCTTACATTTTCAAAGCTGGGTTTTCAAATGGCATCACGAGAACCAAAAGGCTTTTGATATCAATTAATATCAACCCTCCCCACCAGTAAAATGATGTATTGTGCATGCAGAAGGGGCCATGCAGAAAGCGAGGTAGCTGGCCCAAGGTGGGGCCCACAGGGTGAGATCTACTTGAACAACCGTGAGCTTCAGCAAGGACAAAGAACAGACCAGATTTGTAAAGGCCGCGCTTTGGCAGCCCAGACTCCTTAATGCGGCTTGCTCTCTGTCGCCCACCTAAAACTGACCTCAAGAAATAGTTTACTCCAATTACCCAGAATTTTGTCTTTGAAACCTAATAGCACATGACTGGAATTTCCTCACACAGGGGCCACGGAGTCCTGTGGAAGTTCTCTGCTCCTTGCACTGGCTTCTGCTCCACCACTCACCCAGGGTGTGACTCAGGGAAGCAGCTGGCCCACCCTCGGTTCCTCTAAGTGCAACTGGACCAGGAAGCTTGAAAAGGCAGGGATGCTTCAAGGCACGAAGATGCAAAGGCTGGCACCACTTGGCATTCTGCTACAAAGGGCTGTTGGTGACAGTGAGGCCCATATGGAAAGGCCCAAGGCCAGAGGAGGACCAGTGCCAGGAAAAGCTACTGCCCCATTCTAAAGTGCTCTCTCTATCCCCATTCTTTGGGTGACCTGATAAGAAAGCAATGAGGGATGAAAGGGACCTCTGTCCAGGTCCTGGCAGAGGACATATGCCAGGCAGTACTGTTACTGTGTGCCTGAGCACCAAGAAAAATTACTAATTTTAGAAATAGAGAAAGATAAAATACTTCTTTAGATTACTTTAGTCTATTATGACTTTTGTTTAAATTAACCACACAAATAAAATATCACTCAAATTCTTAAGAGGAAAAGGTCCTGGTTTAGTGTCTCAGCTTTGGACTTGAATATACTTGGGCTTGCATCTCCCCAATACCTTTTGTTTCTAAGAACCTCAGCGAGTTCCTTAATGTCTCTGAAACATAGATTTGCTCTTAAATGGACTAAGAATAATAATAGTAAACTCTCTCTCAGATTGTTGTGAGATTTAAATGTGCTACTGCATGCAAAGATTTGGTTCAGTGCCTGGCATCACTCTACTAAGGTTAGCAATTGCTGTTTCATAACATGGGCACCACCAAATATAAAGATTCAAATGTTTTGCACTATTTTCTGCAGGGCTTCCCTCTGTAAATGTCCATGTGCCAGTGGGTCCCTTATTTTCACGACAGACTCTCAGAGAAGCCTCTGAAATTGGTTTCTGTTGAGCTGCTCATTTGACTTCCATACGCTGATGTCTGTTCTGCACACAAACTTATGGAGAAAGCAGAGTTTGAGTGTGAAGACGAATCCGTTCATCATGAAAGAATCTGTGAGCAGCCAGGCCCATGCTGGTCAAAAACTGTTCAATGTCACTCCATCCAAACTGTTAAGAAAGGCCACACAGAAGTGGGCAAGGCATGACTTCACGCAGTATGAGAAATGGAACCGTGTCCTAAAAAGTGACCTTTTAAAAGTTAAGGTCAAGTGCAAAATCTAACCAAAGTCAAACAACTTAAAAACAAAAATTCTTCCATTAAAAACAAAAACTTTTTTAAAAAAACTGGCGGGTTTGGAAGGCAGGGAGGGCAAGTGAAGTGAAGGGACTTCGCAACGCGCCAGCACCCCGGCTGCGGAGTGTGATGCGGGATGCGAGCTCATTCCTGTCAATTCCTGTTCAGTGACAAGAGGGCTGCTCTGTTGACCATTTAACTCTGCCAAGGTAGCTGTCTACGCAAAACCCACCGAGCCAGACTGCCTGGGAGGGTAACTGATGACTGATAATAAGAGGCCAAGTACATCTGTGCTTCCCTGAGAGCCAGAGCCTTGCCCAGCATTCCCCTCACTAAACCTACTGTCCATGGATGACCAGTTAGGATCAAGACACTTGCATCACATTAAATTTTTCATTGGAAACAAACAGCTCTCAGAAAATAGGTCACCGACCTCAAGGTTTAGCCCACAAGGCATCTGATCAATTTTTTTCCCCTCATTGGTGAGATGTATGTGTATGTATGTGTGTGTGCGTGTGTGTGTGTTTAAGTTTCCAAAAGATAGTATATTTTCATTCCCCTTCTACTATATATTGAGGCTACTAAGATTTGCTAGCAAGTCTTTGCACAGAACAGCAAATTGCCCTCCTGTATCTTGAACTAAATATTCCCCTTCTTAATTTGAAATTTTTGTGCTAAATCAAACCTCCCTTTGTTTATGTTTACATGAAATAGAATATTGCCATAGGCTAAATTATAATGAAAAACAAAACAGATTGTCATGTCATTGCTGTGAGAGGCTACGGAGCAGAAGGGGGCACATTCCAGGATTTTGTTGAGGCAACATTTGAAGAAAATCAAATTAGGGTTCTGTGAAGCAGATCTCTGTAGAAAGAAATAATAAAAATAAAAAAACACGAGTTTGTTGGAGCAGCTCCTCTGAGAGACTTCCTATTCACGGGAAGGGAGAAGGTGGCTGTGCCCCTGCCCTGGGGAGAGTGGCGTGTCTGCATGTTCTGCTGGTGACCGTGGTGAGCAGGCAAAAGGCAGGCTTCTAGGAGGGGCAGGAAAGCATGATGCCACCAACCAGATTCCCATCAGCTCGAAGCTGTTCTTCCTCGCTGTGCCTGCCACAGAGCTGAGCAACAGCTCAGGGAATCCGATAGGAGTCTTCCTTTGGGAAGCTGGTGGCTTTTAGAGAATCCTCAGCCATGTAATTCCTCACATCACTGTCTTAGCTACTTTGAGAAATCTAGATTTTAGGTCTGCCATCTCGTGGCCATTGCCATAAATACTGCCCTTTGCTATTTTTTCCAAAGTAGTTACACCTCTATAATCTATATTCTAAAAAGGTACCACAAAGGGTGCTTATTTTAAAAATGGGCTTTGGCCACAGGAGAGCTCTACAAGGCAGAGAGAGCTAGGGCATTTCACATTCCAACCGCCCTTCTGCTCACATTTTCCATTCCTTGATGAGAGCCTCGGTTCAAATGATCATTTATCAAATTACCAAATAATCCTTTGGTACAGGGTTGGGCCAGCTAAGAAATCGGTTAAGAGGTAATAGGCATGATGTAGGTGCCTATTTTTTTTAAAGGGGCAATTTAGTGGACACATAGCTGTCTCCAAATGAGTGAAAGTCTCTGTATTTTTGTGCTCACCATAGACTTGCTAAGAGAATGTGCAGAATAAAACAGGTGGTAAATGCAAAGGGGTTCACTGCCTAAAAACTGGGAGGGTATGTTTTCCTGGAAATAACTTTAAGTCCAAAAGACAGAGGTTAGAAATACATTCTTCAACATTGTGAGGAAAACAAGCAAGACCAATTTTTTCACAGATCTATATTAGAAAGAAATTGCTAAAATGCCCCCAGAAAATTACACCGAGCCTGTCTAAAGCACACCCGGCAACCACTTATTGAATGTCAACTGCATGTGGCCATCTTCTCAGCAAGGCTTCGCAATGTATCATAACCCCTAGGTTAACAGGAGGTGCTCGAGCAGATTTAATGACCACAAATTAATTTCAGGTCCCAGGTTACAGAAGTATAGAACTATGCACTTACACACATACACACACTTAAAATACTGCATTGCTAAGCAACTGATTCAAAAGACATATAGCTGCAAAAATCAACTACTGAATCCAGAAATAACAAGTTATATCTGTTAGTTATCTGAAATTTCTGGACCCGTGAAGACAGTTTGTGGGACACTACCAGCGTGTTCCTTCTCAGAGGGTGAGGGAACGTGAAACCAGACAGCGGATGCGGAATGAAAGAGTCTGGTAAACTACCTGAAAGCACTCCACATCTGGAAAGAATCGTGGGGGAACCAGCCCAAGACACAATGGTATAGAAAGCAGTCTCAGATTTACAGTATGGGTGGCCTTGTGGCTCATGGAAGTGTAATTTCCATTCTGGGAGGAGCAATCGCTAGAACATTTCTGGAGTGAAATTATAAAGTCCAACCTGAACCGACTGAACTGAACGTGTTCCTTTGGGTGCCTGTTTACTGGCCATACAAGCAAATCAACCAGATGAGCAGAGTCCGGATCTTCAATTCCTTCAACACAGATTTGCTAAGTGTCCACTGTGTACCAGGTACCAGGGACAAAAGCACAAACCAGGCAGGCACAACTCTTGCTTCTAAGGAGCTTATCACAGAGCAGACTCCAGGGCCTCTCCACAGTCATGAGCTGGGCTGACCCTGCAATGATGCCACACACACACACACACACACACACACACACACACACACGAAATGCCCTTCTATTTCCACCGGGAACAAATATTAGATCATCAGCAATAGCATGTAAAGAAGATCTTCATGAATCCCATTTACCAATCCAAAGGCTTGGCATAAGAATCCACATGGCATTCCCACTGACATGTGTCAAATACTGGGATAACCAATTCGCAAGCTCCCTCCCATCCAGTCTTCTTTCTTCTGAACGTCCAGCTGCAACCCAGAAGCTCAAAAACCAACAAACACACGGAAACATGAAACCTCATATTCACAGCTATTAGGCTGAAGGATAAGTGCACCTTTTTTGTGGATCAGAAGCAGCTGAATATCAGTGATTTCATATAGTTTAACCTTCCGTAATAATAGCAGCTTTATTGGTTTCTTTGCTTGTTTATAATATATGCCCATAGATTATTTTAATTATTTATCACTTCTACCCACAAAGATTTAACAGGTTGAGGCAATTTCCTCTCCACAATATCCAACTATTATCCCCCACGCACCCAAGACTAATCACTAGAGGCAATTAACCCAGCCTGTAGGAGAGAGCCTGCTACACAAATCAAAGGAGAAGAAGGGGGGGGGGGGGTACTAGAAGCCCAGAGAGGTAGCAGAGCTCATTCCCTTAGCAGGGGCCCCCAGTCCTGGAAAAGCACTTAGTGAGAAACTTCCTGGTGACCAGACTCCAACCTGACACTGATTACCACTCCCCAAGATACTGACCTGTTGACTGATTGCTTTGAGATCAGATCATCTATCTCCCAGGACAGCCTTGAGGCTGCCCAGCCCCACTGAGCAGCAATAGAGCACCTTCCTTTAGATTTGAACTTCAAGTCACAGGACATAAGGCAGAAGTCAAAGAATGGGGCTGCAGAACTCTTAAAGGGTTTTTTCCAAAGTCTCATGATGAGAGGCCCAATAAAAAGCACCCTTGAGGATGGCGACACACTCATAGGGCAGCCTAAAAGAGCAGTCTAATGCCAACCTGTGTCTTAATAGCCACCCATATCTAAATAGAATTTACTACGGACAAAATGCTATGCTAGGAGTTATGAGGGATAACAAACTTTTCTGGTAAAGAAACAAATGTGTATGGAAACTTTAATCACAAAACAAAAATAATTGTTGATTAATGACTCCATTGTTAGAATGGAGGACAATTATTAATAGTTATTCTTTGCTTGTTTTATGCATATGTGAGGCGTGAGGAAAGCACACTGTTTCCTTCAGTCCTCTCAAATTAGCCTCTAAGGAGAAAGCTGTTACTACTCCTGCTGTGGAGTTGAGTAAACTGAAGCTATGAGACTTAAGCACATTGACCAAAGTCACCGTGCTCTTAAATGGCAGAACTGGAATTCAGATCCAAGTCTGTGTGGATTGGTAATTTCACTAACATGCTGGGTTGGAGAAAGGAAGAGACATCAGTTTGGTCTGTGATGACAGGGGTGGGCTTCACAGAGGACAGAGTGATGGCTGGGTGGGAGGCAGGGCTGGATAGGTAGGGTTCTGGAAGGAAGAGGGGGACTTCCAGATGCGGGTAAGAGTGTGAGGAAAAGCTAAGAAGATTAGGTCATTTAAAATTACTTATCTCTTCCTTACACACACCTATTTCCAGCTGGCTGGATTAGTTAAGAGCACCACCAAGGAAAAAGTGTGGCCCAATTAAGTAATTGCGAAGTGCCAACCCGAAGGCTGGTACCGGCTTGTGCCGAAGTCTTTATACACTCACCCATGTCCTCATGCACATACACACTCATTTACACATGCACATACATGAAGACATGGACAAATATTGTGGGACTAAGATTGCCAACACTCTTTCTAGGTAATAGTAATTAAATAGCCTTATTTAATTTAATAGCTTAGGTTATCAAGCTTTCTGTTTTTTTCAGAACTATTTTTTCCCCTATTATTGGACCATTATATCCAAAGTCTAGAAAGCACTCATTTGACTGACAAATATTATTGTAATTAAGGTGTGTTTGAGGAACATCTGGGGCATTGCCTTTGGTCCCCCTTTACTCTGCTTAGATGGGGACTTGTCTTTTATTTTGAAAAGCGCTTGATATTTCCCTAAATACTGCGGAGGCTCCCAGGCAGTCTGCCTTACAAGTGTCATGCTAAACCCCAGATGTTCTTGGGAAGTGACCATTCCTTTGGTATCTGTATGAGATATCATATATCCTTAGGATATAGGCGGAGAGCAATCTTTAATTTCACAAACAGGCCTTGTTAGGTCTTTCTGGGGGCCTTTGGTGACCAGAGAAGGAAAGAAAGCTGAGTTGGTAAACATGCATCCTTAGGAAAACCACATCTAATGGTGACCAGAGGGTCCAGTGTGAAATATGACATGCTCTGCTCTCCTTCCATTGTCCCTTCTGTTGGGTTTTTAACGCAATATTTATATGGATAGAACCTATGAATGTGGGAATAATCAGTATTTGGGAAAACTTGGGGACATGGTAGTTACTTCTTTAACTATGTGCTAGAGTGAATATAGATGAGATTTGAACTAGGACCTAAGGATGGAAGTCACAGGTAGACATAAGGCAAATGCCAGTTCGATCACAGGAAGAACATTAGCTAAGTCACAGCTGTCGGTCAATAGAATGGGCTGCCTTGTTCCCATCTCTGAAGGTATTGGTGCAGACAACAGAGGGCCATGTCAAGCAATTCCCAGAAAAAGAATTCTAACAATAGGTGATGCAACTAAACTCGTGTTTTGGTTAGGTTTCTTTGAACTGTAAGTAACAGAAACGGATTCTGGCTAACTTAGCAAAGAGAGGAAGTATTAGAAGGATACTTGGATAGATCAGAGGGAAAAAAGAGCTAACAAGTGAACTTTAGGAAGGTCAGTAAGTAAGTTGCTCCAGGACCCTCAGAGCAGGAAATCCCACATCTTTCATGGGAAGACATACCATTTATGTAATAACGGCTACAACCTTCAGGCTTAATGTAAAAAGAATGATGTCTGACCTTCCTGGAAAGAAACAGATTGGTCCAATCCAGGTCACTCAGCTATGGCCTGGGGTCCCCATCACTGGGAATCCACCCTAAATAATGAGGTCACATTTAAAGAAAAGGGGATAGCTATGATTTGAGAGACATCCTAAGTGGCAATTACTCTAATGGTGTTATAGCCTGAAGGGTCTGTTTCAGTGGTGTGCTGGAATTGGTTTTTACTGGCTAGTGAAAGTCAATTATATGGATCTCTTTCCAACTCCAGGGCAGTCTGTACCTTGGCCATTGTAGAAGTATTTATACCATAGAAATTGGCAAACACTGCCAATCAGGTTTTTTTTTTTCCATTGACCTGGTTTATCAGCACACCACTGGCCTATTTCAAAATTGGACAGTCTTTCCAAGACTGTTATACACCCCAGAGGACATGCCACAGATCCCACAATAGGGAATATATAGCTAACACTCACCAGCAATTTTCTATGCCAAACACTAGGCTATTCTATAGCACTATAGTGTTATAACACTATACTATACACTATACTGCTCTAACTCCTTTATGTGTGTTAACTCATTCAGTCTGCACAAAAATCGAAAGAGGTCGGTGCTATTATTTCCTCACTTGACAGATAAGGAAATAGAGGCACAATGGAGTAAATTGACTTGAAGTAGAGGTTTGAACCCAGGCAAAAAAATAAAATAGACAATGTGTAGCTATTGTTCTGAGTTGTGATGCCTATGACACAGGAAAATACAAACAATTCAAGCACTTTGAGCCCAGGGAGGACTCGGATGGATTCCAATAAGAAGATCATCCCTCAGTCCCAATGCTGATGTCAGTGAGAGCAGCCGGGGATAGCTCTACAATCAGTGCTCGGATGTTCACTCCTTTCATTACCTGGGATGCTGATAGCCTGTATCCAAATCCAAAAGCTACTACAAATCCACAGGGGAGGAAGTGGTTCATGGTGTACAGAGCTAGAATGCCTCATGTGAGTGACGGCAGCATTTCAGGGCTCGGTAGGAAATGCATAGCCCATCAGGGTTCCCGAGTGGGCCGTGGTGCCGCCACTCCGGTGAGAAAGGGCAGAAAAGGCTGAACTTTCAACCTGCCTCTCCCACTAGTCCTGCTGGGAGGTAAACATGGAGAACAGCAAGCAGGGGCCTAATAGAAAGACCATCACTTGCACGAGTCCCTTGACTTTATGCAACTTAGCTGTGGGACTTGTAAAATGAAAACTATGTTACCTACCCCTAAGGTCACTGAGAGGTTCAAATGAGAAGAAGCACCTGGTAAACTGCACGATCTCACAAAAGTGGTGAGCATTACCGTCAGCAGGACCCTTACTCATGTGGCAGTGGGCCCCAAAGCCCAGACTGCGACAGTGCAATTTCCTTCCTCTCAAATGGTATCTGATATGAATCCAACGCAAGCTAGGCACTGCTTCCATCAGTTAAGCCAAGCTACTCAAGCTGATGTCAAGTCATCTGTCCAAACGGCTGATGGGCGTTTCAGCCGGGACACAGGTAAGTTCCTGAAGGGAAAATGCCTATCTGAAGGGTACACAAACAGCTTTCCTTGCCCAGCGATTCCTTGACAAGAGTGACCATAACCCATTGATGGGAAAGACAATCGCTGTTTCTAAATAGGCTTTAAAATTATTAATTCTTATTCCTATAAAATGAGCATATTCACTAAAGAGTCACTGAATATTCACTGAGTGAGTGGATGTGCTTCCGCAGCACTATCAGCTATGCGATTCTGAGAAGTCAGGCGTCTCTGTGAATCTAGTTTCATCATCCATAAAATGAGAATAATAACCCTCACTCTCATGGGCAATTATATGAGATAAAATATGTAAACCACTTAATACATTTAGTTGGATACAGCAGTTATTATTATAAATGCAAGCTGTAGTTATTATTACTATTATTATTCATTTACTTCATTAATTTACTATTATTATTAGCTACAAGATAAATATGTTCAAATCACCAATTGCCAAGGGAGTAATATGAGTATTCCCAGCTGCTAGAGACAAGAAGAGAAAGCTTTTTTTTTTTTTTCCCAAAAAAAAAAGGAATGTTGAGTAACGATAGTCTCAGTTTTCTGTATTTGTATCTAAAGATTCAATACGTCCCTAGTGTTTACCAGGGTCTCACAATTCCACTTCCACACACTTAAGCAAATGTAAATTGGAAAGTGGAAATGAATTGTTCTGATAAGTGCAAGAAAAAGAGCTGCGTTCTAAAATGGACAGTGTGCTCCAGACAACATTTCCACTCTACATTCTGGCTCCCTTTTTTTAATCACTTCGCAAGGCTCTTTAGAATATCCAAATCCAATATTTCAATGGCTCTCCAGAGCCAAAAAGCTTTCTGCAAAGGATTAAAGGAGTAGCAAAGTGTCATGAAGAACATGAATTTGATTCCCTTGAAGGAAAAATAAAAGTTGTGGCTATGACAGTTCCCAGTTTTTATGTAAAGAATTTTTTTAAACCCACAAAATTATAACAGGGAAAATATTAACAAACTGCTATAGTCAAATAAACGAAAGCCCCATCCATTTATTTGCAGTTTCTCTTTGAACCTCAGATAGACACAGGTGCTAAATGTCTCTCTCTGTCCTGTAAAAGAAGCCTGAAATTCTTAGGCTTTTCTATCCTAAACCACTCAACCTAAGCCACGACAATTCTTTGCCCAAGTCAAATTAATTTAACTGCTAGCTTAAAATATATGTAAAGTGTCTATAGCCCACAAATTGTAATATTATAGCCAAATAATTGTTGTATTTTTAAGTGATAACTGCATTCTTCAAGTCATTCCTTAGCTTTAGAAGGGAGGGTGAAGGAGACACAGCAATTGTTCTGCTACGAAGACAAAACTCCATCTCCACTTTGATACTTTAAAAAACTAATTAAGAATAAAATGCTCAGCTAATAATTGGCTATTAATCTTTTTTTTTTCCCCGACTTAACTATTTCCTCAAAGATCAGTCTGCACTTCATTTATTTATTTCCACCTAAAGACGGCTTATAATTCGCTTAACCCAAATTTCAAATCCTGGTTTGTCTGTAAATATGGAAGCGCCCAGAAGAAGGCCCGGTAATTGGTGCTTTTAGGCGCCCACTTCATCTTGCTTAAATTACCAGCGTTCACAATGAGGAATGAGCGAGGGGCGCAGGCTGAGAAGCCACCAGGATGGCAAATGCAGGAGACGAGGCGAATAAAGATCATCGGCAGGACCCCGAGCGTTACTGCAAATCACGGTAACCAGCGAGTCACAAATTAAGAGCACTTGCTAACTAGAAGCAAGGTGACGGCCAACTGCGGTAGTTAAGATATTATTGCTTCTGTAAACGCTAAACTCAAGTATAAAGTAGACATGTAATCTTCAACTCCCCAAACACCCCAATTTGGCCACTAAAGATGCTGTTTTACATTTCCAAACATTTTCCCCTGTCACTACTTTTTATACTTCAGTTCTCAGGTTGTAAGTATTTGTTACTTGCAAAGCAGCCCCCTTTGAACACTGAATCACGGGAGGCATTTGTAAGGAACCGCCAATGCCGCCTGCCAAACAAAAACTCCCCGCTGGTGACATGACCACCTAGTGACCTCTAAAAATGTTGTAACAATGTGAAAAATAGCTCCCTCTTGTAGGAAACAGCAATTTTTTAAATTAAACGTACATCGAACGTTCGCTTATATACAGATAAATGGTGTTCAGAGTCACCTTCTCTGTTTCCAATTTCAATCTTTTGAAACCCAGCCCAAACCTAAATAAATAAACGTTGATACTAAGAAGAAACTAAGAGCTCAGGAGCCTTGTGATTTTGCAAACAGCTTTTTTCCATTTTCGAAAATCTAAACTCTGGGCCAGACACAGAACAGGTAATGAAAAGGAACAGCTTGGCAGTCCCTCTGTGGTTCTAAGCTGAAAAATACGTCAGGCAGAAATAAGTGGCTATAATTTGGCAGGCTTAATGTCTTTAAAAGTTTGCAGCTTGCTAGAGAAAAAAAATTTTTTTTTTATAAAACAGTTATAACATTTACAAATTGAAACACAATCACTAAGCTAAAAAGCCACCTTGACATAATTTCATTACCCTCAGACTTTTAAACATGCTTTTTATCACCATCTTCAAGTGTTTTTTCGCCTATATAATAGCAGGCACTGATAATTATTAAAACTGGGGCAGCGGGAGGCCTTTTGATGCTAACATAATCTTAGGTGACTGTAATATTGGTGAATTCAGTTTATGCCGTTTGACATCAAAATATTCAAGGCTAGCCTCGCCTGAAAGGTGGAGCAGCGCTTCCCAACGCGTCCGATGGGACACGAGGAATGGGAAATTGGACTTGACAGTAAGGATTTTTGAGGCTGTGGATCACTGTTTTTCCGGTTAGCTTATCTTTCTAAAATTTCAAAATTAAAAGTCTCAAAGCACCAGGGGTACGACATGTCAAAGGCTGTTTGACTTTAATGTGTCTGTTGTTCATCCTGACATCTCCTTCTGATGAATTATTTCCAAACACTGGCCCAGGCCACGAAAAATCAGATCAGCTTGAAAACAAAGTGGCACCAGCAACTGTTTGTTTCCAAGCCATTAAAACGCCTGGGAGATCACTCATCTTAGAAAGGGTCCAGTCCTGTCGCCTCCTTGAATCTCTCTTGCCCAGCACCACACTGCACCCCGCTGCTCCCTCAGTTCCGAACCCCGCTCAAGGCAAGTGTACCTACTTTTAACTATGATTGTTTTTAAAATAAGACACAAAGAAGACAGAAAAAAATGCATACTCAAATCTATGTTAAAACGTGCTTCTACCTTTTCAAATTTTAGCTTAAACCCACTTTGTTTATATGTGAACATACCAAATTTAATACTCTTTGGGTGACGTGTTCCACTCTGTACTAAAATGACTCCCCTTGCAACGAAAGGGAATCTTGGCAATTGGGAAACAGCATCGAATGATATTAGTGTACAGCATGCTGAATTATTGCCATTTCCAGCAGAAGGGCTTCTCTTTATTTTGTGACACTTTCCCCAGCTTTAATTATTGCAATTCTATCATATGCAAGTTGCTCTAGAGAACTTATTCTACAAAAGAGAACTGCGATGTTACTGAGCACAAAGCAAATTGGATTTTTAAAGAAATTCAAGAGGTACCAGAGGACCTGCCTTGCAGACTGAGCTCTATCCCAGGCTCTGAGGTGAGGCAGTTCATACCAGCAGTGTGATTAGAGGAGTGATAAATCCAAGTTTGTGGGCTAATTACAATTATGGATATGAGATTAGTATAATAAAATTATATTAGGTGGATCTACATAAAATTCCTAGTGTCCTGGTATGTTCACCCCAAAAAAATGACACTATCAAAGGATTATTCAACCTAATAACCAAGTGCCTTACTTTCTTTACCTGTGAAATGAGTCTAATAATAATGATCTCACAGAATGGATGTGGGAAGTCAATGAACACTGTAAACCAAGGACTTAACACAGTGCCTGGCACACGGTACACATTCAGTAAATGAAAGTAAGAGTAGGAGGAGGAATTATAAACTATAAATAGTCTTCATTGTAAGCATTCTAATAGTTTTAGGCTATTGCCCCTTACATAAGCAAGAGCTTCTTATAAAATAGTTACAATTTAAGAAATGTAACCACTCCTCTTAGTCAATATTAACTAAGTGTTTTTAGTTAGTCTAATATCTTTAAAAGTCAACTTTATTTTAAGTTCAAGTAACATTTCTTTTTTGTAAAAGACAATTCTATTAAATCAAGGTAAATATATCTACATCTACATTATATTTATTTATTTATATATATCACTTTATGTCGTTTTTTATTTTCTGTAGTCAGATAAAAATAGGGACCATTTTTTTTCATCTAGAGAGAATTACATTGAATCACTATCAGAGTGGCTAAAATATTAACTCTTTTCCAATTTCTTGGCTAGCCAATATTCCCCAACAAGTCCCTGAACTGTGCCAGGTGACTGTAGTCACCTGCTATTCTGCCCCAAACTAACATGGATTGTTCTAAATTCACGAAGAAGAGACAGAGCTCCGTATGTTAACTTTCATCTTCAACCTGCCACGCACAAAACTACATCTCACTGAAACTACATCGCACTTCTGAAAAATGAAGGGATTGGAACCTATGGCTGAGACTAGGACTAGGGCTCTGAAACGGGTTGAGCCAGATCACGTGAATTGGACTCCCCAGTTCCAAACTACATACACCACAGCCACTCCATCACACCCAGGAAAGTCACAGAAACCTCTGTCCTCTCATTTCATGCTTCTCCGAGGGATCCAGCATTCTGGAAACCACCTCTTCTTTGATTGGTCTCGAGACAGGTGAGGGCCAACTAATGCGGAGGGCTTCCTGCCGCTGTTCAGAACCCTTCAGTGGCGAAATGACCTTTAGGAATCCTTGGGCTTTTAAGATCCCTGCCCCCATCTGACAACCTTCTGAGTTCGATTCCCTTGTCTCCCAGGACATCGCCAGCTGCCCTCTGCGGGCTGGCACTTAGACAAGGTGGGCCATGTCCTTTGCCAAAAGAAATCCCGCCATTTAATCTAAGAAATTGTGGATATTGGACCTTTCTACTCTTCGTATTATACATTAAAAGGCAAACCAACTCCCTTGCAAAGAGCTCAAACTACATAACATTTTCCAAGAAGGTTACAGTGGGTTTATGTCAATGAAGGTGAATGGATGAAATATATTCTTCAGTAGGGTTGCTACCAACAAATAGGTTTATATATATTAAAGAGAGTCCATTTTGGAAACTGAAAACACTCGGCTTGCCAAGGCGAGGGCTAACCACCAAATTCCACCAGATAAGGTGGTTTTATATTTTTCTTTTTAGATTATAGACTCTGACTAATTCTTGATATTTTTAGTTCTTTGCAGTGGAATTTCAATTTGGAATCCGATTTTACTCCCTAACAATTAAGCCAAACCTTAAAAGCAACTCTGTTTTACGACACTTCAGGCTCCCCCAGTTACCTATCTGTGGAATTCCTCCTTTTATACCAATCCAACAAAGCATAAATTAAAGCAAATTGTGAGCAGTAGTCTAAAAGAAACAGTCCCCTAGCTGGTGCACTGTTGTGCCATTTCTCCTCATTTTGAGAATTAGGATCATGCTACAATTTTAAAAAACAGCTTTCTAAACTTCTTCATGAATGCAAGACGCCTCCTTCCGCAGGTCTCCCAGGTCACCCAGGGCCCACTCTGCCTTCTGGACATTCCCACAGGAAACAGGTTCGCCACCGTCTCCTCCCCGCACAGGGAGTCGGACCAGCTGGGACATTTTAAGTCTCTTTCATTAAAAAAAAGAAGGCGAAGGTCAAAATAAGTATGATAAACACGGTAGTTTCTATTCTCAATACTCAAGGAAGAAAGACTAAACAACCAAAAAATTGTAACATTAAAATTCACTAAGTGTGTGACGAAGATTGTTTTTTCTTCCCTTGCAACGGCATCGTGAAGGGAGAGAGGGTTTGGGAAAACAGCAGGCTTCACCTTCAGTAAATCTCGTCTTTTAAATGACTCCAATAGTTAATTTTACAGCCCACATTCCTTAAATTTATGTTTCCAATTATCTGAGTGACTGACACTTTCAAGTTTTACAGTTGGTTCTGAAGAGCAGTGCACTTAAACTTACATAAAGAATATTTTTACACACACGAATAGAAGAGTAAGGAAATGGTGCTTTACTTTAATGAGTTCATCTCTGAAGTTTTAGCATTTCGGTGGAAGGTTCTTGAAAAGTTAGTAAATTCCCACACGGTGACTTTCCACAGTGCAGACTTCGCTGTTGGCCTCAGCTTCTTTACTGACAGTGTCAGCACCCTTCCCTGACATCAGTCCCTACCAAACAGTAGTCTAGTGTCAAGGTTATCACATGAAAACAGACCGTGGGCTTCAGTCTCATCGTTTTCTGATGGCTGATAAAGGCAAATTCACAGGACCACAGAGTCACACACTGACCTCAGAGGGCCTGTGATATCACAGGGGAACGGATGGATGTGCCTCCCACTGCCCGGAGTCAAAGAGCAGACTGGACTCTTCAGAAACACATTCTAAAGCCGTTTTATCTTCCAATCACCTTCTTCCCTGAAGGCAATAGTCTACTGTCTGTAATGTAAGCAAATACCTCAGGTTGTAAAAAATTGATTTCGGGGCACTTTGGAGACCCCAGCCCAGTGTTTTTAATAATAGTTACAAGAATCAGCTCTTTGAGAATTCTGCATATAGCTGCAGAAATACTGACTTTCTTTACTTTTAAGAAAACATTTAGTCTTTCACTTAGCTCAGAAACACTTGACACAGACTGAGTAGCAAAACTTAGCTGCTATTCAATACATTATTAAAGTATTTTCACATATATGTCTGGAAGATAAGTGAGTGAGCTGTGATGCACAACTAATACACTGCTTCGCAGCTAGGGGACTGGATCACAATAGCAGATAAGGTTGGGGAGACTGCCCTGAGAACACCCTCACTAAATGCTCGTTCGCACCAAACCCGGCTTCACAGAGTGTCCCTGCTGGTCTGCACGGACGAGGTGCTTCAGTGCGTGAAAATGTGCCATGTAAGAACAGCTCTCAGATAAAACAGTCCAGAAATAACACCACAATGATCTCACACATGTAATAAGCAAATGGCATCAGTTAACCGAGGAATGAAGTATAGCCAATGATAGTGGTTTGGGGGTGCCTCGACTTCTTTCTGGAAGAGCAGAGCCTAGAGGGGGATGTGAGTCTGTGGGAGAACAATGATAACACACAAACCTGCCCTCGGAAAAAAGGAGGTAGGCCCAGGGCGGACCGGGACGTGCCAAGGAGGAGACAGGTGGTCCAGAGGCTCTGCCAGCACTAAGGCAGGTGCTGTGAGGGTCACACAGATAGCGCCCCGGTGCTGACGATGCCAATAAGAGGCCTTGCTGCTGTTATCATTGCTCTTGTTCTTATTCCAGCTATTCCTTTGTTCTCATTACTGTTACTACTATAGCTGAGGGGTCAGCAAACTTATTCCGTAAAGCTTAGTAAATGTTTTAGGTTTTACAAGTAGGAGTGTCAGGTTTGGCAAATAAAAACACCAGAGTCAGTTAAATTTTAATTTCAGATAAACAGTAAATACTTTTTTAGAATAAGCATGTCTCCTGTGATATCTGAGACATGCTTCTACCAAAAATGTATTCACAGTTTATCTGATTTTTAAATTTAACTGAGGCTTCTTATTTTACCCGGCAACCTTATTTACAGGCCACAGGTTCTCCGCTGCAACTTCTGGGTTCTGCTGCTGTGGTGTGAAAGCAGCCATGACAATACATAAACAAATGGGTGTGGCTGGGTTCTAATAAAACTTTATTTACAAAAGCAGATGGCCCATGAGAAATAATTTGCCAACCTATATCACAGCTCAAAATTGAACCTACACTTAGTGAAATAATCAAATTTAATAAAAGGAGGGTCTAGTCTAAACATGGTGAATGGAACTTATTTTTATTTGTATAAACAGTATAAGCCTTTGCCACCGCCTGGATACAATTTCCAGGTCTCTCCATCTGCTACTTTGCCCGGGAAAACATTTCTAACATTGCAATGCACCTGAGGACACAACTATTGAAAACCAATGTTTGACACACATACATGGTCCAACATCTATCAACTATAATAGATACATGAATGAATGAGACCTTGTTCCTGACTTCAAGGGTCTCTTGCCCAGATCATGAGAACCCATTCTTTTTAAAAAAAGTAACATTAAAGATAATAAATATTGTAAGCTAGTTGGGTCAAGCAACCCTTGGCCAAGGTTGTTAGGAGGAGCTGACGAAGGGACCTCAGCTGGCTCAAACCTGAGAAGGCAATGTGGCCTGGTATTGGTGACAGATGGCATGCACTCAGGTCGTTCACCTAAGTGTGGCAGAAAAATATAATCAAACTGGGATGTTTAGTCAAAGAAGAAAAGGCTACAATAAAGAGAAACTGGGAAGAGTGGCTGAATATTTAAAAGGCTATTGTGTGGGGGAGAGACCCAGTTTATTCCATATAGGTTCCAAGGTACTTGAATTATTTCGTGTAGCTTGAGATGGCAGAGCCAGAGGCCAGCCAGTTCGGCTCGACATAATAATTCTCTACTGAACACATACGAAGTCACCCAGCTGGGACCTGGCGACAAGTAGGTTGCAGTCTATCTAGAAGATAGAGGTCAATACATAATTAAACAGGGCATCAGAGAAGGGATTGCTGAGAAAATGGCAATATCAGGGATTTCAGAAATGACCAGGATTTGACCAGAAGAAAGAGGTGGGAGGCAGTCTGCAGGCAGATGGGAAAGCACTGGCATGTGCTAAAGGCACAGAGGCAACTTGGCATATAGAAGGAACAAGCAGTTCAGTGTGTCTAGGGAGTGGGGTGGGGGACCAGTTGGAGAATTAACTGTCTCCCAGGGATGCTGATGAGACACTGAAGAGTTTAATTAGCGGGTAAGTATTCATGTTACAGAGGTGGAATGTGGGTCAACTTAAGAAAGGGACAGTTACCATTGATGGAAGGCTGCCCACCCATCGAATTCTCCGAGAAAGGGGAGAGTAGACCTCTTGACAGAGACTGGGGAGAGAGCTCCTGCTCCGGGCTGGGGACCGCACTCATGATGAAGATATATTGGGTGTGTCTGGCAATAAACAAACCAGATTCACGTTGGACTCTGCCTCCTACCAAATGGATGACCCTGGGCTTCAGTTCTGCCATTTTTAAAGGGGGGTGGTTTTACTGTCCCTGCCGGGATGTTGTGAAATTTAGAAGTGATGGATACTCAGTACCAAGCATAACTGTCTGACACATAGAAGGTGGTTTGTCAGTAATATAGATTTTCTGAATGTAAATTATGGACATTTTCAAACATTCAGAAAAGGAGTAAAGTGTAATAAACACAAGCCCATCACCAAGACTTAATAGATATGCCGTATTTTCTTATCTTTTATTTCTGAAATATTTTAAACTTGGATATCAAGACATTTCACACTTAAGTACGTCAGTATGTGTTTCTAAAAAATAAGAACGTTTTCCTATATAACAGCATTTAATAAAATAAAGAATAATATTACAGTTATTTTAAACCTTTCTTTTGAAATGTGGGATTTCTCATGATACAATTTTATGAAAATTATTTTAGTGAGTTCCCTAACTTACCCATGAGACCTGCCCCTTTCAATCATTGAGCCATCAAAACAAGTTCTAAATGTTAACCTTCTCAGAAACACTGTCCTGAGTCCTTTATCCTATTTAGTTCAGAATATGGTTTTGTGAATCTTACTTTTGAGCCCTGCACTACTCCTCAAATTTAGAAAAAGTGTTTACCTCTCTGAAGACAGTTTTAACTGAAATGGTGTCTCAGCAACAGCCTCACAACAGAACAGGAATCACACTTATAATTCCTGGCCTCATTTGCAAGCAATTTCCTTTTCTTCTTGGCAGGTCTCACTTCCAGGTGAGCACAGACCACTTCCTGCCTCCACCAGGCCTTAGGAGAGCCCTGACCTCTGCCGGGCTGCTGTGACCTTGCATTGAGTTTGCATGTTCCTGGACTCCTCTGCCCTGGACTGTGTCCACAAGGCCTGTGCTCACAGCCTCCAATATCTAGCCCAGGACCTGGCAGACGCTAAACCCACAACAAGTGCTGGCCGAATGACTACAGGAATGAATGGATGCCTCACAGCTCTAGTCATGCTGTTATTTTGCTCATTAAAGTTTCCTAGACAGAGCGAAGGCAAAGTTCTGCTCAGGTCAAAGGATCTGAACGTCTGAATTAGTGGATTCTAAACTAATAAGCTTTTCTGATAGTGTCTCGAGCGCCCCTAAGACTTTCTGGCAGCTGTTGAATGAATCCCCACTTGTATTTGTTCACGTATCTCCAGAGGATTCATCTGCAGACCACTAACACCCAATAAAAACTAGAGATGTGGGGCCTCCTTTCCCCGTCTCTCACGCGAAGGGAGCAGTTACGTAGCTGAATGTGACTATGAGCAACGGAACACAAGCCAGCCGGGCCCATTTTTGGTGGGCCTTTTCTCCTTTTTGGCAACACGTAGGGTTAGGACGTGCCTGCCAAATTCTAGAGCCCTTCAACTCTGTGCCAAACTGTCAATTTCAAGAATTACCGATCAGAGCAATTTCTAGGAGATGGGTTTTAATCCAACTCAAAATAGCTTCTTAGAAGTTGTCAACGTACTACTGGTTCTTCCAGTGGCCGTAAAAGCAAGTCATAATCAAGTCTCCCTGCAGGGCCACATGATCTATTTCTTTCTCTTTTTTTTTTGACCGAATGAGCTGAAATCCCTAAGATAGAAAATTCAGACCAGGGCACACATGTGACTGGAGTAGCCTCACAAATCAAATTATGCAAAACACGTGCAATTGCCCACATTACCTGCTTGAATAGAAAAGGACTTTTTTTTTTCCTCCCAAGACACAAGAACGATCTGAAATCTACTTTTCTTGGCACATTAAGTCGCCCATCCATCTCCAGCCATTGGTACTTGTTCCAGCTGGTGTAATGGTTCTGCAAAGGCTGATCCCAAAAGGTCCCAGATTCATATTTAATCTAGAGATAAACGCAGTAATCAATCTTTCACAGGATCTAAGAGAGCTATTGTAGTCTCCTCCATGACGTAGCACGTGCAGCTATTGTTGTGGCTCTCTGCCCTAATGACTCAAAATGAACATTTTTAGACAATCTACTGGCAGAGGCATCCTCAACAGAGGGAACACGCATCAGCGAGCGGGTTGTTCCTTGAGGTTTTTCCCGAGGTTTAGGGAGCAGCTGTCACTGGCACTGTTACCTCATGCAGATAGTGTATTAATGCAAAACACTGCACACGCTCGCTCATAGAGGGGGCGGCGGTCTAGGCCCAAAGCCTCAGGAAATCTTGCCCACGCCAGTACAGCTGCTATTTCTTGCCTGCTCAAGTGAGTTTGGTTTTAGTGTATTTTGCTAAATAAAATGATTGAGTGACCCCACTGTCTCTGTTTTATTTTTCATTAACCTCAGATTTTTTTTTTTTTTTCATAGAATGAGTGAGATGGCAGTAGAGTCGGATGCGGTCTTTGAATAACTCCAAGCTGGGGGAGGAATCTGCTCAGGGGCTCAGGCCCCACAGGGTGTGCCCAGGTTCTGCATCCCTGAACACGAAGGGGACTATGGGAAATACTGCCCATGGCTGTCAGGGGGACAGGCTGACTTCCAAGTCCAGTCCATTCACAGCAGCACTGAACCCCAGCTGGTCACCAAGATCCCTGCTGTCGCCGAAGGCCAGCAACAGCAAAGCTATGGGATTGGAGAAGGGCATCTGCTCCACTTAAAGTCAGAACATGCCTCCTGGCTCTCTCCACAAGGAAGGGGAACAAAGACCCAAACAAAATACAAGAGGAATGGATGTAGTGTTTGGGTGGATGACTTTAATTGAATCAACAACAGTATGAGAGCTCTCCCTGTTTGGCCTTGGAAGTAACCCAAGGCGGCCGGGTAGGGCTGGCATTTCAAGTGGATGTGGAGGGAAGCAGACCGATGCTCACCCAGGAACAATGAGGGGAGAGGGCAATGAGCAGAGCTTGGTGCAAAGGCTGACCGCCCTGAAGGGAGGGTATCACTCTCTGGCCCCACCTCTTATGTCTGGCACAGGATGGGAAGGCTTAATGATCCTCTTGGGGACCCCAGGCATGCTGGGATTTGGTTTTGTGCAGAACTCTGGGACTATAATCAGAACTCACCTTCTCTGAAAGCCCAACATATAGGGAGAAAGGGCTGCCAAAAAGCACACTGCATTCCTCCTTTGCCTTCCCACCACCACTTCCTAGACCAGGAGACCTGTGCATAGGTCACCTGTCTGACCCCCACGTCTCAGCCCCGTTTACCTGCTCCTCCTACCATGCTCTTCTCAACATCTATGTTCCCTCCATAGTCATATCCGCTTGGGGGTTAGAAAGGCTTCATTTATTCCCTCATTCATTCAGGCAGCAAATATTTACTGAGCACCCACTGCGCCAGGACTCTGCTGGGCATCAGGGATAAAGTAGTGAGAAAACCAGGCCAGGGTCCTGCTGCATTCAGGGAGTGATGATTTAATGAGGGGCATTCACAAGTGGGGAAGTGCTAATGAAATAGTCATATAAATAAAACGTTGAACTTTGGAGCTCCAGCGGCATAATCAATTAGCATGCGGTGTTTATGAAATGTAAATTGCTCAGAGGGCTTTGGTTTTTGGCCAGGGGCGCTAGCTTCCAATTCACTGGCAGCTTCTTCCATTGCTCACTTCATCTGCCAGCTCCAGAGTGGCTGGCTCCAGGGGCTGTCAAAGGCCCCGAGGCTTCCGCAAGGCAGTCTGTTCAGTTTTTGCTGGCTGCCCTGCACTTCAGGCACAAGTGCGAGGGAAGTAAAACAGAAAACTCCCTGTGTGACAGGTGCCCGGCTCCACTCAAAGTTACCCGCCCCACCCCCCCAGCCCAGCTTTCCTTATGATGCTTTAAGCTCCCAGGAGACAAGGTGGTCCTTCATGGGTTAGACCTCTAAGGAGCCTGCCTAATCAGACATGCCCGGATCCACGAAGACGTGGCTTAAACCAGGGGTGGCAAGTAGTCCTGCTCTGATCTGTGGGTGATGCCCACCAGGAATACTAGGTCAAACAGGGTTTCTAAGCTGAGCAAGAAAGGGTTGCTTTGAGTGATTAAGGATGTACGCTGTAGACGTGAAAATGAAATGTCCTCCCTGTGACAGTCAGCCTATGAACACCCTCAGCGTTCATTCAGCAGATACCTGTGTGCCTACTATGTACCACATGCAGAAGAATGGCCAAGAAAAAAAAGCTGATTTACAAATGGGAACACCGCTCCTGGAGAGAAGCAGCACCTGGGTTCCATAAGCCAGCCTCTTCACCCTACTCCTTCCCTCACTCCCTCACTCTCTCACTCATTCATTCACTCATTCATTCAGTCAGTGAACGGTCACCAATTCTGTAACAGGCAGACACACTGCTGGGGACACAGTGGTGAATACAAAGGGCTGGGTTCTGCTTTCCTGAAATTCAAAGTCTGTAGGAGAGAAGAAAACTGAACAAGTAAGCAAATAAATATAATTTCAGGTAAAGATACTGTAAAAGAATAGTGATAAAGAGTTACAGGGGAGAAGGCAGGCGTTAGCCAGGCTAACTTGGTCACTGTTACCCTCCCTGGAGCCCTGCCTAGGGCCAGGCGCACAGAGACGGTCAGTAAATATATACTGAACTAGTACCCGCTTTCCACGTACATAAGACCTGTCCTCTTGCCATGGAAGGAGGTCACCGGCGCTGCTGACAAGGTCAAGTCATTCAACATTTACTTGGGGCTGGGTTGGGGGACTGAGAGTCAGCCTGGCTTGAGTTAGGAGCTCTGTGGGACACGAGGCTCCTCTCTAGTATTTTTTATCTTTAGGAGTGGCCTCCTTTCCCTCCTTCATGATCCTATTCCTGAGCTCATTTTAGGGGCAAAACCACAGAGTCTCTGCCCCCCCCCCCCAGGGGGCGGGCAATGCAGAAAGTGGAGAAGGTACATACACGCAGAGAGAGCAGCAAGAACAAAGGTCTGCAGGCGGAAATTACAGGATAGTGTTAGAGAATGTTGGAGAGCCCAGCTTTCAGCTTGCAGAGGATAGGAAGTGACAAACATGCTGGGCTGAAGGAGGTGAAATCATCATTTTTCAGATTAAAAATTAACTATCAGCATTTTCAGTCAGTTCAGCCTAATGTATAGGACCCAAATTATAGACAGCCTGAGTGCCAAGTTGAAAAACTAGGTGTTCATCCCACAAGCCACAAAGAATATACTTGGTTCTAAGGAAATCTTTATACATTCTGATCTGGATTTAGATGATAACTGGCAACAACTGAACAAAACTGGAAAAGCAAGTGAATGGAAGGGGGATGACCGGGCAGAAGGTTCTTATTTTACCATTCTCTACAATGGTAGATTATTTTACCATTTCTTATTATTTGCTCCCCACTTCCCTGTAAGAGCAGTCAGCATCCCTTCCCGTTGGCAGGTGATTGGCAGGGCCTTCCTGTAGGAAGACTGCCCTCCCCGCCCTCACTGTCAGGCTTGGCCATGTGATCTGTTGGCCAATAAGATGCAAGAGGAAGTGGCACATGTCAGTTCTAAGCAGATGCTCTGTGAGTCCTTATGTGCTTCCTGCAACTCTCTTCTCTCTACCATGAGAATAGCATGACCCAAACAGAGGCTGCTGCTTCCTCCTGGATCCTCAAGTGAAGGTGACAGAGCATAACCCCTGCTGACCCATGACTGACATGCAACTACTGAGCTGTGGGGGGGTCATTTGTTACAGAGCAAAGCTGACTAATACAGTTTATATACTAACAGCCTGCAGGCCCACCTGACCCACAGGAACATTTTGTTTGATTTGCATGGAATTGAAACTGTTTCTTTAATTAGTTGTCATTATATGAAAATCCCAATGTGGGTCTTTCTTTAACAACTGAAAGAATTAGTAGCACCAAGGCTGAGTTCCTGCATGACAGAAATCACACGGAACTGAGCAGTGACTGTCTCCTCCGTGGGACGGACGCTCTCCAGTCCTCACCATTCCCTAGTGTCTCTCTAATTTTGAATCACTGAGTAGGTTGCCATTTATCACAACCATTCAACTGTGTGTGTTTTTCTTATACTCAGCCCAATATGGATTACCCAGATTGCAATTAATCTTGATTATTTGCCTTAAAGATGAAATGAAGAATGACATTAGTGACACCCATCCTGCTAGGTACTTTCCATGGATAATCTCACTGAGTCTTCATATCAAGCCTGCTTCTACTGTACAGATGTGGAAACTGAGGCTTGAAAAGACTGACAGCTGCTAAGAGTTAGACAATCAGTAGAAAGGGAGGCTAGGACTTGAACCCAGTTCTGTCTCCGAATCCTGTGCCCGTAACTTCCCTTATTACTTGTTCATGGTAGAAAAGTTGAAAGATGAAAATAAGTGAAAAGAATGACAGAAAAAACACTCACAACCTACCAGAAAGTTATGATGTGTTTTTTCCTAGAGTCTAATACCCGCGTGTGCTTTTTCCCCCACTTAACGACCTTTCCTAAAATTTAAATGTGCCTTTGTGTCCTCAACAATTCACGTGATGTGACACCCTTATCCTGAGTGTTGCTATTAACTGGGGGTGGCTGTAGGAATGACTGGAGCAAATTCTAAGAAAATAATCGATTCATTGAGATGACTTGATCACCAGTCCCTGCCACTGGATCCTACTCAGCTGGTGTCTGGACAGCAGACCTTTGTCCCCAGGTGCCCGTCTTCACCCCCCTGGATGCTGGGGCACAGCCCTCCTGGGCTGGCTGTGTGAGCAGGTACAGAGCTTGAGCAATGTAATCAAAGTGGGCTTCCAGTTAACCACGGTCCTCTCCCGGGACCCTGTGCAGGCAGCAATGTTTCTCACTGCCACCGGGCTGGGCTAGATGATTAACCCGCACATCTGATGAGACTGTGTCTTCTGCAGTTCCCACCCAGCTCCACTTCATGCCCTATAAGGCAGGATCTGCACCTGCTGTGGGAATTCACCCTTGAGCAGAGCCCCTAGCATGTCCATAGTTACCGATTTTCTCAGACGTCCCAATCATATCTAGTCTTTTGATCTTACCCAGTGGTGAGCCTCACAAATAGCCACTCACTTTAAGGGGTGAAATAATCCATAAGCAACTCAGGAGCAATTCAGAAAGGCTTTGGACTCCAAGTCCTCATGTCTGTGGGCTTCTCCCCCATTAAGGGGCTGCCATGCTTATTAGATAAGAAAATTCATGCCCAAGGGTTAGCAAGGTGCTCCAGGTGCACTGTACAGGGTCAATGCCGATTCTGAGAATTATCATTTATTTTTATTATTGAAAAGGCTACTTAAGACTATTTCCCTTCCTTTCTCCCACCTATGCATCTCCACTCATCAAAACTGAGCCCAGCCCACTGGAATTGTAAAATCTGCCAAGATGGAAAGTTCCTTGGCCTGAACCAGCTCTTGCTCCAGTCACTTTCATTCTTGTTACAAGCAACCCCATTCTCTCCCCCCGATCAGCCCCTAAACCATAGTGTCTACTTTAATACCCTTCCTCTCTCATACCCAACTTCTGACGCTTCAGCATTTCTGTTGGCTCTACTCTCTGAATAAATCCAGAAGCGGACCCCCATGTAACCCCCGCTGCCATCACCTGGTCTGGCTCCCCATTATCTCTTGCTCAGATTATTGTGATGGCTACTGATTGCCCCCCTCCTTCTGCTCTTGCACCTGCAGCCTTTGCTCAACCCACTAGCCAGAATCCTCTTGCTATATTATGCTGGAGCAAGTCATCCCTCTGTTCAAACTCTTCACAAAGGGTCCCCTTTCACTCGGAGTCAAGCTGAAGCCATCTTGAAGTTTCTACTCACCCTTCACCCACTAACTCTATTTTTACCATGCAGGCCTCCTTGCTGGTTCTACCTCAGGGCCTTTGTGTATACTGTTCATTCTTCCTGGAATTTTCTTTCTCCCAGATATGCATTTGGCTGGCCCCTTACCCTCTTCAACCTTTGCTCAAATCTTACCTCCTCTGTGAAGGCTTTCCTTAACTAGAAATCCCTAACATCAACATTTCATATTCCCGTTCTTAATTTAATTTTTTTTCTCCCTAGCACATACCACCATCAAAATACCATATAAGTCCAACATTATGAAATTGCTAATTCTTAAAGTTTTTGATCTATACAAATGGCAACATCACATGGGTCAAGCTAATGTTTAGCTTACTTATCTTGTTGATTGTTTCTCTCCCTCTCCAGAACACCAGCTCCATGAGAGCAGGGATGTTTTGCTCACTATATCCCCAGAACCTTAGAGGAATGCTTAGCACACAGTTGGCCCCAGTCAACATTCACTATAAACAGTATGGCTTGGTGCTTCAGTTTCAGTAAAAAAAATAAAAATTAAAAAAAAAAAAATCAGACTGCTGACAGGTGTTTTGGGAGAGGCAATTTTGGTTAAAAGAATCCTGGGCTTCTTGAAAGCGCACCGGGAAAAGCTCTGAGGGTATTTTTTGGTTCGCTAAACACTCAGGATACACTGCAAGGAACAGAGATTACAGAGGGGAAGAAGGCGGCCTTTGGATATATACTTATCCAATTTGAGATTCTTGTCATTTTATTCTCTTCTCCCCCAAATTTGGGCTGCTACCCCTGCCTGATGCCCAAAGGACTCTAACCAGAAGCCCCATAATCATAATCTTTTTAAAAAACATCCTTCTGGCTGCCCTGCTTCAGTTCAAAGCAGCAATTAACCCCACAGCCTTCTGAGGCATGGAGCACCCTCTCTTAACACACTTTTAATAGGATACATGCAGTCTCAAACCAGGCTGCGTGAAGCGTGGTCCTTACTTTAAGGAAAGAGGAGACAATGGGACATAACCACAAAGTCCCCAGTAATCCAAGAACCACCTAGACGGGCTGGGAAGAGACCTCATGCAGGGAGGCTTATGTCAACATCGGTTCTTCTAGCAAGTTCATGTGAATTCCACAACCCAAGCTCAGGGCCAAGTGTGCACTTAGACACTGAGGAAGTGAAATTCCGGAGCTGTGGCCTGGAGCAGGACAACCAAGCGTTCGGGGTCTTTTGTCAAAACACCATGGTCTTTTGTCAGTTTTATGATGCTGTGGTACCCCCCTGTCCTTGGCTCTCCTGCTCCTGTGTTAGTTGTCGCAGTCCTGCTCCCTAGGTGCCCCAGGGGTTTCTCGCAGACTTGGTTGACAGATGGTGACGTCGGTCCTCCCTCTGCAGGCTTGGCTTTGCCAGGCCAGGCCTTGGGAGGCGCTCATCTCCCCCGGACCCTCCACCTTCAGCCTGGGTAGCTGCCACCAGGTAGACAGCATGGTCTGGCTCAGCCAGGAGGAACATAATATGTTTTTCCAGTCAATATGCTTTATTTTCCATTTTAAAAGAAAGACCTTCATCAAAACATCAAGACATTAATATTAACTAATTACTAATATTTATTTTAACGTGGTTAAGAGAATGGCATGTTTCATAAGTTTTAGAGACATAAAACACAAGCTCAACTTGGTTCTCGCCTCATTAAATTTAAAATTGTTATAGGTCACTGCTTAGCACCAACACTAATTCTAACTCCCTGCTTTAACAGAGAAAATATTTTAATTCAGTGAACATTTTAGGAAAGTCACCATCCTTGAGGGGCCTTTACACAGCTGAAGCAGGAGTTCGTCTTGTCTCAACAGTTCCCACATTTGTCCTCTGCTTTTAATCTCATTACACAGCTTTCAATCTACCAAACTTCAGGGGACATATCTTCTCTGTCTTTAATTTACTATTTCCTCCCTCCCTCCCTCCCTTCCTCCCTCCCTCCCTCCCTCCCTCCCTCCCTCCCTCCCTCCCTCCCTCCCTCCTTCCCTCCTTCCTTCCTTCCTTCCTTCCTTCCTTCTTTCCTTCCTGTCTTCTTTCCTCTCACTGATGATAAAGTTGAGAGAAAGAGAGAGACAGAGAAAGAGAGAGAGAAATATAAATCAGTGGAGAGGACGAGACAGAGAGAGAAAATACAGGGTGTCTCAAAAAAATGCATACACACTTTTTTCCTGATAGCTCAATTGATGTTTCTTTCTTTTCAGATTTAACCCTTTGGAAGTAATAATCATTCAAAGTGCGTATACATTTTTTTGGGACACCCTATATAATGGGAATGCCCTCCTCAAGCTTGACTAGAAACATCTGATCAGATAAACACTTTCCCTTCTTGACCTTCTGATCATCATAGTAGCAGAATATTAGTTACAAGCCCAAACTAACATTTTTCTGACAATCTTTGCCAGTTTCCAGATAATTCGCTTTGTTCTGTGTGACGTAGGGGCAATCCCAGTTGGCTCCCTCAGGGGAAGCCTGTGTCATTGATTCAGATAATCCATCTGCCTTTCAGTTTTAAAGGACTGAGGACACATGAGCCTGTGCACCAGAGGGGAAAAGGGCTAGGAAGGCAGCTTGGTGGTGACTCCAGCCCAGTCTCACTGAGCTGGGACAGGCCTTGTTCTACCCTGAGACTGGGCAAGAGGGTCCCCTGGCCCAGGCTCCTCCTCTGAGGACCTGCATATATTCTAAGATCGACACTCCCCACCCCACCCCCGCGATTTATTTTTCTTTTCTGGCTCTTAAGAAAGTTTTTTGTTGTTGCAAGTTGAGTAGCTGACTGAGGAAACTGAAATTACAAAGAAGGAGACATAAGCCCAACTGGGTCTCCAATTGTCCTCCTGTCTTAGGCCCTGGATATGTCAGAAGCAGCCCTGTCTGTGCCCCATGGAGAGAGGACAGAGTGGAAATCAAAGGAGAGTTTGTCACGAAGAGGCCTAAAGATATGAACATACTGTTGCTTTAATTCCTCAGGCATAAAATGTGACTGAGGGGACCGGGTCCAAGTGGGAGAGGAGGCAGACACCTTCTCAGCGATGGAGGAGGGATGCGTCTGAGAGGCTATAACAGGATCCAAGAGCAGATGGTCCAGGAACTCACCGGGCACATCAGCTTGGGATTCTTGAAACCCAGGCCCGAGGAACCTGGAGCAAACGGTCAAGTCCTACACAGAGAAATGGCGTGAATCCCTGCTGCACGTCCTGGGGGGACAGGAGGGGCCGGTTAAGGGGCAAGCTGTGAGCCAGCCAGACCTGAGTGTGAATGCTGGCTCCAAAGCATTCCAGGAGAAATGAGCTGGGGCTAGTGGCCCAGACGTCCCGCCCAGACCTCTCCAACCCTTGGTTCCTCCTCGTAAATGGTGCCCATCCCACAGGGGTGCTGGGAGAAGGAAATGAGAAAGCACATGCAGGGCAGTAACACCGTACCTGCCACAGAGCGAATATACACAAATAAGCACCAGCACCACGGTTAGAATTACCATCAGTATCCGTGTTAGTATTACTGTTAATAGTAGCTTTTCTGATCGACATGATTCCATTTGGCGACTGGGTCAGGAAGAAACACTGCAGACATCTATAACTCCCCAGTCACATCTTTTCTGAAATCTCTTGCAAAGATTTACCTCTTGTTTACAGACCTAAGTGCCTTCCTTCCCTCCTTTCCCCTCTCACTACAAAAAATGTGATTTCTCCCCCAAAACAAATGGCCTTGCCAGGCAGAAGCACGTGGCAGTCTGTGGTTCACATCTGGCGTCAGTGTTCCAGTGCCGGGGCATGGGTTTTGGGGGGCATCTGAAGGCCCGTGCATCACCAGGCTCGGGGGAAATACCCTGCAGGAAGGCAGGACTGCACCCAGCTGGAGCAGTGAGGGTTTCGGGGGGCATCTGAAGGCCCATGCATCACCAGGCTCGGGGGAGATACCCTGCAGGAAGGCAGGACTGCACCCAGCTGGAGCAGTGAACAGCTGCAGCTTTGTTCCAGTGAGAATGAAATTCCCTGTGGTGAGCTACTGACAGGGCTAAACGTGGGTGTCCTTAACCTCCACCCAAGGACACACCCTGCAGGCCACCTCTGGGTGGAAGTCCAGCAACAGGATCAGGCAAGGATACCCCCCCACTCCCCAGAACGGCAGAAAGAAGAGGAAACAAAGCTTTGTGTCTAATCTGAATTTATTTATGACAGGCTTCCAGCTCCACTGGAAATGTGGCTCATTACCCAGAAAGCCAAATGTGTGCAAGTGAATTTACAACTCGAAGACGTAATGTTATGGAGTAATCTAGATGTTGATTTATAGTAAATTTCCTACTGGCATGAATTTTTATACACCAGGCTTAGCTGATCCCCCTAACCGACAAATAATGCTCAGCAATTATACACTATCAGGCAAACATGCTGTAACATACACTTCTACTCTTAATCCTGTATATAAATTTTACTTCTCGCACTGTGTGCTTCTCTTCTACATGTGAATTTCAGAATACTGCGCCCATTTAGTGTACTGTTTATCATGGTGAAATGCGACATAATTGACTATTTCCTATTTGAGGAGATTTTTGAAAAATCAGCTTTGTGGGGTTTCTTTATATTTTTTGAAAGAAACAAAAATTTCAGGACATTGGAAATTTCCTTGATGATGTTTTACAGCCCATTAGGTAAGATTATTAATGCTCACTAATGGCCAATGTGACCCTTTTTCAATGGAATAAATAAATCCAAATACCGATGAGGACAAATATGTTTTATAATTTTTAAAAAGGGGTCTTGGTACACTACACTCACGTGTAAACACACATGTGCTTATGCAAAACTAACTGCCTACATGAAGCATGTATATATGTACGTGCACAGAGGACGAAACAAGTGCAGCTGTTCCTTCAGTGCTGCTGCTGGTGGTAACTGAGGAGAAAATCAGGTCCTCTGGAAGCGTGGTTTGGTCTGGCTGGCTGTTGCTAAAACTCCACTTTGGCACTTTTACTCTCCATTCAGGGTGATGTGATGAGCAGGAGGAAAAAGATGATGACAGGAAGGCTGAGGAAGAGCATTTGTTGAGAGTCTACTGTGTGTCATGTACCTAGCCCAACATATTGCCCAGTTATTTTACTTCCCAATTTTATTTTCAAAATCTTGGCATTGGGAGCACTTTTAAAAAGGCATGAAATCCAGACACTATAAAAAGAAGACTGAAATTCATATATTTATAAAAGTTCTGTGGAGCAAAAAATGAAACACCACAGCAAGAACCCAAAACAAATAGCAGCAAAAGACCTCAACAAGCAAAGGCGTAAGATAAATGACAATTAGAAGAGTATATTTCAGATGAAGAATCTGTATTCACAATATGACTAAGGAACAGGTCCAATAAATATCCCAGCAGAAATATGGACAAAGAATAGACAAATCACTGAAGAGAGACAAGCAAGTGACTTGTCGATGAAAGGATGCTCACACACACCAATAATTAGGAAAACAAAAAATAAAAACAACAAGAGACCTCCTTCTTGGAAAGGCTAATCACGAAAAAAGGGGGGAGAGACAAATAAATAATTATAGAATGAACAAAAGATAAGAGAATATAACAGATAAAGAAGGGATTGAGAAAAGGGCAATGGAGATATATGTGAATAAAAGTGATAATACAGTGGTAAAGTAAAAATAGTAAAATGTATTGGGAAAAGGGAAGATAATCTAAATGGACTAACACCCTAAAAAAATTCACAAAATAAATGGAAAATGTTGTCAAATAATCATCTCTAATAATAGCCCTGGGTTTGGGTCACTTAACAGAATAATTTTATGCTTTCCAGAACAAACCAATTTTTTGACTGCTTACAGAGCTCTGGAAATATAGATTGCTTCACAATTTAATTTTCAAAGCTGCCATAGCTTAGATAAGTAACAGAAGAAACTATGGGCCAATTCCATTTGTGACTATGATGTAAAAACCATAAGTCATAATACTTGCAAAGAAAACCCAGCAGCACATTAAAAGAATAATATAAACATGGCCACGTGGAGTAAATTCAAGAAAAGCAAGGATGGTCTAATCTTAGAAGTTCTATAACATAAGTCATCACATTAATAAGTCAAGAGAGACAAATATATATGTAATCATCCGAATCAATGCTTCTTAATCAGTGGTATACCTCAGAATCATGGGTCTGATTTTAACCATGGCAAATTATCCTTCAGTATATTTGGAGCAAGTCCTGGTCTTTTAATTTTTTTTAAATGCTCTCTGGAAATTCTTATATATCTTTTGAGAACCACTGATTTAGAAAAATGCTTCAGGCATGTGATAAAAATGGAACAATTCCTAATATAAAATCATAGGAAACTAAGAATAACAGTACATCTCTTCATAAGAATGATGTCATCTGAAGAGTAAACATAATAATGGTGAACTACTGGCAGCAGTCACATGAAAACCAGTTACAAGACAAGGATGTGCACTATAGTCACTAATACTTAGTACTGATTGTTCCAGATAGTCTAACTAAGCAATAAGACAAGAAAAGGATATTAAAATGTAGGTATTATAAAAGAGAAATCCAATTGTGGTCATTTAGAGTCCATATGATTATCTATTCAGAAAGTGCCAGAGTCGTATAAAAGACTACTTGAACTAATAAAATAATTCAGAAAGCCAACAGGCTAAAAAATTCACTAAGCTCTCCTATAACTTGAAATGCCAGTTGAAAAAGACATTGGGAATAGTTTCCATTCATTATAGCCAATAGCTATGCAAAACACCAATAAATAAACCAAAAAAATCAATTAATATCACAATTAAAGTGATATTTTTAAAGTGACTTAAAAATATCAAAACAGAATTTTTTTTTCATCCTAGAATTAAACCCTTACAATAAGTGAATAAAAATAACATAACAAAACATTTAAGAAAATTTCAATCATAACAACTACTACTTATTGAATATGTAATATGTGACAGTAATTGTGTAGTAATAAGTGTTTTACATGCATTATTTCATTTCTGGCTCAGAATTCATTCTTAGTTGGGACATGCCAATAGTATACTAATTTTACCATTGCACCTTTTGCCCAAATCACAAAGCTAGTAGGTGGCAAAGCCAGCCAAATCTACCATGCTCCTGACTATAAGCTCTATGGCAAATATCTCCTCCCAAGGGATTGGGAGCATCTTGTTCAGTACTCCTGGGTTGCGTGTTTATAAATGATATGCAAGAAGAGCTCATAAGAGTCAAAATCTTTCCACATCACTATTTAATAAAACTTCCTAAGTGCGGAATAGCAGTAAAGGGCTTTGAAGGAAACTATTGGTGGAGTATAGGGACTCGGCTTATGGTATGTCACCCAAATACATATGGACACTCTGTCATGACTGTTGTTTTGGGCTCTTGACCAAGATTTTGTTTAAGACTTTAGACAAGGAAGTTTGCCTTTGCTAAGCTGAGTACTTTGTCAACATTCAAAATAAAACTGAGACAGCTATAGCACAGCCCAGGAAGGGATGTCCAGAGCTGGGGCATTTTGTGGAGGACATGCCATATTCATCACTGCATTTCGAGTTCTTCCTGCCTTTAGGACCTCTTCCAGAGTCCTTCATGTGAGACTGAAAGCAACACTTGAACTGCTGGCAGGAAAAGCACTGGGAAGGGAGTGACATCCTATATCCCTAAAACCACAGGCCCTCATGCTCTCCAGGGTAGGTATAGAAAAAATTCCCAGACTTCTTCATATGATCATAATGGAGGCCTGGGAAAGTCATTGTTATCTGTAAATTTTCAGTTCAGATAATGCATTCATTGAATTTTTTAAATACCTTTTGTCATGCCTCAGCTCCTGGCTCCCTTATCTTCTCTCAAAAAGTCTGAGGAGAGAATTAGCCCTTATATATATATATATATATATATTTTTTTTTAAATGAAGAGATGTAGAAAGGGTAAAAGACTGTACTGGTAATGCAGCCTGTGGGTACCTTCCTTCATTCCAGTTACTTCTCTGTAAAATGGGAATGGTTGAGCTATAAGGAAAAGGGACTTGAGGGGACATCTCACTGCTCCTCTTCGCTCAGGCTCCTACACAGATATCCCTGGACTCTCAGGCAGGGGCATCCTATATTGGCTCCCACTGTGTATCTGAGACAGTCTTATAATTTTAAGGCTTTCTCACACCTCAACTGGAATTCCTTTTCTTCCCACCTCTCCAGGAGAGATAGCTCACTGAGAAAATTCTATCAAAGACCACGGGAGTCTTAGCTAAGGAGTAATGCCAGCATTTTTCTGGGTGCCTTGGTCGCTCAGTCCCACTGGTTTTTCTGCCTGTCCCCAAATCTTACATCCTTACCACTTCCCACTGCATCTTTTGGCATTTCAGCAAAAGGCACCATCATCTGGATGTTTAATCAGACCAGGTATCCTTGTCCTCTCTTTCTTACTACCAGGTTCACTCCATTTACTCATCCTGAATCAGTACTTTTCTCTCCATTTCCATAGAGGAGACTGACACCATGTCACATGTCACAACCCCAATAAGCTCCTTACTGACTGTCCCGCTTTTATCCATTTATTCAACAAATGTTGAGTCTCTACTATGTTCCAGAAACTATTCTAGGTCCTGAGAACACAGCAGTAGAAAAACAAAAACAAACCCAGCAGAACGAAACGATCAGGGGACATGGGGCGGGAGTGAGGAATACTGCATTACTGTTAACACGGTACGCCTCCCGGTAAGATGGCATAGAGGCTCTCCGCGCCCACCTCTACCAGACCCTCCCCCCCTCCCCCCACCCCAGCCAGAACCATCTTTTCAGGATGCAAATCACTGAGTCACCTTTCTACTTGGAAACACCCCCTGACATTTGGAATAATGTCCATCACCCCATCCCACCCCCCATCATTTTTTAGCACTGTAAGTAAGAGGCATCAAATGAGTACTTGACAAATAAATAGTTTTACCATCACGGTGAATATTTACTCTGTGCCTAGTGCATGCTTGGCACTCCCTCTGCTACCTCGATTGCAAAAAACTGAAGGAATCTGTAAGGCACACTTCTCTCTTCCAGGGCCTACAATCCAGTTACTGAAGCAACTATTTCTTAAGCACTCACTGTGCACCAGGAGCCTGCTGGCAAAACACAAGCAAGGCCACTTTACTCTTGACTTCTGCCTTCCCGCAAGCTCTCTTTCAGGCTTCAAATCTTCCCGCAGCTATTCTTGTGCTGTTTTATATACAGCGGGTACTCAATAAACATAATGAGCGGACTAACGTGTGTGTTAGCTTGACAGGATGTTTGCTGCCGAGGCAGGTAAAATATCCCATATTTATATCATTATGACAACGATACCAACAACGATAAATACTACCATTTACTGAGCACTGAATTAGCTGTTTTCTTCATGTTTTCTCATTTAATCGGTACTGATTCACTCCACCCTATGAGGTGGTGGCTGTTTTGTTCCCATTTTACTAAAAAGTAAACTGAGGTTCAACGGACAGTAAATGGCAGAACCAGAAAACCCGCATGTCAGACTCCATGGCCAGAAACAGCTAGTGTGGCCGTCACAGCAGAGGCCACAAAACAGGGCGCTTTCCAGCTGTACCCTGAAGTGTCCCACATAGAGGGCCACAGCTTTCACTTACATCAGTGCTCACCCAGTAGCACTGACAGGGATGCAGTGAATACTTGCCAAAGTCTGGAATGAAGGATTTATGTTTTTACAAATACCTGCACTTCACTTTACAAACATCTGCCCAATAGCAAGGAGCAACGGTTCTGCATGAGTTCAAATGCCAGGGTGGCCACTCCCTGGCTGGGTAACCAGTCTGGGCTTTAGTTTCCCCACAGTTGAAAAAGAGTAACTATTTCTGGCACCAATAGGTACCTTAGCATGGTGCCTTAATTAACTGTTATTTTAAAAACTATTTTATAAATAAATGTCTCCTTCTTTCTTTCTTCTTTCTTTCTTTTCAATATGTTTTTATTGATTTTAGAGAGAAGAAGGGAGAGGGAGAGAGACAGAAACATTGATGAGAGGGAAACATCGATCAACTGCCTCCTGCAAGCCCCCTTCTGGGGATGGAGCCCACAACCAGGGCATCGAATCGGCCACCTCATGGTTCATGGGTCGATGCTCAACCACTGAGCCACAAGGGCCAGGCACAAATGCCACTTTCTTAATCCAACAGTCCCCCTATCACTGTTACATTTACTAGCGCAGAACTGATTCAATCTCAAGTAAGGAGAAATGTAACTCCTACCTTTTGAAATATTTTTTATCTTTCCCCTCGAATGTCAACCCTAAAGAAAAATATTTCTGCTGACTCCATTTAAAAATATTAGTAGTGTCGGCAAGCTAAATTCAGAGGTAGATTGATAGCATACTGTCAATGTGCCTGTCACTTAGGGTTACCAAGGTTGAGCATGCCCATCCTTCAGAATACAGGAAAAGTAGCAATCTGCCTTGGGTGACAAAGCATCACAGCTTGCCCCTACAGGTGATAACATGAAGGTCACCAAACACACAGTCCCAAGGCAGAGTCCCAACAGTGCAAGCCACAGATGACCATTAGAACATAGGATAATAGCCTTGGCTGGTGTTGCTCAGTGGTTAGAGTGTCGGCTTGTGCACCGAAAGGTCATGGGTTTGATTTCTTGTCAAGGGCACATAGTTGGGTTGCAGGCTCGATCCCAGGTCCTGGTCAGGGCAGGTGCAGGAGGCAACTGGTCGATTTGTTTCTCTCACATTGATCTCTCTCTCTCTCTCTCTCTCTCTCTCCTTCCCTTTCCCTCCCTTCTACTCTCTCTAAAAATCAATGGAAAAAATATCCTCGGGTGAAGATTAACAATAACAAAAGGGAACATAGGTTAATAATGAGGAAACTAGGGTTATCTATCAAATATCCAAAGTGGTTTGGCTTCCATGAAATCTCTATCATTTTCACCCCGACCACTATAGGTTACCACATTTCATATCTTTAAATACAAAGATTTTTTAAAAAATTAATTTCATGGGATTAAGATATTATCTTAAACTGAACATTTTCATTCCAGAGGGGGAAAGTATTGGTTATAGCAGATAAAATTCATTTTGAACAGACAAAAAAGGAGCCTGGCCTTTTGGGAGTAATTTCTCATAGGTTATGGAAAAGAGGCCAAACCCTTTGTCTTCTGGACTCCTGTGTACGTTCTGCTTTAAGGAACTCAGATTTGTCTCTCTGTCTTTGTGATTTTCCCTTTATCTTCAAACAGGAATGCAATGACGGTTGAGAGGAAACTGTGATTCGTTTTACAGGAGATTTAAAATTTATAGATATGTCACAGAAGTTCATCATTTTCATCTTTGCTGAAAAACAAAGAGTTTCAAGAGAGTTTCTATAGAGCTTGTCAAGATTCTTCATTTCGGTTACCAATTTATGGAACTGTGTAAAAAAGGCTGCCTGGTGAGGTCATAGGGCCCAAACCAGTCATATCAACAACAGGACTCGGCGAGACTCTGAAATCCTTCATAGGAACTCATAAATTACGTCCAGAGGTAAAGCCTCCCATGGTCTGTTCACTGTTTCAAGTCCTTCTTCTCACATGGATGCATGATTTGGAGAGATTCCTTCACCCCTTTTACATTTTACCATGCTACTACCCCCTTTCCCTCCCACGTTCTTTGAGGTTTTATAGATTCTACTCAAAGTAAGTCTATACAAATCACAATAACGGGGGTGAGGTCTTCCTTGATTTTCAAATTATGCTTCAGTCATCATCCACATGAAGCCAACTGGAAAACATCCCTTTGTCTTCGGTATTTATCAGGAGTTAGTTCTTTGTATGTGGCTGGGGGAGAGTTGCTGCCAACAAAGGAAAGAGTTGCTCACATAAGCTTTCATTATATATTACTGAGCATTTAATACATATGGATAACTCTGGATTAGAAGGATATTCTAGATAGGGCAAAAGTTCTATGCCAGAGGCATCGCAAGGTGGGGAATCAGAGTGCCACGCTAGGAGGGGTTCAGAAAGGGGAAAGGTTTCATCCCGCTTCAGGAAGGACCTCTTGGAAAAGGTGTCATTTGATCGAGACCTTGAAGGGAAGGTAGGATTGCTACACAGGAATAGAAAAAAGGGCATTTGGCCTAAACAGAATGAGGGCAAGAACTGCCTGGAGGCGGGATCATTCAGGGTACACGTGGAGAACCTTAAAATAAGTCCTGATCAGAAGACTTTCTAAAATTTCTGCGTAGCCTTTGAGTGTTTAGAAGACAGAGAGGGGCTTCCTAAATTAACCACCACCATCCTTTGCCTTCTCACCAAGTCTCACTGCAAATCATTCTAAAAAAGAGATGCTACCAAACTTGTAAAGTTTTAAGGTTTCAGACACCACTTTTTCTGTTTCTTCTTTTAGCTCACTTGCGTCCCTTTGCTGTAATCCTGGGCCTGTGTCTTCTTCCTGTCTCCATGGGCAGTTGTGACTTTCCGTGGTCTTTACAGCAACAGCCCTTCCTCCCGTCCCAAGTCCCTAATGCCCGGCATTCCTCAACCTCAGCTGCGTCCTACCCTGTGGACCTCAGGCATTGAAGGCCGCTCTGCCTTGTTTCAGTGTGAAGGCGGTGAGACCTGTGCAGTCCACATCTTCTTATTTATGTTGCCTAGAAATGCTCCTGACTCTCGGCAACGCCTCTGCCTGGGGTTGGTTCCTTTGACTGGGTCTACACAAAGCCAGCTCCGCACCACCTTCCGCTCACAGCTTGTTCTCCTCCCGCCCTCCTGAGTTCAGCCTGATTGTTTCTGATCACGTCTTTAATGTATCAAGGACACAAGGAATTCTAATCCTTTCCTCCAAGGTGCCAGCTACTTCTGAGTGGGTTGCGTTCCAACTCAGTGGTTACAGGGACTTTGAAATCAGCCATGTGTTTAAAATATTGAACAAAGACTTAGATCTTGAAACGTGCATTTATCCTTTCACTTATTTTCTTAATTCATGAATTGACTACCACTTATGGATCCTGCTGTACATCTGTTTTAAATGTGGGAATTTTTTTAAATTCCTTCATCATTTGAGTTAAACTCTCCATAGCATGTCACACACGGCTTGCAATATGCCAATATACAGTGGAACAATTATCTTTTCTTTTGCAAATCTGATGGAAAAGGAGCCAAGTCCTGTCCTCCTGTGGAATGTGTATGAATAGGTAGTAGGGTGGAGGGGTAAGGGAGGTCTTTGGAGAAAGCCAAAGTCTGGTTTACCAAATATTTTGGAAGGGATTACAGAGCCCTCCACACACTGAATCTAAAGCCATCGTAATTATTCAGATGCCCTCTGGGTGCCAGGGCCCATGCCCACTGAGTTCATTCCAGAGGGACAAGAGAGTCTAGCCTCTGGCTTTGCATGTTAGAATCAGGCCTCACACTTAATTCCATGTATGAGGTTGTGAATGTGGGTGTGTGCATGAGGCTCTCCTGTTGACATTGCTGATTATATATAACCATATCCACAATTTTTGATACCATGAGCCAGGCACTATGTCAAGTATTTCGTGTAAACGTCTCATTTCACCTTCCCAGTAAGTCAGTTATATTGGATAAGTACTATTATTATCCTCAGTTTACAGATGAATAAACTGAGGCTTGGAAAGGTAAATATCACGTGAACCAAATTCTATCCACTCCAAAGTTTGGGTTCTTAACCAATACCTGCATTGCACTTCTGAATGTATGTAGCTAAGTCAAGTTTTGACTGTGGCTGGAATAGAGGGCCAGTTGAATGAATCCTACCCAAGGACAATGGTAGGATCTCCCTGAAGACTGTGAATAATGAAAAATGCCCCTGGCCCATATCCAAAAGGAAATGTCGACTCAGCTAATGCCCCAGTCCTTAGAAATGCCGCTCCCAGGATGGAATACATATGGATGCAACATGCATCCTGGGGTTAGATAAAACCTGGTTTTAATATAAACTCCCCCAATTACTATCTTTAGGACCTTAGGTGAGGTACTTAGTGTCCGTGAGCATCAATTTCCTTATCTGTAAAATGGGGATATGAATAGTATGTGTCTATTAATACCTAGTAGTTGTTAGGAGAAATCTGTTAGATAAAACCCAATGCCTGATTGCTAAGAAATTATTTCTATTTTTATTGTTGTTAGCGATGCTCAACCATCCAACAGAGGGCTTGATTTGGCATCTTAATTATTTCTTATGTGGCAAAATATTTCACTATTAACTTTTAATGCATTTTACCTCATATAAGATCTTTTAGTTACTAATATTTAATTTTATTTTAAATGGAAAATAGGAACAAGGGAAATAAGAAGCATTAATCTCTCCAGTAAGTCTACAAAGACCCAAAACATCTACATTCATCATAAGAACTCAGTGGAGAAAATTTACCTCTCCACATCTGACAATACTACCTCTGAAGCTCAAAAGAGTCTTGAGGCCAAATATTCAAGTTACCAGAGCTCAAGCCCAAAGAAGTCTCATGGAAGTTTCTAAAACACAGAGGCTTCTTAGTTATGGACATTTTGTACCTATGAAAAGAAATCCATGTCCGGGACACATCTCTCCGACCTTGAGATTTTTGACGTGCACCCAGGCCCCAGTCCCGAGTATTACTGACTAAGAAGCAAGACCACATCCATTCTTGCAATCCTTTCATTATGTGAACCACATAAAATGACCTAGTGCTTCTAGAACCTTCCACATTAGACTTACTAGAAGAAGAGAGAGGAGAGGGTTCTTAGCTAATCCTTCATAACCCAGTGAAACCCACTTACCTCAAATATTATTTAGGCCAAGTTCCACAAGTTGCCTTCTCTCATCTGAAAGCCAAGGAGAAAGTACCAGGGGTTGGACCAACTCTAGGGATGAAGAGCCATGTGTCTGCCTTAAAATACGGTCCAGAATCTCCCCTCACAATCTCAGAGTTCCTTAAACACCAGGCAGCAGAAGCCACTCCTCAAACAGTACCTTGAGTCCTGGCCATGTGCTGGGTGAAGGCTCATGAAATTTCTGGTTTTCCCCAGCAGGATCATTAGCTACAATGGGAGGACAGGAGGCAATTCAAAACAACAACGAAAGCAACACAAAAGTACCCTGATCCTCTTGTCTTATGGATTTTTGTCTTAGAAATTATTTTCCTTAAGAATTCAAGCTTGTTCCTCAATTCTTCTCTGGATGCACTGAGTCTATCATGTAATTAGGATGATATACAGAGACAGGAGAGGATTCCTTTGGGTGTCACATCAATTCTGGAGCTGGGTAGATGTCTGGAGACCTCGAACACTCCCTACCTCATCCCTGCCTTGTCAACATATACAGGCTGGAGTGGATGGCCTAGGGTTAGCTCTGTTCAGTTCTGAGAGCTAAAGTTTCCATTCTAATTTTTGTTTTATTGTCAAATAAATTTATTTATTGAATAATAACATGCACACAGGAAATTCCACACGTCAAAAATGTACAGCTCCACATATTTCACAAAATGATCGTACGTGTGCAATAGTGCCCACCTCCAGAAAGAGAACACAGCCAGCACCTAAGCCTTCTTGTGCTCTCTCTGTCCCTCCCAACAGGGGTAACCACTGATGTGAGTTCTAGCACCATAGTTTGCTCATTTGGACTTTATGGGCTTTTTCACTCTGTTTTCCTTTGTGCCTGCTGTCTTTCACCCAACATGCCGGTGAGATTCATCCTTGTTGTGGAAGTGTATCACAGTAGCTCAGTGTCATTGCTCTACAGTATTCCATGCAAGAATAATACCAGCAGCAGAAGGTTTAGCATCTGTGGTTACTACTAGATGCCCCAATTTTGTCCTAACTCACAACCTTCTGTGATTATCCTGCGACCAGGATCAGGAAAGCAGAGGAACCAGCTTGGAACATCCCATGACCACTCTTGGGGCCATGGGTGCTGTGTTCCTTCTAGGTCCTCAGGGGCCTATGCCCAGAGAAGCTTAAAGCAAAGTGTCAACAGCACCAGACTTATCAGAGCAGCACCTTTTGTACTTGCTACTATCCCATGAGACTTATACAGACAAAACCCCAGACCCCTTAGGCTAAAACGTTTCCAAGCTAAAAAGACAACACTGATGCACAGAGAGATTATGGACACAGACAGGAAACCCGATACACAATCTAGTTTAGGGAAAACACTTTCAGTATAAATGGAAGAAAATAATTTATGTGCAAGAATAAAGATAGAGGCATTTTGTGGGGTTATAAGAGGTAAAAAAATTGCTATTGTTTTTCCAAACAATTAATCTGAGAAGAACGCACAAGGAACACGAAGAAAAGGCACCGTGTTGTTGTAATCTGGGGAAAATGAACTGGATAGAGTTTAAAAAATTAGCCACGTTTTTGAAAAAGGAAATAAAAGCCTTCCCATTTAATCAAATGATCAAACATAAAGGGTAGTGATCTTACTGGCGATGCTGAAAGGCTAGAGAAGTTCCAGAGCCATCATCCACGCCCTCTGACAAGGCCAGGAGACCTTGGCATCGGTATGATTTCATTTGGCAGCCAGCGCTGACACTGTTGGGACGCGTCAGCCTGAAGGGAGGCTGTTCTATTAGCCAGATTTAAGGCAATGACTTAACCTCTCAGGCCTGGATTATTGCAGCATAATCTTAATGGGGCTTCTAGTCTCCAACTGTGACTCCTTCACTGCATCCTCTGAACTGAAGCCTCAAGGATGGTCCCCAAGCACAAGCCTAATCATGCTACGCCTCCATTTAAGATCCTTCCATGATTCTCTATTGAACACAGGACAAAGTCCAAATTCCCCACTGGATTTCAGTGCTCTCGGGATTTCACCTCCGCCTACTTGCCTTGCTCACCTCTCATCGACACTCCAGCCCTATGAACTCCTTATAGTCCCCTGGGCCAGGACTCTTTCCCCTCCTTCGCCGGGCTAATTGTGCTGCCGCACAGGTCTCGGGGAGCTCTCAGTTTCTCATGATGGCCCCTCAATGCCCCTGCAGCCTCCACAGCACCCTGATCACAGGCCGCTGCCCGGCTGGCTCCCTGCTGAAGCCACCCTGGCCAGCTCGGCACCCTCACCCCTCAGCACTCACAGGACTTGCCAAAAGAGCCAGTCCTACTGTGGGCACCTGCAACTCCACCTGCGGCTCTCTGCACATACAGGCCGGGAGCGCCAGCAGGTAACACTTCTGGGCACACCCTCAGCTAATGGTATGTGAAGGTGGAGGTTATCTCAGGTGTCTCCCCCTCCAGATAAGCTGCTTGTACTCAACTCCTGTCCCAAAGGCTGATTCTGGGGAAACCCAACAGGTCCATCACCCAGTCAGACTGAGAGCTCAGGAAAACGGGGGACAGGAGTATCTCAGATATCAGTGAGCATCACCAGCGCCGACCACATGCCTGGCACAGAGTAAATCAATGTTTATGGAAAAAGGGGTGTGACACTCAATGAACATGTATTTTATTGTTGACTTTCTATTTAAAGGCAATATGGAGCCCAGCAAAAAGCACCAACTCTGGAGTCAAAAGGCCTGGGATCGATTTTTAAAAATGAACTCCTTCGCTTCTGATTGGTGTGACCTTGGGCAGGGCGGCATGGGGGTTAAGACTCCTGAGCCTTAGTATCGTCTTCTGTCCAAACGGGGGTCTTTACAGGACTCAAGGAGAGCTGTATAAAAGTGAAGGGAGTTACACAAGTGCAAATAGTCCTTATTTTAGGCGTTCATGTAATTCTTTGTGACTGAATATGGAAGAAGTGATACCATCCTAGTGCCATCACACTTGCGTGGGGAGAGAAAGCTGATAAAGGTGGGGCTGGGCAAACAGCTCATTTCATTTGGAGAGTCTGTAGAGGCTTACACTACTTTTTGGAAAAAGATCATTTCAATTCCAAAAAATGGATTAACATAAGACAGTAAAATAGGCTTTAAAAAGTCTAGAAATAATTGCGAAATATTAATGGGCATAAAAGGTATGTCTATATCTCTCTCTTTCATATATATGACAGCAGACTTGTAATGAACCATGTTAAATATGAACAATCTCAGTGTCTTTTCTTGAATCACTGTTGACATATAATATTATATTAGTTTCAGATGTACAGCATAGTGACTAGGCATTTATATAACTTAGGAAGTGATCACCCTGATAAAGTCTAGTACCCAACTGACGCCACAGTTATGACAATATTATTGACTCTACTCTCTAGACTGTACTTTACATCCCAGTGACCAGTTTTTATTATGGGCAATTTGTACACCTTAATCCCTTCCCCCTTTTCACTTTGTTTTCCCTCCTTCAACACCTTCAAAATTCCAAAACACAGACACATACACGCTGAGAATTTCCCAGCTCAAGCTAAAACTCAAGTGTCATCTCCATACGTCATATCAAGTATCTTCATAATACTGCTTTTATTTTTAGAAATTTGCCAAAACCTATATTAACCCACCAAACCATATATAGGACTAAATAAAATATGGGACTAAATAAAAGAATAAGAGTGAAAGATTAGAATCTAGTCTAAAACAGTGAAGTTCTTAGTTGTGGCCAATACTGAACATTAATATGAAATTAATTAAAAATTCTTGGACATCTTTTTTAATTTAAGGACCAACTTTTTAAAAAGAACCAAAATTTAGAAGGTAAAGTAAAATCATTTTCCTTCCCTTTGTTTAATGACTGTCCTGGGGATGGGAGAAAAGTGGAAAACTCTGATCTATCATCATATTGATTAACACTCTATAAGAGTGAAATGTATGTGAAAACTTTTACCCCAAAGTTCTCAAAGTTAGTGTTTCCAGAGCTGGGCTTTCTCCCCAGACCCTCACCCACGACTGTGTATCTTATGTGTCCATGCACATGGAGGACATAAAATGCATGTCAAACAAAATAAAGCAAGTTATTAAGTACAACGAAACCCTAAATCTTGGTGGAAGTCAACAGATAAACAGACTATAACAGTAGAATAGTCTAAATACACAATGCATAATTCATGGCTAACTCAAGGCTGGGCGTGTGCAATATTTCACCAGCCTCCCCTTGCAGCCTTTGAGGTTAAGGCTGGGTAAGCTGCACTGCCTTCGCTAACTCAGCAAAACTCTAAACAATCAAAAGAGAAACCCATCTTTTCCAATACGGGGAGTAGGCAAGAAGGCAGAGGGTGGAGAGGGTGTTATTTAGCTCTTGAAGTGAGCCATTTAAAAAGGTGCTGTGTACAAGGCTACCTTATTAGTAGGTCATTTTACTGTTGACAAATGTCTCTACCTTCTTCAGGCTACTGTGCTACTAAAATGAAGAGTGCTGACCCACCTCCTTCCCCACACCCCACTGCCCACCCCTGCTCAGGTCACAGTAGGTGCCCAAGAAACAGTCCCTGAAGGAAGTTCCTTTTGCTCTCCACTTGTCTACTGGATGCAGCAATGACGTGCACACGTGAATATACGATGCCCAATACCAATAGTAACAAAAACCTGAATAAAATTCAACCCCTTCGTACAGATCGGAATCGTAGACAATATTTTATATTTATAATTTCCCAAATTGTAGGATGAGCTAACATGAGTGTACATGACTTTCTCAAAGCTGACAAGGCAAAACCAAGTTCTTGGCAGCTGCCCAGTGGCCACAAATGAGGCTCTGTGCCACTAATAAGCACCATATCTTCCAGAGACTAGGAAGCTGAGTGGGTTGTGGGATACAGTGTAGACTGCAGTGTCTTTTTTTTTTTTTTTTTTTGGCAACTAAGAACTAAGAGAGAGAAGACAAATGTCAAGTCATCACCAGCAGAAAGTTCACTTGCTTCTGGATACATGGGACAAGCTGCCTGGTGGTGCTACAAGCCTGGGCCTTGGATCTGTCCAAACAGTCGTATTGGTGCTGAGTTAACTGTGGATGAAATTTAATTCCTTCAGGGAACTCTGCAAATATTTATAATAATGGAGTTTAAAAGAACGTTGAGAACAAAAAAAGGTGAGAACTACTCGTTGAGCCTCTCTGAGCTAATAGATTCAACCAATTGTCAGCATCTTCTTTTGAGTATGTTGTGGTTGGTTGCTGATCAGAAACCCAGGTGAACATTCCAATTACAGAATGTCTGTGGCAGGCAGTGTCTGCAGGACTGTTTTTACCTCAGAGAGCTGACCAACCTCCTTCCCTGCACTGCATCACCCTTCCTGCGCTCAGTCCACACACAGTAGGCGTCCAGAGAGCAGAAAAGACACTGGGCCTGCTAAGAGTTTATTCAGTCCCGTGAGGGGGCTCCTCCACAGCTGAAATGTTTCAAGGGGTGGCAGAAGACAAAAAAATGTATTTTGATTATTACGCAAGTCATGTTAGTTTGATATATGGACTATATAAACACAATAATAATAAAATAATATAAACATTAATATTAAAAACAAGTAGAAAAACCTCAATGAAGCAGAAGTAATTCATACTGACCCTTTTTAAAGGGATAACATTATCCCTCCTATGAATGAGCATGTAATTCAGCACATCTGTCTACACTTAACCAAATTACCGAAAACCTTACTACCTTGTTAATGAATAAAGAGAGAGGCAGACCAATAGGAAAACTTGAGTGTTAGCTCAGAACTTTCAAAACATTTAGAAGATGGTGGTGAGTGAAACTTTTTTAATGTGTGATATATGCATTTTCCCTTGGAAAATGTCTAGATGTAGAAACAGTGCCAGATCTCTGCAACACAGGCACACAAATTAGAATTTTTCTTTGGACCTTTAAAATATGTATTGAAAGCAAAACCATGTACCTTTCACAATATGAAAAAAAATCCAGTACTCTCACAAAATGTGCCCTCTCTAAGCTGCACTCAGTGTTACGGCACCAGCTTTTATTGGGGGTTGTTACAGGAGACAGCTCTGTAAAAACCACATCTGCATTCGCTGGAAAGGGCTGTGGAGGGCATTATCCATTATGTGGTTCAATATTCCTATAGAAAATCACACACAAGAAACTCCTTTTAATATCTGGTGCCAGGAAAATCTCTATCTCCAGGAACTAGTCTGTTTCCTCCTTTCTAATAACAAAAATGGTACAATTTATCCTGTTTCCCTTTTTGCCCTGGCTGCCAGGGAGTTCAGGGCCAAACTTGATGATCAATCATAGTAATTAAAACGGATTCTGTGGTTAGCAGAGTTACTTCCTCCAGGTTTTCAAGGCTTTATTTTCAATTTTTGTTTTTATTAATCACGGTGTGTGTGTGTGTGTGTGCGTGTTTATGTGCGTGTGTGTGTGTGCCCGTGCGTGTGCGTGTTTATGTGCGTATGCATGTGCGTATGCGTGTGTGTGTGTGTGTGTGTGTGTGTAGATTTGCAAACATAGCCTTTATTGTACTTCAATTCCTCTTTGGAAAACTACGGATTATGTTTACTGCATAGAAGTAAAAGATCCAGAAAGGTCAAAATGTGCTTTTCTTGGTACAAATAGTTTTCACACACAAGTATGTGAGAGTATATATCTTGTCTTTCTCACAGGGAATAACCGCCTTACTACAAGTTAAGTGTGAGTCAGTGTTATTATACTCAGACAAGTTTTATCCTGTTTATGGATTATTTCTTTGACAAAATAATATATCTTTATGTATAGTTGATGCCTTTCAGAAAATTAACACCGTAATTCTGCAAAACTTTGTTAAGCTCACGGTTTTCATGAAGCCCTTAACGTTGGCTCTGCTGGTTTGGCTGAACCTACAGAATCACTGCAGAGAATTCATTTATGTTGCATTCACCAAATGTCTGAAACGGCCCATCATGTCATTTCCCCTTTTCTTCAACGTTTCCTTTTTTCTTCAGTAATACATATAAAATTAATGGCTGACTTGCTTCAAATGGTCTATTTTCCTGCCCTGAGCCTGTTCTATTAGCCAGCTTACATTTAAACATATTTTAGTCATAGATTTTCCACTAATAAGCCAAACACTGCTTTCCAAAATCCTAAGAAAAAGTACATTAACTTTCTTTCAAATTGTTGTTAAAAAAAAAAAAAAAGTTCCCCATTGAATTCCTAAGCTTGGGACAAACCGGAAAGATCCCATGAGTTTTAAAACCATGTTCATTTCCCTGAGCGTGGGGGCTCTGCCTCCTGGATGGTACAGTGCACTCAGTCCTCCTGTCAGTAAGAATTTAGGAAGTCATTTCTCTTTAATGGTTGCCAGACCTCCTGGATAAGCTGGGGCACTTGGCTTTGCCCCGGATCTCCATTGAGAATGGAGCCTTCCTACTTACTTTCCCCTTCACCACCGTAAGAGCACTGGAATCCCGCTGGCAAAAAACTGTTTTGACCCCTGAATCATAAAGCTGTACCTTAACAGTGGGATTGTTTGCAATTAAGTAACTGATCCCTTTCCTATTTAACTTGAGTCAGTTCATTTGATACTAACACCATGCTTCTGTAACCCCACCTCTCCACCCCCTACCTCTCACTCCCTTGACAGGTCTCCAAGAATAGTTGGTGGCTTTGTTCTTCAACTCTGCACACAACCAAGAAACTGAGAGGCCACAGAGGGGCTGAATATCAGCACAGGGTCTGGAATCAGACAGACCCACCTCAGATTCAATCTGGGTCTGCTACTTACTAGCTATACAACTTTGGGTAAGTTACTTAATTCTGTGGAACCTCAGACTCCTCATCTGGAAAAGATGGATACGAATAATAGTACCTGCCTCCTAGAGTTGCTTCACTCATTAGTCAAACAATTATTCAGAGTACCTACTATTGGCCAGGAACTGTGTTAAGCTCTCAGTACAGTCAGAATACACATGGATCCTGCCCTCATGGAACTTTCAGTCTAATTGAGGAGTTAGGTACTAAATAAACAAATGATACTTTGTTAAGACTTTGATAAGTGCTCAAAATGAAATGACAGAACTCTTTGGCAAGTAACAATGAGAAGTTACTTGTGGAGGGAAAGGCTTTTATGAAGGGAAATCAGGGGAGGCATCTGAAGTGGAAAGTATTTAGGTTATGATCTGAAGGCTACAGTTGAAGAATAAGACACAGAATATGTGGAAGGGCATTCCAGGAAGAGGAACAGAATGTGCAAAAACTCTAAGAAGGCAAAGCCTAGTTTTTTGAGAAAGAGTCTTTCTTCAGTAGATTGTGTGAGGAGGGATAACAATGTAGATTCAACATGCAAAAAAAAAAAAAAAAAAAGATCTAGAGTTTAGAATAGATCAGGTGTCAGGAAACTACACCTCATGGGTCCACTGCCTATTTCTGCGTAAAAGTTTTATTGAAACACAGCCACATTCGTTTGTGTACTGTCTATGGCTACTTTCACACTACACAGCAGAACTGAGTAGCTGCAACAGACCTGAAAATCTAAAATATTTACTACCTGGATCTTTAAGAAAAAGTTTGACAACTCTGAAACAGAGCAACTCTCCATAAATGTTTAAATAAAACAACCTAAAATGTAATCTAATACTGTATGATTCCACCTATATGACATTCTGGAAAAGGGAAAACTATGGAGACTAAAAAGATCAGTGGTGCCAGAGTTTGGATGAAAAAGGAATAAAAAAGATGAGCACATAATTTTTAAGTCCATGAAACTATTCTGTATGATACTACAATGGTGGATACGTGTCATTACAAATTTGTCCAAATCCAAAGTGTGTACACCAAAAATGAGCCCTAATGTAAACTATGGACTCAGGGTGATAATAATGTGTCAATGTAGAGTCATCAATTGTAGTAACTTGACCACTCTGGTGGGGGATGTTGATAGTAGGGTAGGCCATGCATGTGAGGGCAGGGAGTATATGGAAAACCTCTGTACCATCCACTCAATTTTGCTGTGAACCTAAAACTACTCTAAAAAATAAAATCTATCTTCTTAAAACAAAAGTAGTGCTTAATTGCAGCTTAAAATTGGTGGGTGAACCTGGCCGGGCACGGCTCACTGGTTGAACATCAACCTATGATCCAGGAGATGGAGGTTCGGTTCCCAGTCAGGGCACGTGCCCAGGTTGAGGGCTCGATCCCCAGTTGGGGGCGTGCAGGAGGCAGCCAATCAATGACTCTCATTGATGTTTCTATCTCTCTCTCTCTCTCTCTCTCTCTCTCTCTCTCTCTCCCTTCCTCTCTATGAAATCAATAAAGATACATTTAAAAAGAAAAAAAAATTGGTGGGTGGGGAGGGTAGGTGGAGAATTGAGGTAAACTTCTCTGTAATTCAGGCCCCAGACCTGCTTTTGCCTGGATTCCACATAAAATACAGCAACTCAAACTGAAGTCTCCCCTAGATTTCAAGATACCTGTGTTCTTAACAAAATTGGGATAAAAGTAATTTTTAAGTTAAAAAAAGGTAAACCATCTTCTATATCCATAGGAATCATTAGTAAGGGATGGGATTTAACTTGAAAATTTTTGCATGATGGGTTAAACTGAAAATGCTGGATAATTTAGAATGCAGGGATATGGTAAAATTAAAATGTACAAACTTAAAATACTTAAAGATTTTTCAGGAATTACTTCTATTAATACATTGAGCATATGAAATAAAACACACACACACACACACACACACAAACCAAACTTCTGCTCCCAGCATCATGGCTGACTCGATGACATAGAGGGCTCTTTCAAAAGTAATTTCTGTTGCATTGTTGGGCTCATGGGAACTATGATAAACCTCTAAAGGAACAAAATAAGCAAACAAAACTCCAGAAATGAGCTTAAAACAGAATAGTGTGCTGAAAGCCCACATAAATAGAAGAAGTTGCTCTGAGAGCAAATACCAAGGTAATTTGTACAACTGGGAGATTAAGTCAGTGGCAAGCTGAAGGAGCTTAATGTGGATGCCCTGATTAAACCAGGATTCTTGAAAAAACTAAGTGGTGCTAGCTTAGCAGTAGCCCCTTGCTACCAGAAGAAGCAAAAATAAATCCTCTCTGGAGAAAAGCACCTCTATTTTAGTCACTCAGGGTTCCCATTAAGAAATGCCAAATATAAATTCCCAAAGATTACCAAGCATTTAAGGAGACCAATCGTCAATGACAGAAAGACAATAGAATAAACAAAAATAAGTGCAGGTTTATTATACATCCCCAGCGTGTTCAGATATTGGAATTATTAACTACAGAATATAAAATAAATATTAAAGAAACGCTTAAAGAGATAATTGAAATAATTAAGTAAAAATGACTATGCAATGAGAGACTATCAAAGATGCCTAGAAAGATTTGAAAAATCCAAATTAAACTTTGGAGGATGAAAAAATATGGTTGTTAATCTAAAAAACTCAATGAATGACTTTAGCTATAGGTTAGAGAGAGTTGAAGAGAGAATGAGTGAACTGGACAATATAGAGAAATTACCCAGAATGCAGCTCAGAGAGCCCAAGAGAAAAAAAATTAGAATGAGATGTTAAGTAATATCGAGGACAGAAAGGGAACATCTAACTCACATGTAGTTGGAGTCCCATAAAGTGAAACAAGAGACACAGAGGGAGGTGATATTTGAAGAGCTAATGGCTAAGAATTATACAGAAGTGGTGAAAGATATGAATTCATACATATAGGAAGCAGAATAAGTAAATAAAACTCACACCTATGCACTGGAGTAAGACTACAGATTAAGGGGGAAAAATATTTAAAACAGTCACAGAGGAAAGCTAGTCAGTTATAATTAGCCATACAACAGACTTTTCCACAGCAACTATGAAAGGAAGAAGTTAGTGGAATAATGTGTTGCTGACAGACAATAACTATCAATCTAAAACTGGGTGATTCAAGAATGAAGGCAAAATAAATACACGTTTAGAGAAACAAAATTTTAACAAGTTTATCACCAATAGATCTACACCAGAGAAGTTGTAAGAGCATTAAAGATTATAAATTGAGAAGGAAAGTTTGAGCTGTAAGGAGAAATGGTAGCCAAAGGACATTATTTTAAAAAAATAATTTTATATACAAGGTTGTTTAGAATTGCCTAAAATAATGTCTAATTTGTTGATCAAAAAAAATAATTAAAATACTGGACAAAAACATGTATGTAGGAGGGTGATGAAGAGATTTAACATGTTTTATCATCTTTATATTGTCTAGAAAAGAGAATTCATTGGCCACACTGGCAAGGATAGGGGCCATGCACAGCTCAGTCACACAGCCTTCTTCTCACCAAGGCTACCACCACAGCCAAGTACCAAATCTTCCCACAGTAAAGGCCAATACTAAGACCTAGGTATTAGCTACCTAGGGACAGACTGAAGACAATGGACTTCTCTGACTTTGACGGGGTCAGTGTCTTGATTTAAAATAACAGAAACTTTCTATTTATGGATTTTCCTTCTCTTCTTCAGCACTTCTGCCAGGATCACAATTCTTGGACATACAAAAATGCCTTATCTTTCACGATATCCTACCCAACATCATCTCCAACCATGGGCCACATTTCACCGCAAAAAAAGTATATCTATGGGCCTAATACCTAGAATTTCTGTTCCAGTACCAGCCGAGGGATAACGCCTAAAGAGGTTGTGATACTGTCTTATAAAAGTGCAGTATATATCTTAAGTCACAGGCCAACATATAATGCCATCTCCCACACAGTAAGGATACACAGATCAGGAATCTGAAAGGAGAAGACAGGAGTCTCCCCTCTCATTAAAACACCTAATAACTCACTAGAAGAACATTTGCTTCCACAAAAGAACATTATCATGATGTGATGAATTAGAAGCTGAGATCATCCCTTGGCTATTTTAGGCTCCTAATTCCATTGAGCCAACAGTCAGGGGAAGGGTTCCCCATTACAGGTATGCAAAGGGTATAAGAAAGGAGATATGTGGAACCCAAAGATTCACTGGGTTTCCCTTATATGAAAGTATAAAACTGTGACAACTCAATAAAGTCAAGGTCATAAAGGACTTAGGTCTTATAGGAATGAAGGTGTGGATCACCCTATCGAGTGAAGAACCCTATCCAGTTGAAGTGCCAGCAGAGGTAAGAGGATCATAGAAGAGGTGATGGGAGAAGGAAATCATGGCCAGCTATAGAGATGGGAACTACTTTTACTATTTCTTTTTAACACCTTACCCTCTGCTACCTTACAAGACTGGTGGTAGCTCAAGTTTTAGATAGAATATGACTAAACTGATATTGCCTCACAGTGATACAGGAGATGTGGTGACTTCACACCTCTCCTGTTTTGGGGACATTAACTTTACACTAGAAGAAAGGATGAGAGTAGATGCTATAAGGCGAATGGAGTAAACCATGCTAGATTTTGTCCAGCTGTCCCTCTAGATCCATCTCTACTCTTCTCCCTTTGCTTTCTTCCCCACAGGCTCATGCATACAGGTCATATCAATGTGCTCTGTGCCCTCAGGCTTCCAGCAGAATTAAGCTAGTTGCAAGAAATGGATGTAAAAAGCACATTTATCCCTTTGGTTCCCACCCTGTGAGTTCACTTCAGACTGGCTGTGTCCCCTGACAGAAGGTTACTACCCTCTCAAAGCAGCTTTATCCAACACTCTCTTCTTCCAGATTCTGGGAACCTCTCCTTCTCTTGTCCATTTGGTCCTAGAAGTGGTGATATCCTTGCTACTTTAGCCCTGGGTTCCTGTACAAACCCTAAAGGTTCCTCTACACCATATCCACACCTTTGGAATTAATCCCTTATAAAATAAATGTTGTTTGAATTTATCTTAATTTGAAATATCTGTTTCTATTGGGGCTCTGATTGACGCACTCACTGTGATTCTGTTATACAACACAATGTCTGTGCACCAACCCCCACATGAAGAGATTTTCTCAAGACACCCATGAACCCAGAGTCCTTGGTAATTCACTGTGGAAACAAAACTGGTAAACTGTTTGGCAGCAACTTACAGGCTCAGAAAAAGTTGCTGTAATAACAGCTTCTGGGTAACCAGGAAGAAGGTAGTTCAAAATGAACATGGAAACTTGGGAGCACTCTACTTCTGTCTGTAACTATTGGGCAACTGCTACGCAAAGCCAGGAAAGAGCAAAAAGTTCTTTCTAAAACCCAGGTTACTAAGTTAAGAAAAATAATAGCACAACTTAGTACTAATTTCTCTCAAGACCAATTTCCTTAGAGCAATTTTAATAGGCTTTAATTTATAATCAAATGAACAACTACAAGATACCAGATACCTGAATGTTTCTCAAAGACACAGATTCTCAAACTCTGTGTGTGTATTACCTTGAATCGGGCCTGGATATAACCTGGGAGTGTTCAGGGCAAAATGAAAATGTGGGCCTGTTGCCAAGAAATTCTTAAGAATTCCAAGAGAGTAATAGCAGAACCACTGAACCAAGCACCGGGCTCTTCTAAATGCAGAATCTGGTGGGACGGCACACATCACATGGCCATGAAGCTGGCAGTGCTTGGAAAGCTTGTCACAACATAGACAGAGCTTCTGATTCAGTAGGTCTGGAGTAAGGCCCAAGAATTGTATTCCTAACAAGGTTCGGGGTAATGCTGATCCTGCTGGTCCAGGGACCACACTCTGAGAACCGCTACCCCAGAGAATATGAAAGGGAAAAGAAGTCTCCGAGTGAAATGAACACATAACCAATATAACTTGAGCCCAAACTGAGTCTAAACGAGTTTTGTATTGGATATCATAGTATATGTCTACAATGTACTAAAAGGTAAATTTACTCACTTCTTAATTTATAGATACAAATTTAATATCACAACTAATATAAACTGCCTACAAATTTAAATATTCCTTTTCTCAACAAATGCTTTCTCAACAAATTCTTGACAAATGCAATAGTGCCAACTGTATGCCAGGATGCTATGCTTGCTCATGAGTTATTTATGAATAGATCCTAAATAAGTGAGGATATTATTTAGAATAGTGATCTCAAGGGTGGGGGAGGGGAGACCAGAGTTGGGATGAGTGAGATCCCCCAGGTAGGAAAATTAGAATGTGGGAAACCTGTATCATTTTTATAAGTATACATATTATATGCTCATTGAGAAAATACAGCTTATCAAAATCATCTTGGTTTTGATACACTTAATACATGATATAGAAAAAGCATCATAGCTGAGTGATTTTTTAAAAGTAGAGAATGTCTCATTTCATGTAAGATTAAGATATTAGCTTTTCGTGGTGACCTATAAAAGTTTACTAAGAAGTATACATCTTATCTTATGTTGAAATACCCCAGTCTATAAACAAAACTTTTAGAAATTTTTAAATACTTCACTTGGAAAAAACAAGCTATTAGTTGAAAAAATCAGTGAGTCTAGAATGAATTTTTTCCTGACAAATTAACAAAATGTCAGACACCTTCTACGAAGAAGATTAACCTCGCCATTGTCACAGTCTCACAAAGCCACAGACAATTTATTTTCACAAACATCCCCTGCATCATAGCCTGTAGGAGCCCACATCAGCTTCAGGGTTCTGGTTTCTCCTCCTGGACATACCGTGTGGCTGGCTGTTCACTATTCATCACTATGATTTCAAAGGATGAAGAGTCTGCCCATGTGGAATGTAGGTATTCTTGACCTCTGAACTCCATTGTTCTGGAGCCAGGGGAAAATATGAGAACTCTGGCGATACTAAACAAATCTGATAAGGTCATGTCTGGCTTCAAAGAAGGATCAGCAACCGACTGCACAATAGTCTACAATTTCCAGTGTATTCTCTCTAGGCCTGAAGCTCTGATAATTAACTGCCTATTATTCTAAGCTGAATTAACTGCCTTTCTATTGTAATTTTAGTAAAATTAAATAATTTTTGTAAAAAATTTTTAATGACAATGAGAAAATAAAGTAAGTGATCCCCCCCCCCCAATTTTCCCATCTCCCACTGAAACATAAAGATTAAAATTTATGCTCCACATTTCAAGTTCACCAGGAAGGAAGTTAATAAAGAATGCTAAGAAAACTTTATGCTGACTTCCAAAACATAATAATAAATATGGGAAACTCCAGTTTTCAATAAAAATCCTCAAATCAAAGCATTTTCAACAATGAATATGTACTGTGAGATCCTGGTAATGTTTTTTGCAAGGGCATCATTTTTTTTTTAAGCACAGAGCAAAGAATATTTTGTATCTGGTCCCCTGTTGATTTATATCTGTTTAACTGCCAATATTTTTTAATTCACAATGAAACTGCACAGAGCTCAATTTATAAATATTTATCTATACAGTTAACAACTGTGAACTGTAGTGGTGTGTCAAACTGTAAACACAGTCATGGAATATTGGTTCATTCTGAGAACAGATGTTGGGCCATCACCATGATGGGGCTGATTGAAGGAGACACAGTAATGATTTAGTCTCTTTCTCTCTAGCAACTTTTAAAACACACAAGTAAATCTAGGGAAAGCAAAACTTGAACTTGCCCTACTCCCCATTTCTGCCACAGGGGCAGGCATTATTAAACGCTCCTAGAACTCTTCGGCGCTCAGACTAGCCTTGGCACAGCTCTCCGATAAGTAACACAAGATCAAACTATTTTCTCCAGGGTTTAATTGTCGTATTCTGCCACTGTTCTCAAATATTTTTATGTGTAGCATATTTTCAAATATTAGAAAGTTAGTACACACTCAAAGAGATTAAAAGATTGAAACAACTATAAATAAGTTTCAACAACAATAATCTAACCTGTCCCTGCCTCACGGTGTCTAGAGAAGCAGCCACCATTACCCAGTTATTCACTTTGTACCCAGGTTACCCTTTGAGGGTAACTGTCCACAGCTTCGGTTCTACTCCTAGAGTAAAGCTCTCCGCACCCACTAAATGTGTCATGTTCTTTGAGGCCCCCCTGGAACTCTACTTGGAAGAACAAACTCTGCTATCAAGACAATGGGGTGTGATGCTATCCATTAGCCTTTACCCAAGAGGCAGAGAGAATGGATAGGAGTCTACTGGGTTTGCCAGGTGAACACAGATAGTCTACCTGGTTTATTTGTCTCCTCTCCTTCAATCCTCTCAGCATCCCAGGAGGAAACTGAGGCTCAGGATTAGCTCCTTGCCCCACAACCCAGAGCAAAGAACTGACAAAGGCCCACCCCAGCCAGGAGATTGGCTGACTTCCGAGTCTGTGGCTTAGCTTCTCTACCACCCTGCCTTCTAGTGACTAACAGAATCCAGCCACCTTCTGCAGCAGGAGCGGATCTTAAATATCAACAGCAGCACCTGGCAGCATGCAGCAGCCGCCGTCCTTCTTTCCACTGCATCAGTCAGTCTGTTCTGTGCGGGCCCAGGGTCTGGAAGCATCATTTCCTCCTGCCTCCTCCGGGAGGTCTTCCCCCTGTCGTGTGATAACTTGGTGGAAATTAGGTGGATGCTAGAGCTTCCCGAATGCTAAAGGCCACAGTGCTACACAATGGGACTTAGTATCAGGATTGCTTACATTTAACCCCCACCTCACACAAGAGCAATATTTTTATTCTCAGGTGAAAGAATTCAGGAAAGAAAAGAAGGACCCTACAAACCTTAATTAAGCACTTGCACGTCAATGCTATTCTAGACGGTGACATACATGAGCCCATTTAATCTTCACAACAGATACCAATATATGTATTTTAATTCTCGGGGGTAATTTTTATTACCATGCCATCTACTATATATTTAACATATTTAATTTGCCTTTTATCTTTGTCATGCCCACCCGGTTAGATTCTCCAAACCTTAAGGGAGTCAGACTTCGGTCTGTTTCATTTACGGCTACGTCCACAATAGCACAAGGCACACAGCAGATGTGCAATAAATATTGGCTGAGTAACCGAATGGAGGCTCAGCAAGATTCAGGAACTTGTCTGAGGCCACACAGCTTGGAACTGAGCCCTGTCACCTGTACCCAGGCACCACACGAACACCCGCAGCCCTAGGCTCCGGGCTAGTAGAACAATTGAAGAGGCTCCGCAGCAGGCAAAGGGCTGGGGGTCATACAGTAAGGGTCGCTCGGGGGTGCATTTCACAGGGAATGACGGCACCCTCTGACCAGGGGGGTCCTGAAATGATTGCTTCTTCACGGGAGGGAGGGAGGGAGAGAGGAAGGGAAAGAGAAAGAGAGAGAGAGACAGAGAGAGAGAGGGAGAGAGAAGGAGAGGGAGAGGGAGGAAGACAGAACGAACCAGGGAGGGAAGGAGGACAGAAGGAAGGAAGTTTTAGTCCAGGGATGGCAGCTTTATCCCCAGGTTCAGGAAACCCTAACACAAGTGGTCCTGATGGGGTTACACCGGCAGGAGGCTCTACCCACAGCTCCCCTGCGCCACTTCCCTCCTAGTCTCCAGCCCCTGGCTGGGCCGATGGCTGCTATTCAACTCAGCAAACGCTGCCTGAGGGCTGCCCCGTATCACCCACCGGCCGTAACTGGGGAAGACGCGTCCCTGTTCCTAAGTAACTCAGAGTCTAGGAGGAGAAAGGCAGTGACACGCCTAGGTTTAATATGAAGCATCAGGACAGTGATAAAAGCAGCACACGTAGGAGTATACACAGAAGGAGAGGCTGGCCATCTGAAGGCTGCCCCAAGGACGGCTTCAAGGAGTAGGGAGCATGTGACCTGGCCTGAGAAGAGGGTCACTACCCCAAGGAAAGAAGAATCCCACAGTCATTGCCAAGCTGAAGCAGAGGGAACACGGATTCCTGGAGCACTGACCCAAACTGAGAGGCAGTAGAACCCAGCCCAGTGGTTTCCATCTGGCCTAAATAAGGGGTAAGTTTGGCCCACAGGGGACATTTGACAAATGTCTACAGACATTTGTTACAACTAGGGGGATGCTACTGACATTCAGTGGGTAGAAGCCAGGGAGGCTATAAACATATTGCAACGCACAGTACAGCGCCCCTCCCCCCCCAACAAAGAATTCTCCAGTCTAAAATGCCAACAGTGGCAAGACTGAGAAAGCTTGGCTTCGAGTAAAGAGCATGAGCTCAGAGGCAAGCAGACAGGGGCTCTGCTCCAAGTAGCCAAATGACAAATGGCTACTTAGTAGCCAAGAGGTAAATGACTTATCCTCCCTGGGCCTCAGTGTGTTCATCTGTTAAATGGGAAATGCCTGGAGTACTTACCTCACAACAGCTGCTCCTTCATTCAGCAGATATGTCTAGAGGTAAATGTGCATTTCAATTTTTAAATCAATTTTTATAATCAAATCACAAACTCCTATGAAACTTAGAGTTAATAAAATTTCCAGAATTTTGACTGATTTCTTAAATTTATTCCGTTTTCTAGAGAAAAAGTGGTATGTGGAAGATTTTTACACGTTCCTGTCAAATAATGGCAGCTGTGTCCCTTAATATGGCCTTTTCTCTACTGGATTCTGTGGCTTTGGGAAATAAGATGTGGGGAGGGGACTGCTAATTATGTCTGAATTGAGATGCTAACAGGGCATCCTGAGCAAAATTCACCTTTCTGTTCACAATTTCCCTGTATGTTTGTGTACGTTCTTCTCTGTTTTAGGAAGCATCTCACTCCACATCCTAAATTTAGAAAGATAAACATTGCAACACAGCTCCACATGGCAGGGTCCCTGGACTAGGTTCCCATTCATGGAGTTGTAAGTCTCGGGAGCAGTTATTCCCTGTCTTCCATAGAGTGGCACAGACACTCAGGAAGTCAGGAAGACCCTGGCTCCTAAATTCAATAAGCCATCATGTATCTCAAAAGAGAGAACTAGCCATAAAAATGTTTAGAACATGAGGACCATGCTGCTGACATATACTTAAGCCAGATGTTTTATAGTACTTAGTCAACTATGTATAAAAGTTAAATTCGGGAGCCTGGTATTCCAAAAATCTGGTTGACTGTGAGGTTCTGGGGTAGCAATCCAATACCTGGGAGCTCACACCAGGACCATTTGTCTCTCGACACAACCAAAGCATGAAAGTCCCCACTCAGCTATCCTACAAGTTGGTTGGCATCCATGCCTCAAATCACAGGGGTTTTGTGGTAAGATATTAGCTGGAACTACTGCTGGCCAAATTTTTGATCCCCCAAACTTCAGGGGAAATGTGCCTACAAACCTTTTCAACACAATTTCAGATACACCAAATATGCTCCAACTGAGGGCATCTCAGGTAGAGATCACTTTTGCCGGTTTTCAAGGCCAGTGCCAAAGGGACTGGGAAGGTTTCTAGAGCAGAGGTGGTTTTCGCACTGAATAATCCATGATGACAAGACGGTAAGGAGACAAATCCATGTCCTCACAAAATACGTGTAACTCACTCGCATGTCTGCAAATCATAAGGCAACAGCGGTAGGTTTGGGAAATCTGTCCTCACAGTCTGTTCGCGCATCCAGTTTCATATTCTGACATGTGCAAGCATTTCTGCTTCTTTTTCTTTCTTGTTTCATTACACACACAGTTCACATCCTAAAAAAACTCAAAAGGAAAACAGCAAACTATGATCCCATCAACTGCAAGTCAACAATTTTCAGACCCTTGTAAATAATCCTCCAAATATTTGTTTCTCTCACGCACTCTTTTCCCGTCCCCTCTCCTCCACAAATACAACATACGGCCACACACATCCTAAAATGAACATACACTATACACACTGACCTGGCTTTTTAGCTCAGTGACATGTGAACGATATGTCTTAATGAAAATAAATGCATATCTGTATTACCCCTTTGAATGGCTCTATGGTATTCCATTAGGGGTATGTGTAACATATGCATGAGCACAGCACCCCACTACCGGACAAATGGAATGTCTCCCTTCCCTCCCTCATCTTTAGAAAGGATTCTTTAATAGATGTGGGCGTCCATGTACTCAGATCCCTGTGTATTTGTCCAATTGTTTCCATAGGCTGAATTTCTAAAAGAATGGTCACACCAAAAAAAATATAAATATTTTAAGTCTTCAGAAGCCCACAATTCCTGCATTCGAGTAAGTGTTGCTCACAGCAGTTCAACAGAGCTCTGTGATGTAGAGAAGCGGTTCTGGATCTGTACTATCTGATGCAGTAGCCTCTCGCCACATGCGGCTACTGAGCATTTGAAATGTGACAAGGGCAACTGAGGAACCGGTTCTCATTTTCTTAAATTTTAAGTTAAACCACCACCCTACTGACTGCACAGATGTTAGATCAACTTAATAATACTTAAACTTTTCAAAGGGAATTTGCCATATCAATCATGTCTCTTCTAAAGGAATCCCATATACCATCTTGACATTAAAGAACAAACCTTTCCTTTCACAGAGCTTATATGTTCAACCTCTCAAGTGATCTTCACAATATCTTCTGAGAGAAAAAAGGGGCAAGCATTATTTTTTCCCTATTTCATACATGATATAAACTGAACTTGAGGGAGGTAAAATGATTCACCCACAGGAAGTTAAGAGAGGAAAATGGGGCCCGAATTCATGTTTTCCACTCTTCTTCCAGTGTTCTTTGCTTATAGAATTGGCTGGTGTCACCTGAACCTCACACACACGGAGTTCTGCCAAACCACAGCCTTTGCCTGTGCTGTTTGCATTGCCTGGGACTCTGGTCTAGTTCTTTCCTCTGCGTCTACCTACCTACATTTAGTCTTGCAGAAATCAGCTCAGCTGAGATCACCACATTTCCTCCAGGAACCCTTCCCTGCATGCATCCCGAGGCCTGGGTTATGTGCCCCATTCCTCAGCTCCTACAGTATTCTTTCCTCACCCCAGGCATAACACTTTTTTTCCATATAGTGATCCTATTTTCCCAACTATTGCAAAATGGCTGGCTGTCTTCTCTCCACTGCTTTGTGATGTCACCATCAAATATCAGGTTCCCAAATACCTATAAGTTCTGTAACCTCTCTGAATTCTTTACCCATAAAATGGAAATAAAATGGATATCTCCTGGGATTATTGTGAGGATTTAGGAGAATACAAAACGTGTAGAACCTGGGGTCCAGATCTGGTGGGCATCTGTGCCTTAGAAGCTCACCACTTATTTGGCCTCATGAAATCAACACAGGAAGCAAAGATAAAGGTGGGAGGGTGTTCTGTGCTCTCCAGGTGCAGACAGACTCCAGGAGGCAAACTCATGAGGCTGGAGTCACCAGAGGGGGCAATGCGGGCCACTGGGTGAGACCAAGAAGGGAGCCGGGCTCACTTCTCATCCTAGCCAGCATCATTGCTTCCGCTCTCACTCGCGCTCACCCCCTTCCCCTCAACCCCTTCTCTCTTCTTTCCCCTCACCCTTTGCCCTTGGCCTCCACAGTCCCCCATGGGTATTGTCAGTTTGGTTCAGGATGTTCCTGGCCCAGCGACAGTAAACAATATTTCCTCCATGCTTCCTCCCTGCAGCCCTGCCCCATGCCCACCAACCATGCTATGTATTTGGGTGTTTCCTTCATCTGCATCTTCACAGGTGCCTCCCTGGAGGCTGAGATCCTGTCTTCCTCCTTGACTCCCTCTGAGCAACATTAGCCCTCTGTTCCCACAGGCCACCTCCACTATGGGGACAGGAAGTGCCTCTTTATCACCCGGTCTTCAGACCAAGGGGTATAGTAATTGATATGGCACATTTTAAAAAATGAAGGCCACACTTGTTGTTATAGACACAAAAGGATGCCTTTCTCATCATGGGCTTGCCTCAGTCTGTCTTGGCTTCAGGTCTCACCTTCCCAACTATGTATTACAGGCAAATACCTTTCTAAAATATTAAATCCTACAGTTTTTACCTTGCCTACCTCCTCCAAACTTCTTATAGAGACTAGGAAACAGATCCACAGAGGCCAAAAACAGTTAAAAGATTAAAATAAATAAACATGAGAATGATGATAATATTTATGAGTCAGTACACATACCAGGCACAAAGCAAATATTTGCATTATTGAATGAATATCATCTGCAACCCCTTTAACTGACAAAGCATTAGTATCAAGAATACAGAAGATCTCCTATATATAAGTCAGTAAGAAACAGACAAACACCCTGATAGAAAAATGGGCAAAAGGTATGAACAGGCTTTCATAGAAATGGAAATGTGCACGGCCAATTAACAGATGAAGAGATGCTCAACCTCAGATCAGGAAAATAAGATACCATGTTGCACGATTCTAACTGGACAAATTAAGAAGCTGTACCACTCCAAATGTTGACAACTACCTGAACCTCTACAGGACCTCACAAATGGTTGGGGGGAGTATAAACTGTTGCAGTGACTTCTAAAAACAACTGAGAATTTGTCATATGCCCTGTGATTCAGTGACCACACTAAGCACAGAACCAAGGGAAATTCGTGTACATGTATGTGAGGAGACAAATATGAGAATGTTATTAGGGGGGAAAAACTGGAAGTGGCCTTAAAGGCTATTGACAGGATAATGGGGGAAAAACTATAGTCAGCTCACATAATAAAATGTTATACAGCAGCAACATTAATAAACTAATGCTGTATATAATAAAATAAATGGTTTTGAGCAATGCCATATTGGGTGGGGAAAATCAAGTCCCAGAAGACTGAACACAGCATCCTATCCTTCTCATAATATTAAACAAACAAATCCAAATTACACACAGCTTAAGTATTCATATATATATGATTGTTTTTTATAAAAAGGATGGTAATGGTAAACACAAAATCCAGGGTCATGGGTACACATTAGGTCAAGGCCACAGGTTAAGAAGGAAGAAAACCCATGCAAAAGTGAAGTTATAATTACTGATCTGATTTTCAGTGTAAGTGATAAGTGGGTGCATGTTTGTGTGTGTGGTTTTGTGTGTGTGTTGCATGCTGCATGGACCAATGACAATAGAATGTCATAAACCAAGTATCATGTTAAATCAATTCTATAATCTGAAGTCCAAAAATGAATGACTGCCAGGTACCACATTAAGCACCTTACAATTTTTCATTTCAATTCTCACAAAAGCCCAATGAGGTAAGTACTCTCTCTATCCCCATTCAACAGATTAAGAAACTAAGGCATAGACAAAACAAGTACCTTGCCAAGACCCTTTGGCAAGCGTCAGGATTTGCACCAAGGCAGTTTGACTCTGGAGTCACAACCTTCTAAATCATCATGCCATACCCTTCTTAGGCTACCCTGGTTATCTGCATGGTTTCTACTAGCCACATATAGCTGTTTAAATCAAAATGAAATAGAATTTGAAATTCAGTTTCTCAGTTACAGTAGCCACATTTGAAGCACTCAGGAGCACACAGAGCTAGTGGCTACCATCCTGGAGTGTGCAGTTGGAGAAATCATCATCCCAGGCTGTGCTATCGGACAGCCTGCCTTAGATGGCTGCAGAACCAGGAGCACAGCTCAAGTTGCTTTATCCTCTGGTTCCGTCCCACTAGTCCACACTGCTTCCAGGACACAGGCCCCTGGGGCCGAAGCCCCTTACAGAATCTCAGCAGCTCAGAAGGTCCTTTGACACTGCCTTGCACTGAGCTGAAAGGGCACCAGCGACCTAGGTCCGTCTGACCACCTGGCCAGCTTTCGATGCTGGTATTTTGCTCTACACCGACCATTTTTCTTAACAAATGAGAAATGAAAACTTGTGGGACACAGAAATATTCAGCATGTGTAAATAGTTACATAAGAGAAAATAAAAACTTGCTACAACACCTTCAAAGAACTGGCCCTATAAATGCCAAATTTTTCTCATTCCTTCAAAATCATTTCCCCTATTAGATGCGAGTGCCTCCATCAAAGCCACGTTTGCTCGTTTAGTCAACGGCTCTCCTACCCTTGGGCAGCACACGCTTTTCCACTTCTCATGTAACCCTCTTGGCTACTGTGAACCTACAAAACCCACTTCAAAGCAGGCGAGAGGCAGGAACAGGATCTACAAGGCCGGGAAGCAAAGATCCCAGGGATGGGATAAGATAAGAATTTTGGAGAAGATAAAAGCGTACTTAGGACATCTCTGCAAATGCATGAGCACCAACAAATTGAAGATGAAAAAGAATTTTTAAAAAACCACAAAAATAAAATTGCATCCCTGGCATCCCAATCAAATGTGCTTTCCCGGAACCTATCTATTCAAGTGTCCTAAATTTCACAAAGACCTAAGTTGGAAAAATGCTCACAGGTTGTTAGACATACATAATCCAACCTCAAGATCACTTCATATTCATTTTCTCATTTTGATTCTCTTGACAGCCCTGCAAAGAACACAAAACTAGTACTAGTATGCTCATCTCTCAGGTAAAAAAAACTATGACAGGTCAAGCTTGCAAATCGCCAGAGCTATATATCAAACCAAGGTTTCCTGCTACGGATGCTGAAGTTTTCGCTGTATAAGGCTGCATTCTGCTTTACTGTTGCATGCTGAAGCATGAGTCAGATTCTCTGCCCTCCCCTTTCAACCTAAACCGACAGTGGCCAGGTTTCAGGAGGGAAAGTCTTCAAAATCTACAGCTTGGGCACGAAATAACTAAGAAAATAGAAAAACTGGCTGATGTGGTCCATTGTTCTATCAAAGTACTTCCGTAGCGGATGGCAAGCCCTAAGACACACATGGCCAGTAGAGGTGGGCCACTTCCCCACGAGCCTGCGTGAGAGCCGGGGGAATATTCAGCTCTACTCACCTTTCTCCGAGTCCCCACATGACAGCACTTCTCCTGGCCCTCTCCTTCCCGTCAAACTCACAAACATAGTCATGCTGGAGCTCAATGGACCCTATGGCAGCAAGCCATCTAAAATAGGGGAGCTGCTTGCCAAGAGGGCTGCTCTGTCCTTTGCTCCTTTGTCTGGTTAAATCCTTCTTGTCTTTTAGGTCTACGTTCGGTCAGGAGGTGCTATCCATCCGGAAGCCTTGCTTAACTCCTCAGCACTCCTGACTCTTTCCATAGGAGCTGTCGGTTCCATCTCACTGGGAGGGTCCTCTCTGTCCTAATCTCCTGTGTATTCTGTCTTTGCCACCAGACTATGAGCTCCTGGCAGGCAGATCCTTCAAATACCAGACGAGGATCTAACATAGAGTAGTCACCAGTAATGTGTGTTGAACAACTATTAGTCCAAGTAATATTTGTTTGTTCACGTATCTGTGACATGAACAAATACTCGAACAAGGGGTCTGAGCTCCAATTAGGGCTACAATATAAGGGAGATGTTCACTTAGGTATTTGCTTAGATACCTGTTCTTTAAGTGGGGTGTGGTAAACAGAATTTTGGCTCCTATCACCTTTGCTCCCTGGTGTCACACCATGTGTATTTATATTACCTGGTAAAAAGACCATATTTATATTACTGGTGAAGAGACCATAAAATAGTCAGAGCATCCTAGGATACTGAGGTGGGACCAATGTAATCATCTGGGTCCTTAAAAGCAGTAAAGGAAGTCAGAAAAGGAAGTCAGAGAGTAAAAACATAAGAACTCGGCCTGCCATTGCAGGTATGAAGATGAAGGGGCCACATGAAAAGCATGCAAAGGAAGTTAATTCTGATAAAACCCAGTGAGCTGGGAGGAGGGGCCTGAGCCCTGGGTAAGAACTGCAACTTGGACCAATACCTTGATTTTAGCTTGGTGCCACCCTGAACAGAGAATTCAGCGATGCTGTGCCAGAGTCCTAACCTATAGAAACCAAGATAATAAAGCTGTGATGCTTTGAGCTGCCACATTTGTGGAATTTGTTATGTTAACAACAGAAAACTAATACAGGGACTTTCTCCAGAAGCAGCAGAGCCTGAGACAGAGTTTTATTCAAAGCTTCTAACTGGGGAAGTAATCCCCAGGAACTGGTGAAACAAGGAGGGAGGGAGCCAATAAGAAAAGAAAGTCAATAGAAAATGCACTACCTGGGCAGGTTACCACTGTGGGGAATGGAGGCTCAATCCCTCTGCGGACCCCTGGGAAACCTAGAGAACTTGCCTCGGTTGTCGTCCCTGAAGGTAGAATGTGAGGGCACTGATCCGCCTGCTCACACTTGGCATTGGTGGGGCTCGCTCCCAGGGGCATCCCCTGTCCAGCCCTTGCAGTCAGTCTCTCCTCTGGGAAAGGAAAGCGATCTGATAAATTAATCCCTTGGAAAGCAGCAGACTAAAATATTACTCCTTGGGTTGGCTATGCACTTAAAACATGACTTACAAGGTATGGGAAATGTTTAACCTTTTCAACAGCAAACCTCAAATGGAGAAATTTAGGATTATCCTGATGGAAGAGGCTTCCCCAGCCTCCCTGCTGCCTCATCTCCATCTCTGTGCCCTTGTACATCTGCTCCAAGACTTGACCTGAGCCCTTTCTGCAAGTGAGCCTTTCCCAGTGACAGCCTTGTGTGGACAGGTGTGAGTCCTACCCACACTGTACTCTGGGTGGCCTCTCTCCACACCGCTGTGAGCATCTTCAGCCACTCGGGGCTTCCCAAATGAAAGCCACATTATAAATAAAAAGCATTACTCTTGTTCACCAGTAATGATGATAATAAATCTAAAGGACAGGACCGAAACCTACTGTTTGGGGACATTCTGAGGCTGTGGGAGACCCACGGATACAATCTCATTCCCACACAATTCCATTGTCTCAAGACAATTCAGATCTCACCATTCCTCTGATAAGGGTAAGGTTGCAAAACAGGAGGCTTTTACAGTGAGAATAAACTGAATTGTTCTACAGAACATACCGTATGTGGAAACAGTGCGCGGGGCAAGCAGAGAAGACCTAGGGGAGACATGTGCTACGTTGCCGCAGGCAAGCAGAGCTGGCCAGGTGAAAATTCCTCATGCAAACTGTGAAAGGGACCTGAAAACGTTTTCTGGTGTCTAGTGTGTGTGGCAGTGCAAAGAAAGTCCTGGGTGACACACCGCTTCTCAGATATGGCAGGATTCCTCAGAATATTAATATTGGGGCTAAAGTCTCATATACCACTTGGCATATGCTTCCAGTCCTACTTCTCAGAGATAAGTTTTGCAGGACATGAGGGGTTTCCAGCCAGTTCCCACCCATGCCCAGTACATGCGTGTTTTTTTCTATTTTCTAGAGCCTGGGCTAGGCATCCTCCAGGTAATACTCATAACCGTCTTCTGCTCTTATTATTAAGCCCATTTTACATATGAGGAGAGTAAAGCTTCAAGAGATTAGGTCACTTGCCTAACTAAGGTCACACAGAGCTAAGATTTGTACCCATGTCTGCCCCGCTACTCTGATCCCTGCTTCAAACGTCCTCCAGCTTCCAGTGTTCACATGCAACATGCACGGTACCAAGTGACGCAGCCTGTCTGGCCGTGAGGTGACCAGTCCTCCCCATCACACCAGCCCTCACTGAGCCACAGCATCCACACCTCCACACTTCCGGAGCTCACCCTAGGAATGGGCAGCCCTCAGCTTATCAAATCTAACCTCACCCTTTTCATTTAAGAAAGCACTTCAGTTGACAAATAAGAGAGACTTATGTTCCTTGAATCCAATCTCATATATTTAGAGAAAAGTCAACTATTCCCGAACCTTCGTTGAGGCACTATTGTGTAGAGGTTAAGTCCTTGGGCTTGGAAGCCAAAAACCCTTCTGAGTTCACCTACTCGATTCCACCAATTACCAGCCAAGTGGCTTGCAGGGCAAAGCAATTAAGTTCTGAGTCTCAGTTTCCCCATTTGTCAAGTGGTCCAATGTGTACAGCATGTGCTCATGGGGCTGTTGTGAGGATCTAATGAAATCGTGCATGTAAAAAGCTTTGCACTCTGCCTGGAACATACCCAGCCCTCAATAAATGTTAGTCTCATAATCACCGTTGTCAACTTATTGTTTTCCAGTTCTCTGTTATTAGTGGCAAACCTCCAGACTATGAGGACACAGCAACTCCAGGGAAGTCACGAGAACTGCCCTCCAGTTTTCTAAATGGACAAAGCCCCAGGCCTGGCCTCTCCTTGCTGACATTACAATCCTTCCATGGATTGCTTGTTACCGCCTCTTTCCTGGGACACCACACTTCTGGGGGATCATAAATAAAATTTTAAATCTGCCCGATGGGACTGTTGAGTGGAATTCTTTTTTCTTTTGGCAAAACTGCCAAGACCTTGCGGACCTGCTCTGGAAGGAGACCATAGGCTGAATGTTTCAATTCATTACAGTGATATTCGTGAAATGCACACTCTGTGTGCCCAGCTCCACACTCATCGCTGGGGGCCCCCAGACGAATCAACCTGGTCCGTGCCCTGGAGGAAAGCATGGTGAAGTGCCTTTCATCCCGCCAGGGTAGAGCAGGACCTCTACAGAGCAAACAAACCCTCAAAACCAGAATTAAAAAACAGCGCTATCAACTTTCATGTCTAGATGAATGCTGTCAGCATAAGTCTCCTTCTGGATTAAATATTGACCAATTGTCAAGTGTTATTACACTGATAAGATTTCTATAAAACACACAGTACAACAGCATAATAACCGTTCTTCTTTCAAAGAAAAAGACAGAAACACAGAAGCTGATCTTTGGCTCAGATAGATCCAGGTTTAAACGCTGCCTGGCTACCTAATGTGCTAGCAGGTGACCTAATCATTCTCCCCATCTGCAAGGCGACAATGTCAAGATCACCCACCTCAGAGGGCTGCTGTCTGTGTGAAGTATGATAAGGCAGTTAAAACGGTTAGCACAGCACCTGATATTCAAAAATTATTGGAAATGCGTCTTCTTATTAAAGGGCCTCAAAATTCGTTACACAGATTCACCTGCAAACATTCAGCAAAGAAACTACTAATGGGGTTAGAAAAGGAATAATAGGTTTATACTTTCTAATGTAAAGCATTTCAAAGTTAAAGCATGTAATTGTCTCTGCAAGTCCGTAAGTGTCCCCAGGTATACGCGGGCACCTGGGGAGGGGTCCATTTCCGCAGGGCCCAGGGCATACTTCAAGGCTGTCACTGGTGCCGGCTAATGTGGGTCGCCCCATGCAAGCTCCGTTTTCCGCCTTAGCTTTCAGTGGTCCTCGGCTGGGCATTTGCGGCTGTGGTCTGATGTACTTGCATTCAACTAAACATCTTTTGGTGCCAGGACTGCCCTGGGCACATACTTTTCCTCCGATAGTCCCGGGAAGTGGTTTGTTAAACTATTGTTCTCGATTAAAAACTCATGTGTTTTTTCAGTCCAATACGGGTCACCGCTTTGAGTGAAAGATCCCCTTGACACGGCAAAACCTCTACTTGTGACAAGCCAGTGCCAAGTGTGTCTTAACCAGATGCAGCCACTGAATTCCTTGTAAAATCAGATAATGATGGTTTTTCCTCTCCCTGCTGAGCAAATATCCTCGGCTTTTAATCAAGTCTCTATATGAAAAACCTCTATGTAAATAACTCCACGCAGCACAATGGTTTCAAAACTATGGTTCATCTCAACTTTCCTGACCTCTGACTGTTTAATCTGAGAAGGACCTGTGCAATACCAACTACAAATAAAGGGACTACAATATTTATTTTGGCAGATATCATGTAGATATAATAGAGGGACACGCGGTGAGTGGAAATTCTCCGCCACACACGGAGAGAGGAGAAAGGGGAGGCTCTGGAGCCCATTTTTGTTTTGCCACTTGTGGGGAAGCATCTATTGGATAATGATGATAGTCGGGCTGCATAGACACGTGCCGCTCTGGAACGCTGCTCCAGCCTCCGGACCCGCACAGAGAGCTCCTTCTCTGCCCCTCTGATGCTGAAAGGGTCCCACTGCAACACTGGGAAACACAAGCCTTTTCAGAGGAGCTGGAGCCTCCACTTGGGCTTCATTTCCTTTCTGGTGGGCACAATTTGGGCGTCTGCAGTTAATTATTTGCAGATGCATTTCTGCTGCATGCAGTGGACTGAGTTCCCAATTAGGCTCTTGCAGGTGTAATTAGCAATTTCCCCCTCACCTTGAGGGGGCAAGTGGATAATTGTGCCCATGAGGTGGTAACGGTCCCTGACCAGGTTGAGCAGAACGCTCCACTGCTGGCTGCCAGCGGAGTGCCCAGCTCCGTGAGAGGGTTCGCTGGGCACCGAGGAGCAGGCGGTGGGTGTGCACCTGGGGGTCAGAAGCAGAGCGGAGAGGCTGCGTGGAGGGCAGGTTAGGGGTGCTCTGGTTCCTCACGTCCATGAGAGGACATGGAGCCACAAACAGCATAAGGAACAAGGACCACAGGTAGGTTCTCTGAGGCACATGGAAGTAAAAGCTCTGGGCTGACGACATTCTGTGGTCCTTAAAAAAAACCAGCTCCGAGAGAGGAGTGGACCAGAACTACAGAATTAACCTTTCAAAGAAATAGAAAAGTAACTCTGCAAGAAAAAGAAGTCTCTATTCACTTTGCAGTAAACTTTACGCTTAAAGTGTTTTCACATAAATCATCTCATGTGAGCTCATATAAAGTTCAAATATTCAAAATTTTAAAGTAATAGAGTGCTTACTGCGTGAGATGTCATACTAAGAGTGTGTTTGTGTGTGTGTGTGTGTATACTCAAGTAATGCTCTTCGCAGACCACTTTAAAAATTATTATACCCATTTTACAGAAGATAAATTGAGGCACAGGGAGATGAAGTGACAGGCCCAAGGTCACAAGGCTAGTAAAGACTAGAACCAGATTTTAAAGCCAGGCAGGCTGGCTCCAGGACGCCAGCTCACTTGCCATTAAAGATGAAAAATCTTTCGAATGAGAAGATGGAATTAGGTAGTTAAGGATTTACTCTGCAGGATACAAGATCATTCATTTATTCATTCATTCATTCATTCATTCATTCATTCATTCGTCCATTTATTCGTCCATTTAACAATTCAAGGGACACTTAGTGAGTGCTGTGGTCCAGCCACTCTGCGAGGCACCAATGTCTGAGGGAGGGAATCAGCCTTCTTGACACAAATGTCAGGTAAACAAATGTCTTATCATCTAGAAGTTTCCCTGGCTGCTTGTTTAATGTGGGGAAGAACAACTGGGAGAGAGTAAGAAAGAAAAAAGGAAATCAAATGAGCAAAGGAGGGAGAGAGGAAGGAAGAGAGAGAGAAGGAGGGCAAGAGCTAGAGGGAATGGAGAAAGGGGAGAAAGGAATCTTTTGAATTAATTTGTCTTCTGAAAATGAATCCCTTCATGTGGGAGGGAGAGAAGCCACATTAACCAACCAGTGCGACTGTACTGGAGGACGTTGAAGAGACACCCTGCCGGACCTCCAGATGCGTATTTCTCGTTTAACTGCCGGAGCAGGTGTTCTACGGGGCTGCCAAAAATTACCCCCCCACCGAAACCGGGGCGCCGAGACGGGCCCAGGCTCCCCGGCCTGTGGGCTGTGGAAGGGGTTAACCCTGAGTGTCTGCGTGCTGGGCGGCTGACCCAACGCATGGCAAGGAGCTTGAAGAATCTCCAGACGTGATGGGGCCAAGTGCTGCTGAGCCCAGTTCCACTGACCCAGTCCCTCATTGATGGACCAACTGTACTCGGCCGTCTTTATGGAAGCACATTTTAACAGCACAGTTACATGTTAACCTATTGTTGGGGTGAGTCTCTTAGACTGAAACAGGTCAGCAGCGTTCCCTAAAGGGTGACCAGCACTTGACGGAGCCCCAGAACCAGCAGAGACCTAACCATGGTCTCCTGAGGAGGCTGATGGTCACAGCAAGGGCTGACCCCAGGCACATGCTAAATTCTTCCTCTGGGACCATCGTTCAATCCTCATGACAAAAGCAGGAACAGCTATGAATCTATAAACCTCCTAACAGCTAATATATACTGCGAGCTCCCCTGTGCCCTGCACCGTGCAAAGCTCTTTACGGAGACTATCGGACGATGGAGCATTTCACACTAATCCTCTGAGTCAATGCCGTCAGCTGGGGCGTAAGGAAGCACAGCGCCTCGCCAAGGTCACAGGGCCGGCGGGGGACAGAGAGCGAGTCGTGCGCTCAGATGCGTTCACTTTGCTGCGAGCATGCACAGGGAGGTGGTTTGAAAATGATCTTTCCTTTCATGTTTTTAGGGCCTAACTTCAAACTTCCAACATATTTTCTTTTTTTCTGAGACGTGGTTAAGGACATTTCCACTGTAAAATTCCATTTTGCTTTCCTGGTTTCCTTACATAGCTGGACATTTATCCCAGTGGCTTTCTATAAAGCCAAGCAAGAGTATAGTTTATCCGTCCTTTCTAAATTGCCCTGAGATTTAAACTTGGTATAGTACAGTCCCTCAGGAGATTTTGATCTTGGCATGGTGATAGTCATCTAAAATAATTTCCTTTAAGATCCTCACTTATTCCACAAAGAATTTAAAAACAACTAACACGTGGGGCCTGTTCCTGAAATCTATGCTGTTACAACATGATCTTCAAGTCACTCCATTAGGGTCAAGACCTATCACATCCCTTTAGTTCAATTAGCCTGTCTTACTATGAAGTGCACAGCAACAGGGACAGGGAGAGCCTCTCAGGCAGCCTGTTGGATTGTTTTCCTCTCCTCATCACTGACTCTGTCACCACCAGACTCTTCTTGACTCGCAGGAACTGTTAATAGCGCTGCCCAGAGTCTGCGTGGTAAACCCCTCCCTTCATTCACCAATCAGACATGGCTTTGCCAGCACGCTCTCGGCCAAACTGCTGAGGTTAGGTGCTGTGTAGTTCTTTCATTTCCATTTTTAAAAATGTGAAGAACTCACTTGGCCTCTTTGTGCTGAGTTAGCAGACCCAAACTGGGTCCATTCTAATGAGACATTTTATGCCCATTGTAACAGAGCTGTACTCAGAAAGCTGGTCTTGGGCAGTCACCCATCTGAGTGATTGGAAGTGACCCTGGAGAATTCACCTGTCCCAGAGCCTTCATTTCCCGTCATTCAAGTGGACCACATGTGATGCTCTTTGAAAATGGCCAATATACTCCCAGAGGAAGCACAGGCTGACCTCCTAGTGGACAACTCTTGTCTTTGTTGGCCCAGCACCCTTCCCAGTTTGGCGGACAGCCTCCTTGTCATGCCCTGTTGTCCTGGTGAGTATCTCAAGCACGGGTCCTACCCCTTCCCACTGGTATTTTACCCAGTCTTGGCCACAGTGCATGTCCCGGCTCCTCACCCCCACAGCAAAGGATAGGTTCAGAGGTTTGTCTGAAATCCAGTGGGGCCCAACAGAGATGAAGGGACCTGGAGACTCTTGTCATCTGAGACTCTTGTCATCTGTTACATGCAGAAAAGCCAGCCCTAACAGGAAAGAAGAAGGCTGCCATATAGGGAGGAGATGGCTGAGGTCCATCAGCAGGGACAGGGCCCTGATGACTACGTGTGAGCTCTGCATCTCTCCAGTTGTGCTCAGTTATGAGGACCAACTAATAGCTTTCTGGCTTAAGTGACTTTTCATTGAGTTTCTGTCAATGGCAGTGTGTTAACTAGTAAAATGCTTCATAACTACTTTGGAATGGATTTTATTTAAAGTTAAAATGGACTCAAGTGAATGCAAACAGGCAAATGTTGACAAGGGAGGCACTTGGCAGGCCTACATGGGGCTCTCCCAGGCTAGTCGACAGATTCAGGTCTCGAGGACAGAAAGGGGAGAGTACAACCACTTTGAAAAATTGTTTTGCAATACCTGCTAAAGCTGAAAATAAATATATCTATAACCAAGCAATCCCCAAGAGAAATATACATATATGCTCACAAAGGAAACATTACAAATAGCAGCACTATTTGTTATTGCCTCATACTGGAAACAGCCTCAATGCCCATCAAGAAAAGAATAAATAAATGAGTTATAATATAGTCATGCCATGAAATACTGCACAACAATAAGAATAAATAAACCATTAAACTGGATACACACAACATGAATGAATCTCAAATATACAGTGGAACCTTGGTTCTCAAACTTAATTCTTTCCGAGGGCTGTTTGAGAAGCTACTTGTTCGAAAACCGAATCATTTTTTCCCCGTTAGAAATAATGTAAATGGAATTAATCCGTTCCAGACCCCCAAAAGATTCTCTGTTTTAAACTTTCTTATGTACTGTTTAATCTACAAGTAAACATTTCTTTTCTTAAATTTATCGAACCACGCCCTACTAGCCTTAAAGGAATTTTTCATATATCACTGACTCCAAAATGCTATCACCTGCTAACCGCTTTTCCTTTATCCAAAACAACAGCTTTTCTACCTAAAAAACTGCCTGTGATTGTTGTTTTGTGAGCTCTTTCACTCCCTTAGAAACATAGCATTCTTGATGGCCTCTTTATGTTTTAAAATTGTGCTAATCATAGACTTTGCTAGCAACAAAAAGCATTCTCTCCTTTGTTTGTTGCCTGAGAAGTGTTTTTTGTCATGCTAAGATATCAGCTTGAAAGGGTTGTCAGGTAGAAAACTGTAATTTTGGTCAACAACCTAGACATTTTTTCTGTGCACAAGTTGGCCAAGAATCGAATTGTTCCAGGTGGGACGCTTTTGAGAAACAAACTTTGACTGTAATGTTGAGTCAAAGAAATAGACACAAAGCAGTACAGACTGTATGATCCCATTTATGTAAAGTTCAATATGTGAAACTAAACCGTGGGAGTGAAAGTCTGGATAGGGGTTACCCTTGGCAGTGTAGTGACTGGAAGAGTAGAAGAGGCTGCTGCAGTGATAATCTGGTATTTCACGATCTTGATGCTGGTTTCATGGGTAAGTTGAGTTTGTGTAAAATTCTTCATGCTGTACACTTAAGATGTGTATTATTTTTGCACGTATGTTCAACTTAAATTAAAAACCAGAAAAACTCCCTTACTTCACAATGTTGCAGCTAATGGACTTGCTAGTAAAACAATCCTTCCAGTTGGGGTTTTGGACAGTGTAAATGGGTGCTACTCTTGGCCTTCTCGGTTCCATCTGTCTTGCTCTCTTCTTTTTGCCTTTCCTCACTTCCAACAACCAGGCATTGAATGCTTCAGGTACGTCAGGTTGAGGGCATATGAGCCAGAATAAGTCTTCCCATTGTCTTTGCTGTTACCCATCCACTCAGCTCCCACAAAGGAGGAGCTTTATTAGGGCTAGAGAAGGGAGCTGATAATGTGGTCTACTGGAATTAATAAGCTTTCTTGAGTCCCACAGATGTGTAGTCCAAATGCAAAAGATGAGGCAAAAGGTATGGCAGACACTGTTTACGGAATTCATTTTATCTTCTCCCTGGCACATTGCCAGGTTGCACTTCCCAGACCCCACTGCACTTAGGGAGCCATCTGACTAACTTCTAGTTAATGAACTATGAGTGAAAATCACGTGAAAATATTAGTTTGCTAGGGTTGCCATAACAAAATACTCAAAAAAAAATACCACAGCCTGTGGGGTTTAAACAACAGAAATTTATTTGCTTATAGTTCTGGAGGCTAGAAGTCCAAGATCAAGATGTTGGCAGGTTTAGTTTCTCCAAAGACCTCTCTCCTTGGCACATTCTTTTTTTTTTCTTCTTTTTTTAAAATATATTTTTATTGAGTTCAAAAAAGAAAAAGGGAGAAGGAGAGAGAGAGAAACATCACTGATGAGAGAGTCATTGATTGGCTGCCTCCTACAGGCCTCCCGCTGGGGATAGAGCCTGCAACCCGGGCATGTGCCCTGACCGGGAATTGAACTTCGATCCGGGAATCGAACCTCGATCTCTTGGATCACAGGTTGATGCTTAACTGCTGAGCCACACCGGCCAGGCTCCTTGGCACATTCTTGCTGTGCTCTCAGATGGTCTTTTCTCTGTGCACACACATACCTAATGTCTCTCTGTGCATCCAAAGTTCCTATTCTTTTAAAGGCACCAGTACCAGTATGTTGGATTAGGGCCCACCCTAAGGGCCTCATTTTAATTTAATAACCTCTTTAAAGGCCCTATCTCCAAACAGGTCATATTCTGAGGTACTGGTGGTTAGAGCTTCAATATTGAAGTGGGGGTAGAGGGAGGTACACAATTCAGCCCATAACACTATTCATGATTCTCCAGGCTCTCTCACCTTCCACCAGCTGGCTGTCAGCATCCAAATGATGTTAGAAGCCTTAAGGTGAAGTTGGCCACCCTCCATCTTCCTGGGTCCCATAATGATTATGTTGGAGAAGGACCCTGTTAATTTGGACTCAACTTGAACTATTTACATGAGTTAAAAAACACACCCAAAAAAACCCTTCTGCATAAGCAAGAAACAAACTCCTATATGTTTGAGGATTTATATGTTCAGTCCATGTGTTAAAGTATTAGCTGGTTACAATAATATAAAAGGCAATGCATTTTTTGACATTTTGCCAAAAATCAGCCAGAGTGGAACGATTATTTATGTTGAGCGTTCTGAGGGCTCCCACAATACTTTATCATTTCTAGCATTATCACATGGTTTACTTCAGTGTTTCTCAACATGTTGTAAAAGTATAGTATCCTGGGCCTCAACCCACACCTGCTAATCAAAATCTCAGTGCATCTGGGAGCCCTGCATTTTAATAAACCTATATGTCACTCCAATGAACATTAAAATTTGGGAAGCAATGCCTTACCTGGTGGGCTTCTTCTAATTTTAAATGAACATTGAGTGGGTATAGGAAAGCTGATTTTGCCTAAATGTGGTTAGATTTTGAGATAAGGTTTTAGGTTTTCTCCATGGAATTATCAAATATGTTCATTTCTATTTCTTCTCTGTTCTAGGTAAAACAAATAATTCTTTCTTCCTTTTAATCAACACTACTTTATGATGATTTATCACTGGATTGAAGCTGCGGCTAGAACTACCATTTGTTTATTATTACGACTTATCTTAGTAACTTTCCATTGAAGTTACATTTACAGTCTGCAATGAACTTCACCCAAGAGTTCTTCCTTATGTCCTGATTTCAAGCTGTGAGCAGGGCTGCTTAACTCTCAACATCAGTTTCATCCTGAGTCAGAGAAGAAATGAGTCACCCTGAAAGATATTCTTACTCCATTTTATACATGTGAGCTTTAGGATGGCATTTCCCAAAGTGTGACAACAGTTCTTCGGGATTTTAACAGTTGTTAGCAAATAAAATGGCTCCATGGTCAAAGATATTAGGAAATGGAACATAAAAATTTATCACATTTCTTTATTTAATGATTATATTCTGAACCTTTCAGTGCCCAAGAGGAGTGCCCTGGCCAGTTTGGCTCAATGGTTAGAGCATAGGCCTGGGGACTGAAGGGTCCCGGGTTTGACTCCGGCCAAGGGCATGTGCTTCAGTTGCAGGCTCCTCTCTGGCCCTGGTTGAGGTGCATTTGGGATGCAACCAATTAATGTGTCTCTCTCACATCGATGTTCCTCTCTCTCTTTCCCTCTCCCTCTCTCCCTTCCACTCTCTCTGAAGAGCAATGGAAAAAATATCCTTGAGTGAGGATTAAAATATAAATAAATAAACAAACAAATAAATAAATAATAAATGTCTAAGAGTAGGATATACTCTAGAAATTTCCCAGACTTGATTTGCCACCAAGTGTTTGTGTATCTGTGCAACAACTTACAATATGACTGTTCTTCAGAGCACAAACATCCACCTCAGAAATCCCTAATAATTATTATCTGAGGTTATATCATGCTGATTGTTTGACTCACATAGTTACTTCTAAATTTTTTTATATTAAGAACAGTCACAGGACTGTTCTTTCAGTCCTGTGATAATTTAGGCCATCTCTCAAAGGATATTTTAAAGAGAAGAGCTCACCTCTAGAAAACTAATATGTGTCTGTGGTGATATGACAAAGTCTTAAAATGAATGTAAAATGATGTGAACTGGAAAACGGCTATATCTGCTAGGGTTAGTATCATTAACTGCTGTGTCCAGTGTTTCTGTTGAAAGGGCCCTCGGTAGCCACCTGGTGTGGATGGCAAGCACCGGGCAGATGTGCCTTCGTGTTGCCCTCCCGTGCCAAGGCAGGCGTGGATAACCAACCGGGCACTGTGCTAGTGCACTTAGCCAGTTGGGCCTCAAAATGACTATGAACACAGGGCTCCAGGACGCCACTGCAAAGCAAGCAGAGCATGGCTCCAGTTGACCTCTACTACTGAGTAGTTATAATTTTCAAGAGTCTACCAGAGTCTAGAGTCAGAATGCATTAATTTTAAGACTATCTATTTGACTTTGGCAAGTCAAATAAAACTTCCCTAAGCCTCAGTTCCCTCACCTGGGAAAAGAAAATATTAACAGTATGTATATTAGAGTTGCTATGAAATTAAGTGAGATAGTCCTTGTAGTGCCCACAAAGAAAAGCCTGACAACTACCATTATTTAATAATTTTATTTTATTTTTTAAAGAATAGTTTATTGATTTCTTAGGGAGAGGGGAAGAGAAAGGGAGAGAGAGAGAAACATCAATGTGAGAGTGCAACACTGATCGGCTGCCTCCTACACGGCCCCTACAGGGCATCGAGCCTGCAACCTGGGCATGTGCCCTTGACCAGGAATTGAATTGGCAAACTCCTGGTGGACCCAACCAACTAAGCCACACCAGCCAGGGCTATTTAATAATTTTCATTAGTTGTTTGCTCTATTAATAAACATTCCTCCCCCATTATACAAAAGGCTGAAACTGAGGCCCACAGAGTGTCTTAGACTGTGTCAAGTTAATAAGCCCAGGATTCTTGATTTCCATTTTGGTTGTCTCTCTCTGTGTTCATTATGTAGAAAGATTATATTAAACTTATTTGTCTATTAGTAATGTATATCTTCCTATTCTATCTCTAACTTCTTAGATAGTTTCAAAAAGATTTAAAATAGCTTTCCAATGGAAGGGTTGGTAAGGTATATTCTGGCCTGGGAAGGGTTCCAACTCTTCTGCCCGATTTTCCTTGGCGCCAGTGGCTATCATGGAAGACCTGGCTGTAGTGAGAGGTCACAGAGAAAAGCACAGCCTGTTTCATTTTAACAACAGCCTCACTTTACTTGTTACTGACAATGCCCTCCTTTACATTAGCGGTGACCCCAGATGACTGCCTTAACAAAAGGAAGTAACACGGTCTAATTGTTCTGGATTGCTCTGCAACAATTCCCTCTTGGGTAAGGAGCATTCCTGGCCTTATTCCAATATATTTATTTATTCCCTCGGTGTGTTAAAAAAAGAAAGCAAGAAATGATAAAGGCACATGGTCATAATTAACCCCTAAGCTGCTTCCGCCAATGCTATGTCTGATAATTCATAAGAGCCAATGCACATGGGGGTAAAGACAGGGACTGCACAATCACTACACACATTTAATCAGTCAATCTGCTATGGAAAAATCGTGAGCATAATATAAATCCAGTTGTTCTTTTAATACATCCATATCCATAAAATGAGCAGAAACCGCCTCTGAAAACACAATCCTACCCCTCCCATGGTACATGGGTCCCTATAAATTCTATATGTCTTCACCCCATACTGATAAAACCTGGGCTGAAGACTGTGGGAAATGCCAGGAATCCCTGGGAGCTATAGCATCACGGACCAAGAATAAAAACTCTCACTAGCAGAAAGCTCCAGAATCCATGATAAATGCTGAGCCCCCCGTGACAAAGCGTCATGTGTGAGGTTTACAAACCTGTTCCACGCAGGGGCAGTGGTGGGAGCCACGCAACGTGGCCCACGCTCGGCGCATCCATCACTGTGGCCGAGGCGATTGGAACCAGCTGGAGAGCTGTGAGCATTTTAAACACTCAGCTTGGATTACAGTTGCGCTACCAACTGTGACTATTTAGAAAAATCACTTAAGCACTAAGAGGCATGAAGGAATAAATTCCGAACTTAACTTTTAAAGAACATGGGAGAACACTGAATAATGGCAGGCAAAATTTAACCCTTTGAGTGATGCCCCGAAACTTCTGCCACCCCGATGGAGCAGCCACCACAGCACCTCTCTCACCGATGGCAGCTGACCCCTGGACAAAACATAATGCAACTTCCTGAAGAGCCCCAAAGCGATGCTCAATAGCGGCCTACGCAACTGTGACTCCAAGAGAAATCCTGTCTTTCCCCCCCAGAATTGGGGAAAAAGATCAGAGTGCAGGAGAAATCCCCATCCCCCCCCCTTTTTTTTCTCTCCCAGTTTTGCCCCAAGGTGGATGCTCATTGCAGAGCTGGGCTGCAACAGCCGGGGCAGTGGACAAGGGGAGGCACCAGGAGAAATACCATCCTTCTAACCAGCAGGCTGAGAAATGGGGCCCTCCCTGTACACTGCCGAATGCGAAGGGAATCTGGAGAGGAGAGAGCTGGAGAAAACCTTGTAATTCTGTGTGTGAATCAGGAAAAGTACCCGGCCTGTCCCCAAGCTATGCATGTGTCTCGTAGATCTACAGGTTTTGACAAGTGAACTGGCATTGGAACCACCGTTCACAGAAGATAAAATAGAACCTGCAGTGTGAACCTGACTAGGTTGACTGCCTGCTAAGCAAAAAAGACCTCAATATTCTCCAGAGCATTTTAGCAGGACCCAAAGTCGGAACTACATAAAATTTAAAATGTTCAGGATAGTTGACATACAAAAAACAGGAAAATGTGACCAATTTGTAAAGAAAAAGATAATCAATTTTGCCAACACCAACATGATCGAGATTATCAGACAAAAACTTTGAAGCAAATATTATAACCATGCTCCATAAGATCAAGGGTAATATACTTAAAATGAGTAGAAAAAATAGAAATTCTCAGCACATATACAAACTACAAAAACAAAATATCTGAAATTAGGAAGCATTAAATGGCCTGGCCAGAGCGGTTCAGTGATTGAGCATCGACCTATGATCCAGGAGATTCCCGGTCAGGGCACATGCCTGGGTTTGGGGCTCGATCCCCAGCAGGGGGGTTGCAGGAGGCAGCCGATCAATGACCCTCTTATCATTGATGTTTCTATCTCTCTCTCTCTCTCCCTCTCTCTAAAATCAATAAAGATATATATATATATATTTAAAAGCATTAAATGTCTCAATGGCAGAATAAAAGTAACCAAGAAAAAAGTCAGGAAACTTGAAGATAAAGCAATAGAAATCATCCAATCTAAAAAAAGGGGAGGAAAAAAATTTAACAAAATATAAACAGAGGGTCTGTGGAAATGATATCAAATTGTGTTAAGTTTGTAACAGTGGAGTCCAAGGAGAAGAGATAGAGTCCAATGCTGGAAAAAAAAATTTTTTTTTTTAAATGGCAGAAACTTCTGAAATTTGGTAGAATATATAAATTTACCACTTCAAGAAGCACAGCAAACTTCAAACATATTAACTCAAAGACAAACCACGAACAGCTACATCAAAACCAACCACTAAAAACCAGACTTTTTAATTCCTGAAAAGAGCTAGAGAAAAATCACGTGGTGCATGTACAAGAACAATGAATGGACTGACTGTGTGTCTCTCATTAGAAGTCATGGAGGCCAGGAGACAGTGGCAGGAGTTCTTTAAAGTCCTGACAGGAAAATAACACGATCACTTCAGTAGACACAGGAAGCGTCCAAATCACGAACAAGACAAAGAGGTCTGCACTGAGCACTTCAACACGACACTGTAGGTTTTAGTCAGTACAAAGGGGAAAAAAAAATTTTAAAACATCTAAATTTAAAGGAAGAAGTGAAATAATCAGTTTCGCAGACAACATGATCATTTCCATTAAAAATCCTAGAGAACGTAAAAAAAAAAGCTACTAGGACTTCAGTGAGTTTAGCAAGTATACAGAGAGAAGGTCAATATATAAAACATACAAAAACAACGTGCATTTATATGTAAATTTTTGTAAAAAAATTTATAACAAAGTGAAATAGGGATAAATCTAACAAAGAAATGTACAATACCTTATAACGAAAAATATAAAATGTTGCTAAAAGAAATCAAAGATCTAAATGGATTGTGAAGTAGACTGTGTTTATGGATCAAAGGCTCAATATTACAAAGATGTCAATTCTCCCCAAATTGATCTCTAGGTTCAACCCAATCCCAATAAAAATTCTGAGAGATATATTTGTAGAAATTGATAAGTTGGTTTTAAATTTTTTAAAATATGTTTTTATTGATTTTTAGAGAGAGAGCAAGGGGGAGGGATATAGAGATAGAAACATGGATGAGAGAGAAACATCAATTGATTGGCTGCTTCTTGTACACCCCCACTGGGGACTGAGCCTTCAGTCCAGGCATGTGCCCTGACCAGGAATCGAACCAACGACTGATTGGTTCCTGGATCGATGCTCAACTACTGAGCTACACCGACTGGGCTTGATAAGTTGGTTTAAAAATTCATAGGATAATACAAAGGACCAAGAATAGACAAACAACTTTGAAAAAGATGGAGAACTTATACTATCTGATTTCAACAGTTAACTAAAAGTTATAGTAACTGAGACAGTGTGGTACTGGTATCAACACAGACAAGCAGCTCAATGGAAAAGAAGAGAACACAGGGACCCAAACAGATCTACACATTTATGGTCAATTGATATTCAACAAGTGCAAAGGCAATTCAGTGGAGAAAGGATAATCTTTTCAAAAAGTAGTCCTGGAAGAATTTGATATATATATATATGCAAAGAAAAAACGCCCTAATTTTTTATCCACACCTCACACCATATACAGAATTATCCCAAAATGAATACTAGGCCCATATGTGAAACCTAAAACTATAAAATTTCTAGAAGAAAATTTAGGGGGGAAAAAATCTGTGTGTACTCAAATTGGGCAACAATTTCTTAGCCATACTGCAATTAATAAAAGAAAAAAATTAATAATTAGACTTCTTAAAAATTGAGAATATCTGCATTTCAAAAGACAGTTAAGAAAATAAAAAGACAATACCCACACCAGAAGAAAATATTTGTAAATATTTTCTCCATACCTGTAGCAAAGCATTCAAATACAGAATAAATAAAGAACTCTCAAAACTCAAAAACAAAGAAACAAACAACCTAATACAAAACGGGCAAAATGTCTATTAAGAACACTTCACCAAAGAATCTACACCGGTGACAAATAAGCACAAGGAAAGACGCTTATATGTTCATTATCTTCGCTGTTTACATGCGTCCCTACATGACAAATCTATCAAGTTTTACACACTAAATACATGCGGTTTATTGTAAGCCAATCATACCTAAATAAAGCTGTTAAAATTTCAACTAATAAATTCTTAAATAAAATTTAAAAAAAAAACACCTGGCAGCAACCAAAACAATATAGCAGCTATATTTTACTGGGCACTTACTATGTTCCAGGTGCTATACTAAATGCTTTTAATAGGTTACATCACCTAATTCTTTTGGAAACCCTAAGGCATATACTATTAAAGGGAGTCAGAGATACAGAGAGAATATATTTGCCTAAGGTCACATAGTTAGAAAGGAGTACAGCTGGGATTTGTTCCAAAGTCAATAATCTTAGCGATAACACTATGAGGAAATTGAGACCCAGAGCAGACCACATAGAGCTGGGGATCCTTCCTAGATCTGTGTGACTTCAGAGCCCAAGCTATTCATTGCTTCATTATACTATACTCCTTGTTGGAAACATCCTGACAGAGACATAAGAGTCACCCTAGACTGACCAAACTTATACTAATGAAAAGTGTGCTTTCTGGCCTCCATAGTCAGCATAGATGGGACCCACATTCATCCTCTCTCAGTGTTCATATAACTAACAACTCTTGCATGAATGAAGGCTTACTAGCAAAATTTTCTCATGTTATAAACTGGAAGAAACTGAAGCTCGGAAGGTGGGAAACTCGCCGAAAGCCGCACAACAAAAAAGTAATGGTAAAACTAGAAGTCAAACTCAGGTTGGCTAACTCCAGAGCTAGATGGCTTCTGACTCTCTGAAAGAGATGCTAAAAATCCACCCACCAGAAAATTACAGCCTCTAAGACAACCACAAGTGACTCAGAGGTGTTGAAGGGCTGCAGATGAGCTGAGACAAGCTTACAAAGGAATGTGGCTGTCCTGTCCCAGGGACACACAATGAATGCTGGCTCTTCTGGTCTCTGAAGACAATGCATTCCAAGCTCCGAGTGGAGGGGCTCTACTATTCAGCTGTCCAGCACCCCTATTATCTCAAGGTTAACTAATTATTTTCCTTTATAATTCACTGGAGACTGATAACTATTATTTCCCTGTCTAACACATACTTACAAGTGCTCTGGTTAAATATACGTTGCTAGGTATAGGAATCGACTATTTTTTTTTTTAGCTCAACTTTACCAAGGGCATTTGGACTCAGGGTTCTAGAACTATCCCAATTACCTCAGAGAAGTTAACATGTGAACTGAGTAATACAAAGAAAAATTTCTGTTTTCTCAGATTAAGGTCTGGGAAAGGACAGGTAGGATCACAGGATTTGCTGTCCTTTTTCCTGATTAACAGGGACCTTCCAGAGGTCAGAAGTGAGTTGAGGAGCTTAAAGAGATGAGTTCTATGCAAAAAGAAAAAACAAGCATGAAAGACAAGGAGTGAGAGAGAGAAGAAGAGATCAGAGTCCATGAAAAAAATATATATGACACATAAAATTGATAGTTGTTTCCACTATCCATTACCCCTTTCTATAGCTATGGCATTTTAGCTGGCCTGTAGCCCTCAGTTAAGGACTACATTTTCCAGCCTCCCTACCACTGGATGTGGCCATGGGACTAAGTTTTGGCCAAAGGATGAGCGTGACCAGTGATGTACGTACACAGCATCTAGACTGTGCCCTTAAAGAAAAGGAGTATGCTGTTCCCCTGTCATTTATTACTCCTTTGGTGGTTTAGAGCACTGACTGTATAGAGGGAGCTAGAGCAGCCATCCTGAACCATGAGCTGGGAACTGTCATGTGTTGAGGATGGCAGAGCAACACAATCGAAGGGGCCTGGGTCCCTTTCACTGTCAATCCACCAAGACAATCCTGGGTGAGCTACACAGATTGATTTCAGGAAGAAGTAAACTTCTCTTATATAAGTCACTGCATTTGGGGATCCTTTTGTCATAGCAGCCTAATCTGGTTCCTAACTAATATATCAGATCATTCAAGAATGATAGGATAATGATATCAAATTATTTTGATGGAAATAATGATTTAATTTCATTGCAATGAACTCTTCTGGACACACATTCTCCAACTCCCAGAGGGTATAAGTTCAAGAAGAGATCAAAAGTGTGGTTTATGGTCATGGACTTAGAGTCTAGAAAGTGTAGTCAAGTTGTAAAGCCAGCTCAATTTTCCCTTGCAGCTTCTTTCCAAAGGCTTGGAATATTACCCTTTCAATGTGGATTGTTGGGGGAGGACTCTATGATGCTGAAAAGCACAATTCTTCTGTCCCCTTAATCCCACTGCAGAAATGTGTGGCCCCAATGCTTTATGTCAGACCTGTTGGCTCCTTCCTTTGCAAAGACTCTAGTTGTTACCTTAAAATCACACTGGATCATATTAGTTCTCTCCTCCCAATTTCCTTTTCTTAAAACTCGAAGCCTCATCATATCACAATGAAGTATTGTAAAAATATAGGGTAACAAATGTTTTCCTCTGGGCTTGGTAAATTGGAATGGGGCAAGGATTGTGCATTTACACCCAATTTACTTCAGACCATATTACCTATAGAATAACTTGTGAGTTCTCAGATAAAAGCAAATAATGGAAACCATGCCAAAGTAAATGAACATTTTTCAGTTCCTTTCAAATATTAAATACTGATATTTTCCTCCAGAAATATAAAAATTCATAGCAGCATAGTCCACTTCCATGCAAAATGCAGTATGCACTCTTACCACCACTTTGGAAAGGCTGAACATAGGCAACTGGTATTTGCTTCCTACCCGAATTTCTACCCAAGTATATATAAACAACAGAAATGTGTGCGAATGCCCACTAAAACACAATCAGTAGAATGCCACAGCAGCACTATTCACGGTAGTCTCCACGTGAAAACAGCCCACACATCCATGAATAAAAAAAAAAAAAATAGTATACTTGAGCAAGGGCATACTCAGCTGGAATGAGAATGAATTGACTACAAGTGCACAGACTCTATGGGTGAATTTCACAAATAAAATGTGACACAAAAGAATCCAGGAAGAAAAGGCAGAAACCATACATTATAAGTCCAAAAACATACGTTCATAACCAAGCAAAATTAACCTACAGTGTTAGAAATCAGAATAACTTCTAACTCTTGGGAGGAATGACTGGGAGGGGTACGGAAGACTTCTAGAGCGCACAGATTTTCTGTTTCCCAACTGGGTGCTGGATACATGCATGTGTCCACGTGGTGAAAATTTACCAAATCATGCGATTTGTGCACTTTCATGCATGCATGCTATATATCAACTTTAAAAAGATGTAAAAAGGAGTAGCTGAATCCAAAATATCAGATTTGTTATAATACCAAAAGCAAAGGAAAGTGATAAGATTGTTGCTACCCTCCATCTAAAACAGTATTCACTAAAGAATACTGTGAGCATAGCTATTAAAAATGGATGTTACATCAAAGGACAAAAAAAACAAACCACAACATTTTAGAGAATAGGCAAAAATGGGAAAGCAGAAAGGACAGCCTCGTAGGAAAATCTGCTAACACACTGGGTGTTAATGTTAACAATATATAACGTCAACACCAATTGTTTTTCTTACTAGTAGCAATAGCAGCATACCTCAACATTTGAATTATTAAGAATCTATCTTTTGCAATGGAGATCAAAGGATCACGTTATAATTTTTAAATCTAGACTATCCATGGAAAACCGGAGTCTACTGAACTTATAATGCCCAGAACATTGGATTCAAGAAGGTTGGTTGTGTGTACAGAAGTGAACATAACTCAGTTCCCAGGAACCCAACTTAATTTTTCAATATAGCAGCCACCTGCACTAAAAGGTGTGCAAGTAGAGCAAGCAGCTGGTGAAGTTCAGGCTGCCTTTGTGATGTCTAATGCGAATAAATTTGGCAAAGAAATGTCAGCCAACACCAACCACCTTTGTGGATAGAAAGGACTGAGGGAATGCCTCAGGAAGAAGGGTAGCCTCTGAACTGCAAATGATTTTTGTACAGATTTAGCTATCTGTCTATCTACCTACCTATCTGATTGTGATTTGGGGTTATGTTTGTATGACGTGTTTTGTTAGGAGGGATTTCAGAGAGATGGCAGGCTTCCATTTTTCCAAGACAGTCGGAGCTCACAATGACATCTTTGCCTGACCTGCCACTGGGAAACTCAGCACAAAGCTCGTGCAGTTTGTGGGGTAAATGCACAGCAACTAAGCAAGTGCCAGACCCACTGATTCCGACATCTATCTACCCTTTGCGGAGGTAATAGAAGCCCTTTTTAAGCATGAGCTAAAGACCAGAAACCATGAAGAAACAACTGGCAGACGTGAAAACATGAGTGTTTAAATGGCAAACACACACAAACACGGGCACAATTAGAGGGAGTACACTGTAAAAAGGCACACAACACATTCCAAGGAAGTAACAAGGCTTCCCTGGGTTTTGTGCACAACCCACAAACTTGAGGCTCACCAGAGTTCTATTTAGTTTGGCTCAGGCTGTCATTACGTGAGGCATGTCAATAACTGGACTCCAGAGCTTTAGTTTTCGATGCTTGTCTCTTATCTCTCTTGTCCAGAGGTTTAAAAATAGCTTTTATAATAGTGTTTTTTGCTTTTCCTGCCCACCTAACTTTTTAAAATTCTAGGTAAGCCACCCGCTCTCACTGGAGTGGACCACAGCAAAACTGCATTTTAAAAAATGACTCCATGGGATCACACAGGTGAGTCTGACCTACTAAAGAGAGGACATGAGAGCAAAAAGAGTCCAGGGTCTCAGGCCCCTTGCAGAGGACGTGGAATCTGTACTGGCAATCAGCCTCAGGCCTAACTTACTCATTCATTACAAAAGCAATGTTTGGTTTTTCCTTAAAAAATAAGTGATGGAGCAGGATGTGCTTTAAAATAATTACAGCATAAGAAAGGTCATTTGCTAAGAATTTTCTGTTTTACTCATGCCCAAGACATGGATTGTTCATGGTAATTCAATTCCTTCATTTTACAGAGGAGGGAAAGAAAGCCCAGGGAGATCATCAGAACTGTTAAATGTCACACAACTACTTAGTAACAGAACAGGGATGAGAGCTAGGTCTCCTAGCTCCAGCTCTGTCCCTCATGACCTCTGTGTAGCCACCCAAGGCCACTACCAGGTGATCTGCACAGAGATGTAGAAAGCTCTAAAAGAACCGATGGCAGAATGAACGAAGAGAAAAGCAAACAGATGCTTTTGAATCCCCCCCTTTCATGACTGAAGTCGCTCCATGAAGACAGGAACTCGGTCTGCATTTGTTTGTATTGAAGCCCCAATATTTCATGTTTCACTAAAATAGCAATAAATGGGTGACAGTGTAGAAATTTATTTCAAAATTACTCAATAAAATATGTCTTGCATTTTTCTCCAGATTTTTTTTCATAGGTGACTGGCAAATTCATTAACTCTTGACTAGATTTCTCATACTTGGCACTTTGACATTTGGGCCAGATAATTCTTAATCGTGGGGCTTCCCTGGGCACTGTAGGATGTTTAGAAGCATGCCTGCCTGGGCTCTAGAGATGCCAGCACCATACCCTCCTCCCCCACCCTGCCTCAGTGTGAGAAGCAAAAATAATGCCTCTAGTTATTATCAAATGTTCCCTGGGGTGCCCAGCAGCCCCTGGCTGTGGACAACTGATCTATGGAGACAGCAGACCCCCACACATTCATAGGAAACAACAGCTTGATGACTCAACCAGCTGCACATTAGAAAACACACATAGGAAGTACTCAGGCGATGCAAACTGGCTTGATATACTTTAATCTACTTGTATAAAACTTCATCACCCTTGGAGACACTCTGCTGAGTGAAATAAGCCCATCACAAAAGGACAAACACTGTATGGGTCCACTTATATGAGGTACCTAGAGTATTCAAATTCATAGAGACGGAGAGCAGAATGGTGCTTGCAGGGCTGGGGGAGGAGGGAAATGGGGAGTATCATTTAATTACAGAGTTTCAGTTCGGGAAGATGAAGGATTTCTAAAGATGGGTGGTGGTGATGGGTACAAGACAATGCGAATGTACTTCATGCCACAGACTGTACACTTAAAATGCTTACAACGATAAATTTTATGTTACGGATATATCTTACTACGATTTTTTTAAATGTTTATTTATTTTTTGTCATTACAAGCAAGGCCTAATTCCACAAAGCGAAAGTACCTACATGTGCTTTAAAACTCCCATACAAAGAACCTGGGGTTTTTGTTGCTGTTTCATTTATTTATTTTTCGGTTTGTTCTGTTTTGAAAATAAACTCCATAGCTAAGGAATCCAAAGACTAGGAAAATCTCCCTGCTAATTCCCGGCCGGGCCTTTGTGGCCAGCAGCAGCAGCGAGCAGAGCTGCGGTGCCTCTGCAGAGCGCAGGCACGCACCAGGGTGCAGGCCCTCAGGGGGGCCCCCTGATTTAAGAGTCTTCCCCGTGTGAAACACAGCGAGTCCAGATCCCCTCAGGACCCGGCCTGTGGGCCGCGTCAGCCCAGAGCCCTTCCAATTGCCAGGATGCTCTTGACAAAAGACGGTCTGGCACTAAGCGGCAAGGCCATTATTTTCATTTAAACCATACATGTCATGTCCTGTTTGTGAGAAACACGTTAAACAACTCAGAAACACATTCACCATGGGCTCCGAAGTAGGATTCACATTCCTATGGGCTGGCGTACTGTAAACTGCAGGGGGAGGCTGGTGCGGTGGTGGGCTGGCTCTCGCACCCTTGTTTTAACAGAGGGCCCCCCTCCGAAGCTCAGCCGACAATGGGGCCTTCTCTTCCTTGTTTGATGTGGGTCTCACTGTTTTCTTCAAGTGCCCAAACAAGAGCCACATTATCCATGAGAGCCCAGAACCTTGAATTCCTTTAAGATTCTCTCTTAATAACTTTTATTTCCATTTTTTAAAAAAAAAGTGTAAGAATTCAGCCAAGGAAATACCCACGAGGAAGACAACTGCCCCGTTTCCACCAAATTGCAACAGCAGATGAACTGTCCACCATGACTGAAAGGCATCTCAGAACATAAACTACTCCCAATAAAACCAGAATCTACTGTCCTGAGCCACCCTATCGCAGACCATGGATGGAAATGCACTTACCTATAACACACAAGCTGAGAAAGGCATTCACTGATCAAAGAAATAACTACCAAACGTGATGAAAACAATTAAGTTAAGTATAATTGCAACTTGCCCTGCTGCCCACTTATTCAGCAAACAGATATATTTATATGAAAACCTTCAAGAAAAGTACATCCTAGAATATTAAAACTAGAACCCAAATCTAGGCCTTTGGCCAAGTCAAATAATAAACAGTGTGACAGCTATGTCTGCTTTCGTGCTGTGACATTTCTTTAGGGGAGAAAGATTTATCATTTAAACTGTACATATCACATCCTGTAGAAGTTTTTAAAAAATGGAACTATTTCCTCCAAATCCTAAAGGCAGATTAACTATAAAAAAAATACGAATCAAGCAGAATGAAAGTTCTGTAGAATCCATGAAGAATATTTCGAAAGGAAACATGTAGATAATTAGAACAAAAATGAAGCCAGCAGAATTCCTAAAAGCCAGAATAATACCTACCAGGATTCATCGGGGATTTGAAGGCAAATGATAAAACACCTTCTTTCCCTTCCCCTGGGACTGACACTTTCCTTGTTAAAATATACAAAAGTTCTGCAGTCATTTAAATTTTGCTTTGGCTTTGTGTGAAGAGATACCTCTGGCCCCTTAAATACAACTGGTGACTAATAATATACTAGGCCACTACCCCCCAGACTGCAATGTCCTGTTCTTTCCTCTCTGGCATGTCTGTCAAAGAACAGACGAACATCCTGCCTCTGAGAATGATGGAGACCATGCTCTTCTTGGCATGATCTGTATCTTTGCTAAACAAGAACTGTATCTTTGCTTTTATTACAAAGCCCAGAGGATGTCTGTCACAGGCAGAACTGATTCTCCAGATACTGGTTATTGCCATCAAAACTAACCTTGGGGCTGTGATTGGTTCAGACAACCCAGTTTTGTGGCTTCGGACGTCCCTGGCATGCTGCAGGCTGGTTGGGTCTACCAACGCCACTGTGGCAGGGAGTGATGGCTCTCTTTTTGGAGTGATCCTCTCCGCCATAGTCCTCCAAAAAGATGGCTTAAAAGAAAGCCCAAAGGACACACTCTGGGGCTCAGGAAGAATTTTGAGGCTCATCCAGTACAGAACACCATTCATTCTTCACCCCCTAATTCATTCCATTGGCACTGTTCTCAGCGTTGGAGAGACAGCAAAGACTAAGATAAAATCTAGGCTCTCCCAGAGATTACAGTTTAAAGTGGGGACTACGGACAATGAATAAGTAAACTAAACACACACACACACACACACACTGGTGCTGAGTGCTACAAAAAAAATCTATACCCAAGAGAAATGTAAATCTATATCCACATAAAAACTTGTACACAAATATTTATAGCAGCACTATTCACAATAGCCAAAGAATGGAAATAGCCCAAATACCTTTTAACTGATGAATGGATAAACAAAATGTGGTATATCAACTCAATGGAATATTATTTGGCGATAAAAAGAAATGCACCCTGGCTGGTGTTGGTGGTTAGAGCATTGGCCTGCACACCGAAAGGTCATGGGTTCGATTCCTGGTCAAGAGCATATACCTGGGTTGCAGGTTTGATCCACGGCCCCTGTGAGGGAGTGTGTGGAGGTAACCAGTCTCTCTCTCTCTCCCCCTTCCCCCATATCATCACAGCTGCCCAAATCATCATCATCATCTTTTTATTATGACAAAATTGGTCATTTTAACCATTTTTATTTACAATATTGTATTCCAAAACTATTCCAAAACTATTTCATTCCATCTATTCCAAAACTTTTTCATTCTTTAAACAGAAAACTTCTATCCCTCTTTTAATGCTACAATTAGGTCATTAATACAGAAAACAAAACAAGAAAAAAATGACAATTTATAAGAGAAGAGGCGAGTGGGGAGCGTACTTATATCGCTCTTATGTTCTCTCTTGTTCAGTAAAAGGCTGAGGGTGACAATGGCCATGATTGTGTTACACAGGCTGCTTGGCCTCTGTGCTGAGAGACAGTAAGGAGGGGAGGGAGGGAGAAAGAGGAGTCTGGCAAGATTAGCCTTTTAGTGAGAAAAGTTCCTTCCCTCATCATGAAACATTTGTTTTTTAAATAGTTTTTGACTCCTGGGGAGAGTGTGAAACACTAGGCACCTCCCCACATCCACGTACTCTACAGACTGGACAGCTATCCAACCAAATCCGGGTCTAAAAATCCCAATTTCTGGTCCCTGAACAGTACAAAACTTCAAAACATATAACAGAAGTATTTTTCCACATCTTGGCATCAAACCTTAATAATTCACAGAAAGAGCAGTGCTTTTTTCACTCTGACTTGTAATATATGTACGTGTGTAGACACACACATGGTAACTGAATCTCTGCTTTAAAAAGAAAACGTACACCACTTAAAGACAGAGAAATGTAAAGGTGACTAAAATTTTATCGGTTTGAAATAATAAGAGTTGGTTCCTGTTAAACACAGCATTCTCAGCTTTATTTTCTCATAATGTCATTCTGATTCTGGCTACAACCTGGTTTATATATGACATGTCTTTGGTATTTGTAAGAAAGACTTTAAATTTACAATTCTGGCAAGAGAAATAGATTTATACACTCTAAAATATAAGCCTTTATTCAACATACTTAAACATACTTAAAACACTACTGATAGTAAGCTGCCATGAGGCAAATGTGTGACCTAAACAACTCCTTGAACACAAATACTGAAAGGAGGCTCCGACGCCGGTCGTAAAAGCACGCCGATGCTCACAGTGCAACGGAAGCGAGGTGTCCCGGCCCTGCTGAAAAGCACCCCAGCTCCAGCAGTAGGCGTGTCCAATCTGAGAGCACTCTGATTCCAAAGTGAGAAGGAACTTTTTGATTTAACACACAAGTCTCCATGATATGCAGCAAGACAAAAATCCTCCACAATACAACTGGGCTGAAAATACCGAAAATGCAATTCCTGCATGTTCTCGCTGAAACCAACATCAGATAGCTGACGGGCCAGGGAGAAGCTAGGCCACCACTCTGGGCTTCAGAGCTGGGAGGCTGGGTCCTGTTCCCCTGGGATGCGGGACCTACGCTTGCAATCTACCCGCTTGGCTTGCTGAGGTCCACACAGCCAGCCTCCCACTGCCCTTGATCGCCTCTGCCCAGCCCAGCTCCCCTCCGACCGCAGCACCGCATGGCTACTCTCAAGGCACTGGCCCGCTCCCCTAGCAGCTCCAGGTGCCCTCAGTGACTCGCATGACGCTCGGCAGCTCTCTGAGCTGGCATGGCCAAGCCCGTGCTCAGCAGCCCTCAGACACTGACCACTCTCCAGCAACCGCGGGCTCCTCACACAGCCTCTCTCCCGACCGTCCCTTTCTTTCTTTGGGGGTGTACTCCCTGGGCTGCTGGAGGCGGTCTGTGAGACCTCTCGGCTGTGGGCACACTATGCTTAGCTCCTTGGAATCACTTTGCCCGTGAAATCATTCCTTTTTTTCTTTTTTTCCCCCTCTTCTGGTTTTTTCCACCCCACCCCTCTCCCACCCTCGGAGTGACTCTAAACTCTTCCGAACACCTTCATTCCTGCAGGGCTGCAAACGGGGGCTGCTAGAGCTGTCTTCGCTGCTGTCCCTGCCACTGGGGCAGGGGTGTAGAATGACCTGAAGTCTCCAGGCTCCCTACCACGCCAGCCCAGCCAGGCGGCTCCTAATGAATAACAAATGGGCCTTCCCGATGCATTTGCTCAGGACAAGCTGCCATTACAAGCCGTTTTGTTTTCTTAGCCTTGTGGTAATGTATCATCTTGCTTAGCTGGATGTCATCTCTGAGAAGGTCACCAAAGGTATGTGCGCCCTTCCCCTAGGCTCCCCCCCAGCCGCCCACACCCCCATCACCACCCCTCCTTTAGAGGAAGGTATAGCAAACACGGATAAAGCACTCAACACCTTCGTTTAGAAAATCGAGGACCCCACTCCTGCTTATCAGCTAAACATGCCCCCCCGTTCTGTAAGAGAAGTTCTGCACAAGATGCCACATCTCTAGCATGGTGAGCAGACAAGGCACAGGGCTACAGGGGATGGCACTGTGCTTTCAACATTGATTTAGGGGTGGGGTGGGGGAGGGGAAGGCCCTTTATCATAGAACCAAAAGCTCAGATCTTGATTCACGGAGAAGAAAAGGTCTTTTTCCAAGCCTCCTACTATTCATCTTCATTTCACAGATATTTAAAGCATGTATTATGTTGCTATGGACAATTAGCCTTTTATCCAATTTTACTTGAGAATTTAATTCTCCCACCCGAAGGTTTTAATTATACCTCAGCCCCGTACTTAGGCCCCGGTTCCTGCAGCTGGAAATCTGCCCCAGTGATGTTATAACCTTGTTAATGTAACAAAAGAGGAGTTTACTTAAAACTGGACTGACTATGGACTTAAGCCAAATTTACTTGAAAGAGGAAAGAGTCTGTCAAAAATCCTATAGTAAACACGGCAAAGCAGTTCTTTCATAGCCTTCCCTTAATTCATAGCGACAAGCAATTTACATGTAAGTGGATTCATATGCTCCACCAAGGGGCCGCCTCTCTCCAAACTGGGGTGGCGCGCTCGCCCCCACCCCCACTGCCACCCGCCCCCCCTTTTTCTTTCCTTCCTCCCTTTTCGTTTTTTTTTTTCTCTCTCTTGGTATGTGGAGTAGGCCGTTCTCCTTACTGAAGCAGCATAAATCCACAGTGTTTTAATCACCCCAAAGCGTAATTAGGGCCCTCTAAACATTTACCAAGCCAGTCGCTCTGAATAAAGGCAGCTGAGGTTTCCGAAAGCCACTCTCAGACCTGACTGTTGTCCTGTCAAGTCCACATTTTCTACCCGGTTGAAGCCTGCTTGGGAAGGGCAGAAAACTCCCGGGCTAAGGGGCAGGGGTGGCGAGCCCTAAGCAGGAGTCGTTGATCAAATACCAGAGCCCACGTTTTCCTGTTGCCAAAATCCTGCAGGGCTTCTTACCTTCTACTGTTAATTAGATTACCTTTCTTCATCCACACACTAACAAAAAACATACATTAGACTAAACAAGATATGACAACAAGGAAGGGCTGAAGAGAGAGCCTTCTGAGAAAACATTAAAGAGAAACATCACTCTTAATATCACCGTAAAAAGGGTGAAAAGAGGCTGCAGGTAATTTCAGCCTGCGAAAGGGGAAATCCCTACCATTTTAGAAGCAAAAACCAAAAAATTAACTCCCCCCAAGTAGAAAGCCAGGCAGGGGTTTGCTTTAGTTACATTATTTTCAATTATGCTCTTTGACAAAATCCATCCATAGCAAACAACTGGCTAGCACTCAAGTTTCTTTCATGCGCATTGAAAATTTAATTAGTTCTAACTAGATCAAAAGTTGTTTTTCCCCCTTTTGGCATGTATCTGTATCATTTCTGTGCTCTTTGGAAGCTGCTAGACATCAAAGGCAGATCCATCATTCTTGGGGAACCTCCATTCCTTAGAGGCAATTCCCATCCACCTCTCCTTCCACGCTACCGGCCTCGCGCAGCCAGGGCCACTCTGGCGGGGGGGCTGCATCCAGGGCGCACACAGCGCCGCTCACTCCCCCGGAGCAGCCCCAGCACAGAGGCCTGGCTGTCCTGAGACACCCCTAGACAGCCCCAAATAAACCATTCCCACGTGGAATCACGCACAGTCCCCCGGACCTGGGAGCCCATGAATACACGGTGGGGCCAAAGGAGGTTTACAGTTGTTCATGTGGAAAATAATACAATAATTAATAAGTCATAATACAAGAACAAACTCTGTGTTTTGCAGACTCAAAACTGTAAACCTCCTCTTGCCCCACCCTGTATATTCTAAGATTGAGAGATTCCAGAATTTAGCATCCTTTAGGCCTTTAACAGTCTAGGATATGGAGACCTATTTCAATCGCTCCAAAGTTAGCCTAACTTTTTTGGCCCTTTTTAATGCACTCTGAGGTCGTTGGTTCTAGACTTTGAGCTGGGTTAGCAAATTACTAGGCAAACCAACTCTCCATGGCGAGCCTTCTACTCATAGGAGAGCTTAGAGGTCACAAAGGCACAGGCAGAAAGCAAGGGTTAGCACCCCAGGCCTCCTCCACATTGGCTGTGTACCTCAGGCGAGTGCTCTCGGCCTGTTTCATCTCTGCAGCCTGCGAGGGACAGCTCCCCCATCAGGAGCAGGATGGAGGCGCAGAGCCTGCGGCCCTGTCCCACAGGCTGATGGTGCCCGAAGGGCACTGAGGAGTGCTAGACGCTCCTCTAACCAAAGGAACCACCCGCGCTTCTAGAGGACACAGTTGTAGTGTTGCCTGGGCTGACCTTTTATGTACAAAGGTAAAATTTTTAAGATTTTTTTTAACACTAGGTGCCAAGAACTGAACTAGGAGCTGTTTACATAGCGCATATTTTCCTTCCTCAGAGTGGCAAGCTCTATGGGCTCCATATTCCAGCCAATCCTTCACCTACTCAGAGTCCCGGGCATGCGTGTGGGAGAAGTCATGTCACCCACATCAGGCAAAAGAGACGGCAAAAGTCCTTGGAAGAAGTTGTCCCTTCCCAAATCAAAAAGGATGGCCTAGCCCTGGCTGGGGAGCTCAGCTGGTAGCTTAGTTGGTTAGAGCTAGAGTGTGGACCAGATACCCCAAGGTTGCAGGTTCAATCCCCGGCCAGGGCACACATAAGAATCAACCAATAAATGCAGAAATAAGTGGAGCAACAAATCAGTCAGTCAATCGAGCTCTCACATATAAAAAACTTAAAAGAGATGTCCTTTCCCTCAGGTAAAGTTGTTTGGGGTTTACCCTTCCTTCTGCTGGAACTCAGATGTGATGGCTGAAAACTGCAGCAGCAATTTTGCAAAATAAAGACAAGAGCCGGCCAGGACAAAGGATGAAATAGGGTGGCAAGAGTAAAATACCCTACACGCTAGCACTGTCCGCCTGCAGACTTGCTGTTGTGTGAGAAAACATATTATTCAGTGTGGGGGTTTTCTGTTGGGGCTGGCAAATACGTCCCTAACTGATACCTACGCGGATTCCACTTTCACTTAGAGGAGATGGCTACAGGGAAAAGAGCATTTCTGGACACGCTGCAGGTCTGCCTGGGCCTATTCAGGGAAGGATTAGATGGCAACTTGAGACGCAGAATGTCTGCTGCCCAAACCCATCACACTTCCCCTCTGGCAGCCCCACCACATGCTGCAGGATCACACAGCACAATTACTAAATCGTGGTTTTATCACTGTCTGTGATATTTTGGCTTCCCCTGGGTTCCAAAATATTATGTTTAAAAATCTCCATACTTGCCCTTGGTCATGGTCCAAAAAGAAAAGACATTACTGGCGAGCGTGTGCCTTCCTAAGAAGCACTGACAAGAGTACATCTTGAAGTGAGCACATTAATGGGTGTCCTTTAAACCCTCCACTTCCCATTTTCCCATTAGAGCCTCCTTAATTTAGCACCCCAGGATTCTACTTAAATTACCTTCTTAGTTGGGATTAGGGGAGCAAAAGGAGACCACAGGGCCCTGACCCTGACAGTTCAAATTGTCAGCGCCAGGAGACTGACACTTCTCCCCACTAATCCCGCGCTGCGTGGCATGGTCTCAATTTCGAAGAAATCCAAATGCTTATGCACTTAGCCAATCCCCAAGTGCTTCAGATAAACTCAGTGCTGAATAAGTGAGGCATTTATGTATCTTGAATATCTCTACTTGCTTGATGCCAGGGCCTCAATATTTTGATAAAGTGATGACAAGAAGAACACAGAGAACAAAAAGTAAAAGCAACGAAAATACTATAAGTACATGGAAAAGCTATGAGCCGCTAGAATTTATTTTGTATATTAGAGAGCAAATAATATGTCCATAACGCAATTTTCAAAATGTAGATTTTGGAAGCCAGATTGGCTTTCCTTCCTGAAGCAGATTTGGGTTCAGAATATTCAAGGGCAATTTCTAAAAGCCACTTTGAATTGTCTTCCTCCTAAATCTGCCAAAAAGTACACCGAAAAGGACTTTAAGACCCTGCCTGCAGCAATGCTGTCACATAGGAACATAATATAAGCTAAATTTTCTAGTGGCCACATTAAAAATATAAAAAGAAACAGGCAAAATTAATGTTTTTATTTAACCCAATATATCCAAAATACTATTTTAACACATAGTTAATATAAAAATTATTTTACTGTTTATATATGTATTTTTCATACAAGATAATTTATATTCTTTTTTTATACTAAGGTTTTGAAATCAGGCATATGTTTTTACACTCACAGCTCACCTCTATTTGGACTAGCCCCAATTCTAATGCTCAATAGCCCATAAGGTTCATGGCTACTGCACAGCACAGCACTGGTCTATAGCACTGTACCTAGCCTGTACACACACACACACACACACACACAAGAGTCAATGGCATAAAGGCTGTCAATAGTGGAATAACATGTATCTTTTTTTTTTTTTTTGACCCCTTCTACCCATCCCATACACTTAGTGAAGGTGTGTGTTCATAAATCAGCATCAGGTATTTTATAGCTTAATCTAGATAAAATTGCTGACAGTCAACTATTTTTCACCTACAAAAATGGTAATTTCATGTGCCTCAACCTAATATTTTACCTTAAGTTTTTATGAGAGGGCTCATGGCAAGATCCAGAACTTGGGCCCACAGTAGTAGGTCTCCAAAAAAATCACTGACGTGAGTGGTTGCTGATCGCAAGAGTATGGGCCACTATAGTTCAGGTCCAAGTGCAGCAATTCATTAACTGCTAAAGTGTCTGTCTCCTCTTTTATAGGCCAATACACAGTTTCTACAAGCCTGGCTGAAGGGTAGAATTTGATGAAAAGGCAAGGCAGTGGCCAATGACAGGTGCTCCAGGCCTCTGTTCGGGCTCCACAGCCCAAGGCCTATGGCTGCAGATGCCTGAAAGCACAGCACTTAGAAGCCTCAGAAGCTCCTCAGACTCAATCTTTGCAAATCCATCACCTCCAAAACCACCACCTCCAAAACCACCATTACCACCATCGTTATTGTTATTATCACCATCATTGGTGCCATCATTGCATTGAACATGAGAAACGTCTTTACCATGACCATCATCATTGGGTCATCACCACCACCACCTTTAGCATCATCACTATTGTCAGCATCATCACCCATCATCACTACCAACACCGTTATCACCATCATCACCACACCTCCTATTGAGGAAGTTCTTACTTAGTTTCTTTTACCCAAGTCCCTAAGACATTTCACTCTTTCATCCACTGAGCTCCCATTCAATCTTTAAGACCTAGTTTAAATATCACCTCTCAAAGTTCTTCCCACTTCACAGACCAAATAAACGGCTATCTCACATCTGTGGAACCACCATAACGGTCCTTTCTACATGTCTAGGTCATAGCAATGACCCAATTATGCAATCTTCTCTCCCTACTTTCAGCTCCTAGCACTCGGATAGGCACCTATTGTAGGACTCAAAATAAATATCAATTAGTTGAATTCAAATGACTGGGTTTCATTTCAAGTGCATTCACTGGGTATACATTCCTTGGATGCTGAGCTAAAAAGTGATCTTGAGGCTATCTGATTGTTCTAATCATTTTTATATATTGTGCCTTCAAACAGATTGTAAATAAATACAAACATGGACCACAACTTGTGTATCTTTGTAGATTACACAGCACTGTGCAGAGCCTCCCTTTTAATAGCTTTATAGAGATATAATTCACATATCATACAATTCACCCATTTAAAGTGTACAATTAAATGGGGGTTTGTATGTTCAGTTGTAAAACCATCACCACAATTGAATTTTAGAAAATTATAATTACCCCAACAAAACCCCATACCACCAGTCACCTTTCCCCACTTTCTCCCCCTAGCCCTAGGCAACCACTAATCTATTTTCTGTCTCTGTATATTTGCCTATTTGCATATAAGCTGGGTCCTACAATATGTGGTCTTTTATGACTGGCCTCTTCGACTTAGCATGATGTTTCCAAGGTTTTCCATGTTGAACCATCTATCAGTACTTCATTTCTCTTTAATGTCGAATAACATTTCATGTATGAATAGATCTCATTTTATGTATCCATTCATCATCGACTGAGCCATCTGGGTTGTTCCCACTCTGGGCTATTAATCATAATGTATCTGTGAACATTCATGTATAAACTTTTAGGTAGATACACGTTTTCATTTCTTTTGGGTATGTACCTAGGAGTAGAATTGCTATATCGTATGGGAGCTCTGTGCTTTACATTTTGAGGAACTACCAAACTGTTTGCCAAAGTCGCTGTACCACATTATATTCCCATCAGCAGCGTATGAAAGTTCCAGTTTCTCACCCTGTCACTGTCTGTCTGTCTGATTACAGCCATCCTCGGAGGTGTGAAGTGGTATCTCATTGCGGTTTTGATTTATATTTCTCTAAAGACTGCTGATGCTAAACACATTTTCATGCACTTATTGGCCATTTATATATCTTCTTTGGAGAAATGTCTATTCAAATAGTTTGTCTTTTTATAATTGGGTTTTTGAATTTTTGTTATTATGCTATAAGATTTCTTTATATATTCCGGGTGCTTATCAGATATGACTGCAAATATTTTCTCCCATTTTGTGGGTTGCCTTTTCTTGATGGTGTCTTCTGAAGCCAAAAGTTTTTAACTTTGATGAAATCCAACTTTTTTCTTTAGTTGCTTGTGCTTTTGGTTTTATATCTAAAAAGGCTTTATCCAACCTTTGTTTTACTGTCTGAGTGTCATAGTTTTAAGTCTCACATTTAGGCCTGTGATCCATTTTGATTTAACTCTTGTATATAGTGCGAGAGAGTCCTTTACATAGCTGAGGGTTTTCAGAAATAAACAGCCCACAGGTTTTTGTGTGACTCATGTCACATTGCCAACAGCTTCGTCTTCAGTGGCAGCAGTGCTCCCGCGCCTGCTCCTGAGCGCCTCGGGGAGGGCCCGGCATCGGAAAAAATCCTCACGAGGTGACTTTATATTATTCTGTGAAATCTTTCACTGCCTTACATGCTGTCTGTATTCTGAACATTGAAAATTCAGTAAGTATTGATGGTGGCTTAGGTTTTGGTGTCCTTTCTTCTTCCCCCTCTCTATCCCTCCACCAGCCCCCCTTCCTCCTTCCCTCCCTTTCTTCCTAAGCTCCCTCCTTCCTTTCCTTCCTCCCTTCCTTGCTTCTTCAATTCTTTCCTCAGCTCTCCTTCTAACTAAAGTGTGACTGGCTGAAAGCCTCTGCTGGTCTGGATACTGGGAGGCTGCCGCCCACTGCTCCGCCGCACACAGCACCTGGGATGGGCCCGGGAGGTGGGGGGGCAGCAAGCGTCTCGGGGTTCACTGCGGATCGTCACCCTCTGTCCTCGAGCCCCAGCCTAAGCTCTAAGGATTCCCTCCTCCCACGGTGACTGCATATGCACTATTCCATCCATAGTCAATCAAAAACACTTATTGGATAGTAACTGGAAAACAAACTCCATATAGATGAAAAATATCAAGAGAAAAAATAGCAACAGTGCAACCACAAGGTGCCATGTATGGGGGAAAAGACTAGAAAAAAGAATTCAAAGTGCCAAGTCTTTTTCTTGGGTAAACGCTTTCTTCTTTCCCATAAAAATATGACTTACTACTCTTATTCTGGACAGCAATAACACAATGAATCAATAGCATCCAGTCCATTATACTATTAAAATATCTAGCACTCAGAAATTCTGATCACATAATGCAGGTAACTGTCTATATCCACTTGGCCCTGTCATGATGATAACACAGCCCTCATGTGTCAGTACATGTTAAAGATCCATTCCTACATATTAAAGATGAATTGACTGGTTCCTTAATCTTTAAGTGAAGTAACCTCTACACCTCTGGGGTCATCAGGAAGCACATGAGTGTGTGTGCGCCGGGGGCAGGGGGCGGGGGCAGATGCACAAACACAGTCACAGGTAAGCCCGCACCTCCACCAGGCAGGCTTCGCTCCTGCAGGTGGGGCAAGCTGGTCAGAACATCACCTGTGTCTAAGAGGCAGGAACATCTGCCGGATTCCTGTAATCTCCAATCAGTCGGTTGGCTGGATATAAGAACCCTGGAGCATGTAGTTGATCAGTTCTGCTCTGGGTGCCAGGCCCAAGAGAATGATGCTGAGAGAGTTTCAGGAGACAAGGGCATAATTCAGTCAGCTTATAAAAAAGGGCGGGGATCCATCCCTGGCAACAGAATTCCGCTCTTCTCTCCCGGTTGATTTTGGAGAGCCCTTGTTCTGCGGACTTCAACATCAGAGGCCAAGGCTCTCCTGCTCTTCCACTGGCTGCTGCTCAATAAAAACACCATCCTGTTCCATCATTTTCATCATTATTATTTCCTCAGTTAATAAAACTTAAAGAAAGCATGTTTTCAAGAGATGCTAAGGGGCAGAGGCCCATTCTGGCTGAGGTCAGCCTTGGCAGGAGTCAACACTTTTTTTCCTGAGGTTTTATATTCTTTTGGTAAAATTGTTGTATTATTTTAAAAATTAAAATAATAAAACATTAGGTTATGCAATGGAAAGTGGTTCAAGTTTGCTGCCACAGGTTTTCATAGGCATACTTTTAGTTGCATTAAAAAGCTAAACTCCAAGCTGGAGTTTTACATATTTTCCAAGCTCAATATCTCCTTGAATAATTCCAGACCAGTTCTGGGAGCCTCTTTCATTGTGTATCTTACTTTTTAAAAAAAAAAAAATTCTTTCTTAAAATAAGCACATAAATTATTTCTAATACCATCATGAAGGAAAGGTAATGCTGAACATTTCATATCCAATTACAGTTGACCAATGTGAATGTAAACAGTGTTACTAGATGCTGTGGAGATAGCATCTCTAATGGGAAGAAGGACTTGGGTTAGTCACTGACTTTCAATGGCCACATGTCAAGAAGAACATGAGAATGGAGTAAAAGGGGGTTCTAGCCCTGCTTGGAGGACAATTATTTGTTTTAAGGCAAAGATAAGGTTAGGAGCCAAGGATGTTGTGGTAGAAGGTTAGCTATTATTGGATAATTATGAGGGTGACATACTTTAACCCCTCCCCCAAATAAATGGCCACTTTTCAGCAGAATCTTCCAGACCTGTTTTAGCATTTTAGCAGGACCCAATTTGTTATTCAATCATTGAATTCTTTTATGGGCCATCTGAATTTTGTATTTGATTGTGAGTCCCGTATAAAACACTACCCCTTCCCCCCTTCTGTACCTGGCCCACTTCTCTCACCCCTTCGGTCTCACAGCAGCCGCCTCTTCCTCCTGGAAGCGCCCCTCAACTGGGAGGCTTCTTTCCATTCTGGATCAGATGTCCTAATACCCCGAGGACTTCGCTTATCAGAGCTCTTACCCCTTATTAGTGCCTCATTAGTGCCTGAGCTCCACTAGGCAGACACCGTGTCACCAGGGCCAGACTCAGTGCCCCGACCATCGAAATGCCCAGCGACTGTTTGTGCAGAAAAAGAAAACACAAATACCCAAAGGAGATGGGCTGAAATAGTGAGAGTCTTCTAAACCTGTCACAAGAAGAAAAGAAAGAAGTGGGCTCTTTCAAATGAAGATGAGGGGGTTTTGCAGTGGGGGGGGTACAGGGGAGAAGACAGGAGAGCGGTCTTAAATACTCAAGGGTTCTAAAAGACGGCCAAATGCTTCAGGAGCCTCAAAAAAGCAAAACTGAAAAGAACCAAAGGCTGAGAGGGTGAAGTGATAAAGAAAAGTGTGATAGTAATAACGAAAGGAAAATACGTTAAGAGAGGGTTCTCTGAAAATGAGCTCCCCCAGAATGCTGATGAGTGAATTTATGAAGACTTACTAAGCAGCAGATCAGGGCTAAGTGCTTTATATGTATTAACTCATTTAATCCTCAGAAGGATCTCCACAGGGAAGGTAACATCATGTACACTCTTGGTCAAGGTCACAGCACAAGTAGAATAAGTGGTAGGACCGATATTCAAACCCAAGTCGCCTGACCCCTCAGAGCCCAGGTGCTTGACCCTGGTGCTAATGTGCTTTCTTTCACCCTCCGTGCCAGGCAGAGGCTAGGGGACCCTTCCCCAGAGATGCCATCAGGGAGTTAGGAGCACCACCAAAGGAGAGCGCAGGCTAGACGATATGAAAAACTTAGTTTCCATTGTGACCCTTAATTGTCACTACTCAGTCTTGCTTGGCCCAGGGCAACTGTCAACTGAAATATAACGGACATGAAGTCCACTTTGGTGTGGGACTCTAGCCTTCATATTCCCCCACCCGCTGAGATATCTTCTCTCCCCACCTTCTACTGCAGTCAGGGCTAGGACGCTGCCCCCAGTCCTGGCCCAGCTGTCACAGCTTCTTGAGTCTTTGCCTTTTAGAGCACCTAGATTTGAAAGCCAAACCCAAGGCAATAACTTGGCTCAACCCAACTAATTCCATGGTTACCTAGTTGAGGGAGAGAAGGGCACAGAGGATATTTGGATATGAAAACCATCCCACTGCTCCCCCAAATCACCAAGTTTGGATGTACACCGGACAATCAAAACATCAAGACTAGAGTGAGCTTGGGGAAAGCCGGAACTATGTCTGAGCCATGACTGTATCAGCATCTAGGGCAATGGGAGGTCCCCAGCTTTGGATCAACAAACAGTGGCTGAATTAATCAAGGGGCAAATGCTCTAAAGCAACCCTGCACCAATTAATTTTATTTTCCCAATGAAATGGGTGTTTCTGGAACAGCAGATGTGATCATTAACAAAAACAGCACAAGAAGCTAAATGAGCCCAGCCAGGTGTGGCTCAGCGGTTGAGCGTCAGCCTAGGACCCAGGCAATCAGGGTTCGATTCCCAGTCAGGGCACATGCCTGGGTTGGGGGGTCGATCCCCAGTCAGGGGCGTGCAGGAGGCAGCCAATCAACGACTCTCTCATCATTGATGTTTTTATCTCTCTCTCTCCCTCTCCTGTTCTCTCTCTGAAATCAATAAAGATATATTTAAAAAAAAAAAAAAAGCTGAATGGATATGTTCAGGCTTCACAGAGATTCAGGAGACTAATCTCATTACAAAGAGAGCTTAATCTCAGCTTCATTCTGTGCAGAAAAGCTACGCGTAATCAAGTTCCCAAACCCTTAGGTGTAGAGGATTTGACTGGCTCACCAGTTCAAGATCACAGTTTGAAAGTGGTTGTTTGTTTTATTTCTTCAAAATCCAAAAGAGTTACTGTTCGGTCAAGAAGTAGAAAAGAAACCCATCAAGAAAAGGCCTTCCCTTCCAGGTATGTGTAGAAATGTCAACGGTCACAGAGAGGTAATGAAAACTCTACCCAAGATGCAACTACGTCAGTCCCGGGGACATTGAGACTTAAGTGTAAGCCAGGGGGAAGCGAGCTGAAGATCAGCTAAGGAATGTGTCTAGTGGTGTGCATCCTTCTGACTGCCTTGTATAATATCACTAAATGCTCCATTTTGCTGTTTTATAACAAGATTTTTTTTTTAATCAAAATCTAAGCCTCTCCCAGGGAGTTTTGACTTTATGGGGAAAGGCCTTCCTTAGAATTCTCCTCCGCCTTAAAGTGTTTGTAATTTGCTGTCAAAATGTTTATCTGGAAAAAAAATGTTTATATTGAAGTATCTGAGGATGAAATGATATAATGTCTGGGATTTGCTTCAGATTAATCTGGGAATAGGAATAGGGGCGGGGTGTAGAAAGGAAACAAGATTGGCAATGAGTTGAATAATTACTGAAGTTGGGTGAAGGGTATGTGGGAGTTCATTTCACTTTTGTATATAACTGACATAAAGTTTTTAAAAAAAGATTCCACTGTAATTTATCCAGTCCCACTGGGGCACCAGTTAGGAAAGAGATGATTCTCATAGGAATCTTCTCTCTGTTCCATGGAGGCACCCGCGCTTTTGAAAGAAGAGAAACCACCACTCATCAATACCAGACTTGCAGTCATATCTCATTTGGGTGCATGTGCGTTTCTCCCCAGATATCTGCATGGATCCCACAATTAAAGGGCCAGCTTCTCAAGGTAATTTATAAAAAATATGACTCAGTAGGGAATTTTCAATTGGCCAAAATTCTTTAAAATTATCCTCTCCTCTTAATATAGGCATTTGATAAATTCACCTTTAAAATATTCTTCACTGAAAGGCCTTCTAAATCAATAAAGGTCAGCGTATAGAAAAACTCTGGAGTTGTTTATAAAATAGTTGTTCCAGAAACATGAGACACAGGAAATGCTCAAACATAAGAGTAGATTTCAGAAAGTTCACATTGAAATCAGTTGGATAGAAATTAAGTGTCCATGCCACCCCACTGAAGACTGTTACATGGCTGACATTACTGAATGTGGAAGAGGCTTCTTTCTAAGCTTTCTGAATGGACCTGCCGCCTGACTGAAGGCCTATGAGCTAGGCATTCGCCAGTGTGAAATCTCTACTGGTGCCACTAACACGCTGGCTCAGACCCATAGCGTTCCAGGAAGGAGCTGGGCTGCTGGTGCAAGGTGGGAAATCACAAACACAGGCTAGGTGTAGCCCAGCCCTCTACAATCAGGGGTGAGTTTGCCTTCTAGGGGACATCTGGCAATATCTGGAGGCATTTTTTATGGTTAGAACTGGAGGAGGGGATTGCTACTGGCATCTAGTAGATAAAGGGCAAGAATGCAACTGAACCTAGAATAGTCCCCCCAACAAAGAATTGTCCACCCCAGTGTTAGCAGGGTCGCTATTGAAAACCCCAGACTGGAGCAATAGTTTCCACAACAATTTCCTCACAGCCCCCATGCATGAAAGTGCTAAGGAGAGCAAAACCAGAGCTGGCAAGAAGGGAAAGGGAGGGGCGCCCATCTCTACCACTCCCATGGCCAATCTAATCCCAGTCCTGTAAATTCAACTTCCTACGGGTCTCGAAATCTTCCACTGCTTTCCATCTCCGCTGTGAAAATCCCAGCACAAGCTGTACCTGGAAGACGGCAGCAGCTTTCTAAGTAGTATGCCCACATCCGACTATCCTCTGCACAAAAGCCAGAGGCCGTATGGTACAGTGGTCAGGCATGTGGCCAGACTACATGACAGTCCAGTGGTTCAAATCTCACCCTGGCTATGTAACCTTGGGCTAGTAACTTAACCCCTTTTTACCCCTGTTTCCTCAAATGTAAAATGGAAATTATAACAATACTCAGAGGATTGTGAAGATTCAGTAAGTCAATGTTTACAAAGCACTTTAAAAGTTTCTTGCACAGGATATGTACACTGCAACTGCTTTTTATTATTTTCAAATCATAATCCCATCATGTCACTCCCTTTCAGTGGGTTTCTGTTCTTCTTAGAATAAATATCAACAATCTGACCATGGGCCCCAAGGTCCTGGGTGGTCTGTCCACCTCTCCAGCCTCAACCAATCCCTTTTATCTCTGTGCTCCAGCTACACAGGTCTCCTGTGAGCCAATGGAAGGCATGTAATTCCCTTCTGCCACAGGACCTTTGCACAGGCAGCCCCCGTCCTCTTGAAATATGGCCCCTAACTAGCCCCACTCACCAGCCCCACCTCTTCACCTAATGAACTTCCACTCACCCAACACATCATGGCTCACAGCCACATCCCCAGAGAGCCCTTCTACCACCTTCATGATGTTCCCATTGCTCCTCAAGCCTTTATTTTGGGCACACTTATCCCAGCTGTAATTCTGCATTCAGATTTCTAATCCTTTAATTGGACATCAGATTGTTCACCCATTCTCTAATAAATAGCTTTGACTGCCCAGAATGATTTGTTTGATGAGTGAATGAGTCAGTGACTGAACCGATGACTGAATTGATGAGGACTGCTTAGCCTGCACCTCAGTCTAGAATGCTGCTCAGGAGCAGCTGCTGCTCAAAGCTGCAATGCCTTTAGCTTTATGGGAACCCCCAATGCTCAGGGCTTGGCTGAAAGGATGCTCCACAGCCTGGTGACAGCTGACTTGTATACTCCAGCCAGGGCCCCTAAAAACGCTCTTTTCTTCCATCTCAAGAATGACTTCCTTGCTCAGTCAAACCAACTTCCCCAGCCTGAAGACAGGGAGGGATTTTTTCCCTCGTAGGTGGCGGGGGCAGGAGGCTGTCTTCACTAATCCTAATCCTAAAGCTGAGGCTCATTCTAGGAACATTAGCCGCACAACTTTCTGGGGTCGGGCCGCAGCAGTCATTCATGTTGAAGGGTCATTTGGAAGCCAACTGTTTTTAGAAAACCACAGAATGGCAGTTTTGTGTTAGTGTTTTGGCTTTAGCATCAAGCAATCTGCTTATTTTTCCAAAATTACTTAATATGGGAAATGTAAACACTCTCTAACAACACTTGCTCAAATAATCCTATTAACTTTCAGGCACGTGACCCTGGCACCACGGCCTCCCCACTCTTCTGGTCTGAGGCTGGCAAGGAGCAGAGTCCAGCACAGAGGCCGGGTGAGGAGAGGTCAGTGAAGGCACCGCACGGGCGGGGCGGGCAGGGCTCACGAAGCAAACAAGACAGGTGGAGGGGCCTAGGAGTGGAAACAGCGGGCATTTGCTACGGCACCTCAGGCCCAAGGCGCAGAAGGGAACAGGAGTTAATGTCAGCGCCACGGGAGCATGGGTAGGGCACCGTGGAGGAGCCGTGGCCATGGAGAGGAGTCCCTACTGCCCCAAAGCAAGAATGGACCGGGAGGAAATTCTCTAACCTTTTTCTCATCACAGCCTCCTACCTCCTACGGTGCCTCCTACTGGCCCTGGGCTCGACTCGGAGTCAGCCACTGAGGGAACACCAGGAATGCAGCCCATGGGGGCAGTTTCCAGGGCAGGGTCTCACCTCCCCAAGAATGGCTGAGGGTAGGAGGGAGCAGAAAATAGCCGCTGGGCCTTCCCAACCCCACCCTGCCTTAGAATAAAGCCTTAGCTGACAGGAGTCTTAGAAATACATTAAAGGGAGATTGTTTTCCAAGAAAACTTCCAGAGATAGAGCCAGGAGGAGAAAGAAGCTCCAAGCCCAGGGCTAATGAAGTGAACACACAATCACCACTTTCAAAACCCAACCGAGAGACAGCAGTTTCACTTCATCCTGACTGCACGCTGGAACCAGCCTCGGGGCTCTCTGCAAATCTCTTCAAGTAAGCAAAGCATCAGGGGTGAGAAATCACAGATTCTCAGTGTTGGCCACAGCTTCCTGCGGGTTCAAATTAAGATCCCAGGGATATCGACTTAACCCAAAGATAGAGTCAAATGCTGCATTTCAATTTTCACAACCTGTCGGTTCCCAAATTCCCGTGACTGGAAAACAAGACTTTGGCCATACCTGGCTGGCGGCTTGGCTTCCGATGATAGTTCACAATCACTTTGCTCCCGGGGAGCTGAGGGGGCTCCCCTTCAACACCTCATTCTCCAGGCAAGAGCCAGAGCCATGCACCCAAACACATGAAACACATGAGCACAGGCGTGTGCACGCACACACACACACACACACACACACTCCTTCCCAGGTGCTAGGTTTGCCTCCTGCCCAATACTCAAAATTAGAATCTAGCAAAACCATTATGTTGAGAAAATACAGAAAATATTTGGAATCCCAGTGGCATGCGGGCAGGAAAAGAAGGTTAAAGAGGGAGGGGGGCAAAGTAAAGGAAGGGGGGGGGGTTGGAGGGGAGAGAGGATGGGGGGAAGAAGGCAGGGGGAGGGGAAAAGAGGCAGTAGCAAGGGCCAGAGCATCCTTTTCATCAGCATTCATTCTCTCCTTCCATGAACTTTGATTAAATCCTTCCCCGGGAGCCGGAGCATCCAGAGCCCTCCCCACGCCGACGCTATGCCTCACCCTGTAGCCCTAGAAGTCTAACCGACCTGGAGACCTGCGTGATGCCCCCTTCCAGTGAGGACGCAGACCGTGGTGTTTACCTACCCTCTGCACTCTCAGGTGTCCCCTGATAATATCTGGACTATATTTTACCTAAGCAAAGAAGATACTACAGGGAGACCGGGATTTGCCCCAAGTCCCGCCCTTCGCAGTTCCGGCAGGCAGCTGGCATCTGGGCACAGCCTGTTTCCCACTCGTGCCCCTGGCCCCTGCTCCCACCTCTCCAATGTCTTCAGTTTTCTTCTATCCTTTCTGCTTTAACCAATCATTGCAAAAAGTGGTTCCCTAAGTAAACACTGAGCTCCCCACAGGGATGTGGTGAAGGAAGGAACATACGGGAGGGAGGGACAAAGTGGAGAGAGAGTAAAATGTATAGGGCTGGCTAGAGGACTGGCCAGCTGAGGACTATCCCAGTTTCATTCCCTTAATTTACAGTTGTGCAAACTGAGGACCACAGAGAAGCACAGGTTAATGAACAATGGAATATTGGAACTGGAGAGGGGTGCGTGGTCTGTTAAGCAGTAGGCATTAATGGGTCAGATCTTCTGAATCTTCGCCAGAATTTACATCTTATTTGGAGTACAGCCTCCTGGAAATTTGGATCTGAGACCTGTGTCAATTCCACTGGGGAGCTACATGGTGAGCTGGACAATAGTCCCAAGAAAGCAAGCCAGAGTCAAGAGGTCAAAATCATCTACACAAAATGCAAGTCCCAGGCCACGACACCCTCTGGGATCAGATCCTGAATGTGAAAAACATATCCAGTGTGAAAGTCCTCTCTGAAAATAGGTCAAGTTACATTAGAGATGAGATCCAACAAAGCTTTTCTCTCTTCCCCAGTTAAATAAGCACAACACTTTAAAGAGGAAGGCTAGTTATGGGCTTTTCAACCCTGACACTATTGGCATTTGGGGCTGTTGGTTGTTGGGGAGGGCTGTCTTGTGCATTGTAGGGTGCTTAGCAGCATTCCTGGCCTCTATCCCTAGATGCCAGTGGCATCTCCCCTCCAGTATGACAACCAAAAATATCTCCAGACTTTGCCAAATGTCCCTAGGAGGCAAAATCCACCTCACCTCTCTGGGGTAAGAACCGCTGCGTTAGAGAATCATAGACTATTAACATGGTCATCTGAGTCCAGAGCCCTGTTCACAATTAGAAATTCCAGGTCAGGCTGGCCTCGGCTCACTCAACTATAACTGCCAGATTCAGGCTGTGAACTCGAGTCCCGAGGGCCCTGCTCACTGCACCAGAGAATTTCTGTTCCAGGACTTGATGGATGACCCTGGTTATGCTGTCTGCTCCTTGGTTTCTCTTTGTGTGATGTAGCTGCCCCATTCCTTGCCTCCTGGGGCTAAACCTGACAGCACCCCCACAGCGTAAGAGCAAGTACTTGACGAAATTCCTCAAGAGGATGTTGCTCTTGGATTAGAAGAAAGGACCGCAACTGCCCCCTTTGCCTTTCTCCGTGTTAGGAGGTTGGAAGGCCATACATTTCTCTTTCTCTTTTTTAGTGGTTGACCTTCCCTACTCCTATGGAGCTGCTGTGAGGGTGGAGATAACATGAAGTATGGTGCTTGGAATTATTTAAGCTTTATGATTCACAGGCATTTAGATTATTTAACTACTGATCATGATTATTTAAGCTGAAAGATTATACTGCTCTAGCTCAGAAAATGTTTGTATTTCCATTAAAAACCACCAAGCCAAGGGCCCTTTTGACTGACACTTTCCACTATTAAAACTATACATACAGTGCATGTTTTTGGCCAAAAGACAGTGTGTCCCTTATTTTGTTTTAAGATAAGAAAGCGGACTTCAAAGGCCGCCTCCAGCTAACTCTCTTCCTGCCCCCTCCCTCCTACCCCCACCCCAGCCCATTGTCCTGATCCCAGAGGCAAATTGGAAGAACCACCTATGGGCCTACTGCCTTGAAGTATTTAATCAAAACTGGCTCTGCTGTTCCCAAGACTTAAAATCTTACAATGACATCTGAGTTCTTCACAAAGACAGTGTACTCAGTGGTTAAGATCACCAACTATCGTGTCAAACAGACATGTTTTTGAGTTCTAGGTATCTGAGCCTCAGTTTCTGCATCTATGCAGTGGGGGTAACAATACTTTCCATTCACAGCAGGTGGCAGCGATATGCGGGTGAAGGACTTAGCCCCTGTCTGACAAGTAATAAACATTAGGAAATGTTCACTGATAATATTAACCCCATCATCCAAATCCCCATGCATTGAATAGCATATATGCCTGGGCTAGCTTAATTCTCTGCAGGCATTTTCATCAGAGAGAGTGTATTCCTTAAGGCAGAGAGAGTGAAGGGCCTTTGATTCTACCTGACATGAAATGTAACCACTGATTCCCTATCATTTTGTGAAACACATCTCTGCATGGCTCATACAAACTCTTTACATCTAATGAGTTTTGTGAAAAACAAATGCAATGTGCAAGATAGAGAGAAATTTTATTTGATCCTATTAGAGAGGGCACAGTACTAGGCCAAGCGTCATTTTTGGCTTTTGGAAAAAGTTTCTGATTTCAAATAGCAGTCCTCAAGGGCAAGGAAAAGAAGATTCCAACATCTTCTAAATATCACCCATGTTTCAGGTCATTTATTTAGTGGAATAATGAATAAAATCCCACATTGGAGGGAATTGTGAAGACCACCCTGCCACCTCCTCCCCAGATATGCGAATTCCCTCTATAGCACCCAGAAGAGGAGATCTTCTCTCCCACAGGATCTGCTGACAAACTTCAGGAGCTACCTCGAAAGGCTACAGAGTTCCACAAAGCTTTGAAGGGCGGTCTTCCCCTCTTAAATCCTAGACCCCGGCTCTCGCATAATCTTCCAAAACAGCATAAATCAAGTCCACTTCTTTTCTTACATGTCAGCCCTTTAATAGTTGATGGAAGCATCAGCCTCTGCCTTCTGTAGACCTGACACCTCTCACCCATCAGCTGTCCCACGCATGGCGAGGTGTTCCGCCTGTTCACTCACCACATGACTTGCCCATAGCTGGCCAACCCTGGTACCCAGAAATGAACTCAATATATACTGAACACACATGCGTATGAGTAGATGTCTGTTAGAAATATTATCTCTAAAGGTGTCGTTTGCAGAGTTGTTTTTAAATGCTCAGTGAGATATCGTATCAGTTGGCACATATTTTTTCATACTTTATTTCAGCAAAGACTGCTAATTGCTCCCAATACCCTTTTGTCCCTTCTATTCCTCGGTACTGGGTTCCCTGAATGTTAACTGGACACAGAGTCACCCAGTTAAAGGCTGCATTTCCCTGCTTGTCTTGCAGCCAAGTGGGACTTTGTGACTTAAATGATGGCCAAAGAGCCCCTTTCCCTGCCCTGGTTCTTACACCTACTTAGAATGTAAGCTCCAGGAATAAAGGGCTTTCTGTCCTTTCTGTGCACTTAGGACAGTGCTTAGATCAGTGCCCAAGGCGTGGATGCTCAACAACTATCTAATGAGTGAACAGTTCGATGACGCCGATGTCAATGGATAGGACATGCCACCTAAAGGACACAGAGGTTCCTTTCTTCTCTCCCCTTTCTTCGGGCTGGAACTTGGGCAGGATGGCTGACTCGGAGGCAAAGCCTCAGGACAGGAGCGTGGGTTCCTGATGACTAAACAGCTGTGTACTTGAGCTTCCAGAATGTAGGGTTTTCTGTTCTCGGCATTTGAAGCTCATTAGACCATTCCACTACTTTAAAGTGTTGTTCTTGTAGTAAAGTTCGACTTACCCACTATAAGGTTTGTGTAAAGTAAGTCTTTTCTCTCCCACTAAAGGCTCTAAACCACCAACTTCAGGGTTACAAGAGAGAAACAAAAATCATGAGTGGTAAGCAGCCATGCATGTGTGTGACCCTGCAGCTCAAACCACACAGATGTTGGATGAGCAGCTCTTCATGTCCTTTTTTCCCTTTCTCTCTGCCACTTGTCCTCCCTCACTGCGGGTAACTGAGAAAGCTGCAACAAGCTTCATCAGGGTTCTGGCTGACTCAACTCACTTTCAGAGCTGAGCAGGTGGTACATAGTCACAGACACACTGGGACATCCTAGGACACATTGCCATAATATTTAATATTTTTTTAAATTGGACATGCTGAAGTTTTTCTAAACAAACCATTGATTAGAAGAAAAAAACTGCATCATAGAAAAAAAAAATTGTGGAAAGCATAGGCCAATCAGAATTTGAAGACAGAATCAGTGTACGCTAACTGTGTTGGATTTGCCTAACATATATTAACATGTAGCATAAATATATATATATAGTTTTACTACTTACAAATAACTTTCTCATAAATGTATAATTTCATTCAGTCCCCATTACATCTCTGTAAGTTGGTATATTCCTCTAGAACTGAGTTTATCAATGTTAAGTAACAAATGCATTCAGAACTCTTCTCCCAGGCTCCATTTATCCTGTCTAAATTGCCAGGCACTTAGAATTCCTCCCTGAAGAAATGTGATTTGTCTTTTCTCATGTTGGCATGAAGTAAAGAATAAATTGATTATATCACTTTCTGTACCCGGCCTCTCCTTTGAAGGGGACTTACCTAATGAGTGGGTCTCTCGAAAAGAGCCTTAGATCAAAGAGGCCAACAGGATAATGCTTTAGAATAAGTTGCTGACTTACCTAACTATAAACTTCTTAAAATAGCTCAATGTATACAAAGGCTTTTGAGGCTATCTGGAGAAGACGTCGGAAATGCAACAATACCCAGTAAATTAAGATGAATCTCACAACATCATCAGATGAGTTAAAAATGTAGAGGTTCCCTTAAAATCTTTACACAACGTAAACACAAGAAACCACCAAAAAAAATCTAAAATACACACTTTGAATTATGTAACTATTAACCATCTCTCAAAACCCTTATTCATTCAGTATTCAACAGTAAATGGAACATATCAGTTAGCCTGCCTGTCTGCCTATTAAATTACTGTGCAAGTTTAAACTGTCCGAGCAAATGCACACAGATTTTAAGTACTGTATCTCATGGCCTTCAGTTCCTTTTAGTTCCAGATATCAAATTCACCTGCCAGAAATTAAATAATTGAGCTTTGGTTACTGGAATGTAAGCTTATTAACTGGCATTAATAAAACCAAACATATAGAATGATGTTCTTAATATTATTTTAATAAAATCTTTTTTCAGTAGGAGCAAATGTAACAAAGAGGAATCATTATGAAATGTTTTAGCAAGAGGTTTTAGATATTTTTTAAGTAAAAGAATAATCTTATACACAAGGGAAAGCAAATAATTATGTAGGTTTTGGATATTTTTTAAGTAAAAGAATAATCTTATACATAAGGGAAAGCGAATGTTATGTTCTTCTATGAAAACATGTGGTTGGGAACGGTTGGTCCCTCCAGTGTGGGAACATGGCTGGCAGTTAGAATACCAGCGGGTAAAGATGACAGGGAAGAGAGGGGTGCTGGGGGCCGGATCCTTCAGGAAACACAGTCAGAGGCCCTCCCTGTCTTCAGCTCCTAGGAGGGTTCCCAGGCCATCGGAGGGCACCTGCCTTTCCTCTTTCCCCCAAACAGCCACGAGGGTCCTTACCTTCGGAAAGAGCTTTCTAAGCGGGATTCCAAACTCCTTTGGTTACACGAGAAACTACTTCACTCCTCTATCTACTCATTTGTTTTCTTATTTACTTGTCCGTTCACTTCCTTCACTCATTTTACTAAAATGCAAACCAGCTGAGGTCAGGGGCTTTTGGTTTTGTTCCCCTAAACAGTGCCTACCACAGGCAGGAGCTTGATGAATATTTATGAGTTTTTGAACTACTTTGTCCTTTTATTCCTCAAATATTTATTCAGTGCTTACCACATAACGAGTTCTAGAGGTCGATATTAAAGAGAAATTCCACTGTAAATAAAATAAAACCAACTCATGAGAAATCTTTAAGTTAAAGTCGTATCTTCTCACTTGACGTTCAGCCTAAATTTAAACTAAGAGGTTAATTCCCTGCCCTGCCAAAGAAGAATGGCAGGGAAATGTACACTATATGGCACTTGTCCCAGAATGATATAATACAAAACCAAACTCTGGGTAAAAGGGAAACAGCTGGTTGTGGGTGTAGCTATCGGAAGGTGGCACGAGGGGTCTTTGTAATGACGGGCAGTGTTGTATCGTGACTGCGATGGTGGTTACACAAATCCACACACGTGTCGACATGGATATGGCTAAGCGCACACACACACTCGCACAGAAATGAGTGCACGTAAACCCAAATAAATCTGAATTAAAGCTGATGAACTGTATCAATACCAATTTCCTGGTGTGACACTGTGCCATGACTATGCAGGAGGCCGGCGCTGAGGGAAACGAGAGGAGCATGCGGGAGGCCTCTCTCTCCTGTTTCTTGTAACTGCATATCAACCTATAATAATTTTTTAAAAGTTACCAGAGTTAAATAGCAGGATGCTTATCAAAAAATTCTGTGTATTAGCAAAACATTGGCACCAAGATAGATATCCAATAAAGGAGTTGAACCTATACGACAATATATTGCGTAATAACAAATAATGTAATTATGTTTGTGACATGGAAGGTATCCCCCATTCAGCAAACAAAAGAAGCAGGATTTACAAAATACGGTCTAATTTTGTTAAAAAGTCAAGAGCATTTGTAAAGTTATATACCAAAATGCCAGCAGCGTCTATCTTAATTTTGCTTCTTCATAGATCTTTTTATTTCCTAAAATAAACACTATTACTCAAGCAAATATCTAAAAGGCTTTCTGTCCTCTGAGTGGGGCTCAGGTAAAGTCTGTGTAGCTCTGGGACAGAAACCAAGACAGCCGGGAAGATGGCATGGAAAGCCGCGTTAGCTCCTCGTCAGGACGGAGGAGCTACCTGCAGGGGCCGTGGGCACGAACCTCACCTCACGAGCCCAGGCTGCCAGTGCGAAGCCGCTCCCGGGACCGGGGGACCCCTTATCAGTAATTGTGTGATGGGAGCCTGGGATGCAGTCGGGGACGGTGGCCCAGCTGCTTTCCAATTCTAAAGCTCTCTGCCGTTTGAGTTTGCAATGCATTTAACAGACACCACCTTTCATTCCAAAAGCCGCTCCCTTTACATTTCAAAGCATTTTCACATATGCTGGTTTATATTAATTTCAGTTTAGTACTTTTAAAACAGCTTTCCTACGACAATTCTATGGAGTAGGCAGGGCAAGTATTATCACCTCCATGTTACTGAAGAGAAAATAGAGGCAACCTGACGGTGATCTGTTAAGGCTGAATGAGATCACATCTCCTGAGTCTGACTTAGGGCTCTAGCCCCCTCCTCTAACACCACATCGCCTCTCCCTTCCCACCGGGGATTGGAAACTGGGTAGACTTGGCCGAAAGTTGCTTGCGCGTTGCCTGCCAGTTGGAAAAAAATCAACAATGCTTTGCACAGAGTGATAGTAAGTACTGCCAATGACATACCCATCTGACTGTCCCCACGTACTTACATTGGCTGGGTTAATGTCAAGTAACCAATATGTCAACTCATCTTAAAAATCAAGATCAATCAAACCAGCTGGATGACTTGAACAGCCCAGGAGGCTGATGAATCTAGTTGGTGATCTCAGTCAGGATAACTGCCCCATACTTGTGTCCCCATAGTCCCAAGAAGGAGTCATAAGTGGGGCTTCTGGGCCAGTTAAATAGTGAATGGGGTTCATATTGGGCTTGATGAAGCGGGGCTTTGTTCCTTTTACCAAAGGAATTAACAGAGGAATTTTGTATTTATTTTGTGGTGGTAGCAGATTAAGCACTTCAGCAATAATGTGGCAATTCACCAAAAGAGGTCTTAGTTAGGTGCTATCTGAAATCATGAAATTAAGTGGGGAAACATACACATGGAAAAGGTTTATATGTTTTAGAAAAATAAATCCAAATTTTAGATAAATGATACTCTTCTCAAAGTATACTAAACAAATGATATATTTTCATTGGCTGATGGCGCCATTTACACTCATATATTACTTTCCACGTGCCAAGCCCTCCTCTGAGGACCTCTGCTCAGAACCACCCCAGGAAAGTCGTGATAGGAGGGAACTGGAGGGTCAGCAACAGTCAGGTCATTTCCCTCAAGCCACCCAACCACCGAGTAGAAGCAAGAGGATTTCAACCCAGGTCTGATGACTCCCAAACCAGCATGCTTCACCGTTATTCTCTCAAAACGTCAAAAGAATATGCTCTTTTTATGAAAAGGAAGGAATGAACATTTCCTTAAAATGGCATAATAAATCTCTCCAGGAGACAGAGGGTTAACTTGGAAACACTGAGAGAAACTAGGCTGCACCTGACATACAACAGCACACCAGGAGGCAGGAGCGGAACAGGGGGGCCGAAAAGAATAAAGGCTGATTAAATCAATGTGCCGCTATTGTAAATAGATTATTATTGATCAAGGCGACAATGTGAAAAATGCTTGAAATGCCTAGCTTCGTAGTTACATGAAACCCAGTCTCCACACTGAATCTACTCCCTTATTCAACAAACAATTCTGGATCACCGACCATATGCCAGGCGCTGTTCTAGGCAGTATGGTCACCACACTGGCTCAACAGGCGTTCCGGGCTTGGGGGCGCTCACGGGGCCTTCTCGAGAAAATGACGTCACAGAAAGGGAGCTTGAGGTAGAGGATTTGGGTTTTAATCCTGGCCAGATGGCCTTAAGCAAATTACTTGAAATCTTTCTGAGTCTCGGTTCCTCCACCTCTAAACTGAGGATAAAAATATGTTTTTATTATATCATCTTTTATTAGGAAAAATTTGAGTTTATATGTGAAAAGAAAACTACTTATTCTTTGGTCTTAGAGAAACTGAGGTAGTTGAAGAGAAATAAAAGTTTTGTTCTCATTATTAAATCTTTCAAAATATTTCATTCCATATTTTCCATGATCTAAGCTCTCTGGGTTTAATGTTAACCATGTGTAAGACTTGCGGGGTCAGGGGAAGGTCACTCTTCCATACTTAGCCACCAATTTCCAAGTCTATGTTACAGGCTTAAGATGACAAAGTTATGTGCATTTCCCCTTACTTTGGAAGGAAGTTGGATTGAAATTATATCTTAGTGCTTATTTCATTTTAAAGCTTATACAGAGAGATGTCTATCTCTTTAGAAACAGGTCCATAGCAATCGATTATTTCTAAAATCTCTGAGTAATTCTCTTTGCTATCCATAATGATAATGATATTATTTCATTGTGAGAGCGAAACAAGACCTAGGTGGAGGTGGGTGTGTCCCAGGCCCACAGGAATGACCACTGCCCACCATGTGGCCGCACTTTATTGATGAAATCAAAGAGATTGGATCAAGTCTCCCGGTTTACCTGCCCTTCCCCAGGAAGGGGAGGGGGTGGGAGCATTTCCAAGGCTGTTTTTATCAGCTCAGCAAATCAGAGTCCTGCTTTCTAAACAAAGAGGTGCCAACCTTGAGACCCTGTGAAAGCCAGCACAAGCCAGGCATTGTACACAAGTGAAAAGGATATAATTAGCAAAGTTATAGTCACAATTAGAAAATACCTCCACAGAAAAGTTTCCACGTAACTCGGAGCAGTGTTCAAATTACCATTGTGCTTAACGAGGCCTCTGTCTCTGGGCCCGTCCAGACCTCGCGACAGACCTCAGAATGCCAGCGCCATCCACAAAACACAGACATACAAAATCTAACGCTGGATGTTCTTTTTAATATCGGATCTGAAAATGTGCAAATGGGAACATGGAAGCTATAATTTAAAAAATAAAAAAAAATAAAAAAAGCAGGGTAGTCCCAGAAATGACAAGTCAGGTGTTAGCGAAATTATTCTTTCTCCAAGCCCCTTGTTCATCTCCTCTAGCCTTCCCTTCCCCATCCCTAAAGAGAGGCCAGACAAGAGAGACTAGGAAACAAAAACGGGGACTCACTTCATCTCCAGGATCTCCTCCAGCTGCTTCCTCCTTTCCATGCGGAGGTTGGCCAGGTGCGCCTCCTTCTCCGCCAGGGACTGCTGCGTGGACGCCAGGCGCGCCTTGGTGGCGTCCAGCTCCTGTCGGGTCTTCTCCAGCGCGCTCATCAGCTCCTCTATCTGAAAGGCACATGCAACGCGGTTAGGTCCCTCGTTCAGGCGCGAGGCCTTGCTTGTCAGCCGGGGCTCTCAAGCAGACACAGGCATCAGAGCCATCCTTGAACCGGGCACTGTATCCCCAAGTCCATTTTGCCTTTGTCCCTCGTGAAAAACAAATGTTCCAAACACAGGAAATGTCCAAATTTCTCCAAGATCCTCATTCAACTGCATTGTCAAATAACCTTCGTAGGAACTATTTGATATATTTATTAGAGGTGGAGGGTGAGTGACTTGACCCGATTTCAACTGTGTTTGGCAAAAATCTAAGCTATTGCCTCCCGGTTGGTGGAAGGCGACATTCAAAATGCACTTTGCCCAGCACAATATACTTTTGTGTGCAGCCCCAGGGTATCCCGACAGGAAGTTAATCTACGTGTTTCAGATGTATTCACGTTTTAACCTATCAAAGCCTTGTTTGGCAGAAGTGATTTGATGTCCAAGGGGCCTCGGGAGCCCCCTTTCACCTCACCTCCCAGCCTCCGTCAGGAAGGGAGATTTGGCCAAAGGTAAACAGAATCCCAGCCACAAAAGATTCAAGTTTGGTTTGCCCCTGAAGTCTGAGAGGGTTCTAAACTTGAAATAAATGACATGTAACTTTTATAGGGTGCTAATACACCATAGAAATAAGCCAGACTATCAGATATCCAGGGTTTTCAGCCAGGTCCCAAAAAATTGGACCAAGAAGCCCCAAGGCAAGGCCTTGTCCTCCCCAAACCACTGGGGGCTTTTAAAAAACCAACACACAACAAAGAGGGCTGGTGCTCGTAGTTCTGTTCCAGAGACTTCCGTGGAGCGAGCTGGTGGCACGCCATCCCCTCGCGCAGATGCAGGCTGCGTCCACCCTGCTGATTTAAAACTATGGAAGTTCCAGGAAGTTTCTAGATTCCAGCGTTGATGTTTGGGTTTCTAAGCCACCCCTTTCAGCTAAACTTGGCAGAATGGGATCATCCATCACCAGAGGCAAAGGAACACACTTCAAAATGTGTCAGTGACATGTTAAGTTCCAATTCATAAAGACTTTCTACACAATTTCTGCAGCTTTGCGTGGAATTTACTCAGAATAAGCCTTATAGTTCACATCCAAGGTAAATTACAGGCTTTTAAGATTCATAAAACCCTCCATTCTGCCCTGATAAAAAGAGGAAACTCGATGACCATGTAATGTGACTCAAAGCCAAAGCCAAAAACAGTTTAAAAAGCAAAGAATACGAAAGTTAACCTATGAAAGTCACAGAACCACACCTGCTTAATTGGAGAATAAATAGTATTATTCTTTAACTTTACAAATATACAAAAATTAAAATAGAGTCACAAACTCTTTAGTTTCTCACACAAGTTCATAGACTATCATAAATACGACATTTCCAGAAGCCCTTCTACAAAGCAATACTTGGTGAGGCTGAAGCAGAGATTTTATTCTTCCTCCTTTGCCCCTGCTTTTGATACACTCAATAGCATGTAAAGAGATCGGGAGGGGTCCAAATAATGCACAGGAAGGCCCTGAACTCACCTCCTCCCACAAATACAGACAGAGCAATTCCACCTGAAGAAGAACTGAGGGCCGACCGAGCAGCTTCTGCACAAGAAATGACAGAGAGGCCGCACAGAAACGGGCAGGAGAGATGGAGTCGAGGTTCTGTGGGGAACCCTCCTCCCACAAGTGGGCCTGCAGTAGGGGTGGAGCACTGAGGAGCCTGGTGCAGACACACCAGCCCTGGGGTTCAGCACAAAGGCAGTCATTTAAAGGGCACCTACACTAAATGGGAAATAAATCAACTGTCTGACTCTAGAGCACCTGCCAAATTGGGGTTGAGGGGAACTCTCTGGAACTGGAGGCTCCGGAGAGCGTCATTTGTCGTGTTGCTCCACCACCTTGAGTGCACAGGCAGGAGGTCAACCAAGGAGCTCTAGCTTGCTGACCAAGCCATCCTAGTGCACCCCAGTCTGGAGGCCCCAGCTCCGAGGCCCGCACCAGCTCCACCACTTGCCCTAGGACTCCAAGCAGCTTGCACCTGCTCCAGCCATAGCTCCTGGCGCCACCCAGAGCCCCTGCCAGCTTCAGCTACAGCTCCTGGCCAGTGCTGCTTACCCTCAGGACTCCACGGAGCCTGTTCCAACTATAGCTTCCACCTCAACCTGCCAAGATCGTCTCTGGTGTCACTTACCCCGGGACTCCTTGTGGCTCACACCTGTTCCAACTATAGTTTCAGGCCCTGGGGCAGTTTTGTCCCAGGAACTGCTGTTGGCGTGAGCTCCTTCAGCTACAGTTACAGCCCAACCACAGCTTGCCCCTGGACACATGGCCCATGCCCACACCAGCTATGGAGCCAGCCAAAGGGGAAGCTCCTACACAAGGCCACTCCTTCAAGACCAAGAAAGGCTGCTATTTTCACCTAATTCATAGATTAAAACTCAGAGAAATAACCAAAATGAGGAGACATAGGAATATGTTTCTAACACAAGAACAGAACAAAATCTCAGAAAAAAAATAAAACACTAAATGAGAGGCAAGTATCTACCAGATAACAAATTCAAAACATTGATTATAAAGATGTTAAACAAACTCAGGAGAAGAATAAATGAACTTAGTGAGAATGTCAAGAAAAGAACAGAAAGTATAAAAAAGAACCAATCACGCCCTGGCCGGTGTGGCTCAGTTGGTTGGGCTTCATCCCATGCACCAAAAGGTTGCTGGTTGGATTCCAGGTCAGGGCACATGCCCAGAGTTGTGGGCCTAATTCCAGGTAGGGGATATGCAGGAGGCAGATGATTGATGTTTTCCGCTCTCACATTGATGTTTCTCTCTCTTTCCCTTTCCCTTCCTCTCTCTCTCTAAAAATAATCAACAAAAATATAAATACATATAAAACAAAGAACGCATCAGAACTGATGAATACAATAACTAAAATGAAAAATATATTAGATTAAATCAACAGAAGATTAGATGATACAGAAGGCTGAATCACTAACCTGAAAGACAAGTAGTGGAAATCACAGAATGGTAGCAACAAAAAGAAAAAAAAATGAGAATAGTTTAAGGAACCTCTGAGAAAACACTAAACATACCAACATATGTATTGCAGTGGTCTCAGAAGGAGAAGAGAGAAAAGGGCAGAGATCCTATTTGAAGAAATAATGTTTGAAAACTTCCCTAACCTGGTGAAGGAAACAGACATCCAGTTCCAGGAGGCACAGAGTTCCATATGTGATAAACCCAAAGAGGCCCACACGGAGACACATCGTAATGAAAATATCAAAAGTTTCCCTCACAGGGTAACTTAGTTGGTTAGAACATAGTCCTGACACACCAAGGTTGCAGGTTCGATCTCTGGTCAGGGCACATATACAAGAAGCAACCAATGAATGCATAAACAAGCGGAACAACAATTTGATGTATACTCCCCTCTCTAAAAAGAATCAATAAATAAAATTTTTTAAAATGCCAAAAGTTAAAGAGAAAATCTTAAAAGTGGCAAGAGAAAATCAGTTTGTTACACATAGGGAAAACCCTGAAGACTATCTGCTAAATTTTCAGCAGAAACTTTTCAGAACAGAAGGGAATGGCACAATATATTCACAGGAATGAAAGGAAAAACCTAAAACCAAAAATGCTCTTCCCAGAAAAGCTATGTTTCAAAACTGAAGGCAAAATTGTTTCCCAGACAAGCAAAGCTAAAAGGGTTCATCACCACTAAACTGACACTAAGAAATGCTAAAGGGACTTCTTTAAGTGGGGAAAAAAAAAAAAAAAGCTAAAACTAAAAGTAAGAAAATATAAGAAAAAAAATCTCACTCATTAAGGCAAACATTTACTAAAAGTAGTAGATGAACCAATTATGAAGCTGCTATTAAAGTTAAAAGGCAAAAGTAATAAGATCATGTGTAACTACAATAATAAATTAAAGGATACACACACAAACACATGGTGTGAAATATAATGCCAAAAAACGTAAATGTGGGGGGTGAGTAAAAAATGTAGTACTTTTAGAATGCTTTTGATCTCAGTGACCATCAACTTAAAATAGACTGCCATAAACACAGCTTGTTATATATGAATCTCATGGTAACCACCAACCAAAAACCTATAATAGATATACAAAAAAATAAAGGGGAAGAAACTCAAATTATTAAATAAAGTCATCAAGTTACAAGAGAAGAGAGCAAGAAAAAAAAGAAAGGAACAGAAAAGAACTACAAAACAATTAATAAAATTGCAATAACTGCATACCTATCAATGAACACTTTAAATATAAATGGACTAAATATTACAATCATAGATATAGGGTGGCTGAATGAATTAAAAAAACAAAAGAACAAAACCCTTGCATATACTGCCTACAAGAGACTCACTTCACGTTGAAAGACACACAGACTGAAAGTAAAGATTAGAAAAAGATATTTCATGAAAATTGAAATGAAAAGAAATCTGGGGTGGCTATACTTATTTCAGACAAAATAAACATTAAAAAAAAAAAGACTGAGACAAAAAAAATAGACATTAAAAAACAAAGAAGTGCATTACATATTGAAAAAGGGATCAATCCAACAAGAGGATATAACCCTTGTAAACATCTATGCACCACAGGGAGGGGAACCTAAAGAAAGAAAGAAATAATAACAGAAATAATGGAGCGATCGGAAGCACTACAGTGATAGCAGGCAACGCCAACACTCCACTCACACCAATGGACAGATCTTCCAGACAGAAAATCAACCAGGAAACAATGACCTTGAATTAATGACACATTTGATCAAAAGGCCTTGATAGATATTTACAGAACATTTCACCCCAAAACAGCAGAATGCACATTTCTTTTTCAAGTGCACATTCTCCAGGATAGACCTCAGTAGGTGACAAAACAAATCTCAGTACATTTAAGAGGGTTGAAATCACATCAGGCATCTTCTGTAGTCACAGTGGTATGAAACTAGAAATCAATTACCAAAAAACCCTAAAATGCACAAACATAGGGGAGGCTTAAACAACATGCTACCAAACAATAAATGGTTAATGAAGAAATCAAGCAGGAAATAAATAAATTATTGAGACGAATGAAAATATAACGACATAAAATCTACGGGACACGGCAGAAGCAGCTCTAACTCACAGCCATACGGGCCTACCTCAAGAAACCAGAACAATCCAGGCGGCCTAACGTTACACCTAACGGAATAACAAAAAGAACAAGCAAAGCCCAACGTGAGTGAAAGAAAACAAACAATAAAGATTAGAGCAGAAATAAATGAAACAGAGACACAAGTGTGTATAAAATATCAATGAAACTAACAGCTGTTTCTTCATAAAGAATCAAAATGGATAAAACTTTAGGCAGACTCATCAAGAAAGAAAAGAGAGGGCCCAGATAAACCCAACCAGAAATGAAGAGGAGAGATGGCAACTGATACCACAGAAACACAGAGACTATAGAAAATACTATGAAAAATTATACACCAACAGACTGGAAAACCCAGAAGACATGGATCAATTCCTAGAAACATATAATCTTCCAAGACTTAATCAGGAAGAAACTGAAAATCGGAACAGACCAATCACTAGGAACAAAATTGAATCAGTAATCAAAAACTCCCCAAAAACAAAAATCCAGGACCAGACGGCTTCACAGGTGAATTCTACGGAACATTCATGAAGAATTAAAACCTATTCTTCTGAAACTATTCCAAAAAATTGAAGAGGAGGGGAAGTTTCCAAACTCATTCCACAAGGCCAGCGTTACCCTGATACTGAAACCCGACAAAGACGCTGCCGTAACACTTATTAATTATAGAACCTCGCGGAAATGTCTTAGTCTCCTCATCTGTAACAACAGTACTTCTCATAACAAGTACACAATTACATGCAAGTGTTAAAAGAAGCAGAAGCAGTGAAAGCAAAGCTCTTAGTGCAAGGCCTGGCAAATACGAAAACACCCAATACCTTTTCAAAAGAGTAGCGCAGCACAGTGGTTGGAAACGAAACTCAGGAGCTATTGTACTGCGTGCTGGCTGGGTCACCCTCAGTGAGTTATCAAAGCTTTCTGAGCCTCAGGCACCTCACTTGTGAAGTGGAGGTAAAAGCAGAACTTAGTTCAAAGGGTACTTGTGACGATACAATGGGTTAACATGTGTGATCCCCTGAGAACAATGCCTCGTACTTGGTGCCTAGTACTTGGTGTCAGCTCTTACTAATACAGCGCCTGGTACGTATTCAACCATTTTACATTTGTTTATTACTGAATTCAAGATTTTGTGCTTGCTGTCACCTACTCTAAGCCAACCACAGACACATGCAGACACACCCCTGGCCTGCCCTATGCTGACCCCATCTGTCAAGGCTGTCTCAGAGCCCTGGCCTCTTTCACAGGGTGCGGTGATTAAAAGTAGATATCTCTGAAAGTAGATAGACCTGGGTCAAGTTTTGGCTCCTTCAAGAAAATCTCTGTGACCTTAAGCCAATCTTAAGCCAATGCTTCCTAAACTTTGTTGCACATTAGAATCCTTTGGGGAGCTTTTAAAAATCCTGATGCCATGGTCACACCAATGAAATAAAAATGTGTGAGAGTGGGAGTTAGGCATCAGCGTTTTATTTAAAAAAAAACTGATGATTCCAGTGTCATTGCAAAGTACAGCCACGTCTGGGAACCCTGGACGGTACTGACCTCTCTCAAAGCCTGCAGGTTCTCCCTCTAAAATGGGGAGGAAACAGAAGCTATAGCACAGGATTGGCAAAAGCATAAAGGGAGATAATAGACATAAAGCATCCAGCCCTCTCTGCAGGACACCCTGGAAGTGTCTAGCATGTGGCAGTTACCATTATCCCTCGTATGCGTTTCTAGACAGGCTACCTCCACCCAACCCACGTGCCGTCAGTTCTTACTGTCTGCACCCGACTTGCTACCACCTAATCAAATTCCACCCCCCGTTTCTGCACAACTGTTTCATGTGCGTGCTTAGTTGCTACGACTGGATTGTAACCCCCTGGAGGGCAAGGGCCACAGCTCTGTCTCTTTGGAAGCCCCACCAGCACCTGACACAGCACCAGTGTCCACACTCAGTAAATACCTGTGGAATGGCAGGAAGAGGGATGCGAAATCGTGATTCCAAAACACCCTCCTTGACCCACTTAGCGCCCTGACGGATGAAGTGTCGCCTGAACTCCATACTTTCCTACCCTGTAAGTCAGTGGCCCCCTTGCCGTCCTTACCAAGCATCCTACTGGTTCTTGCTCTCTGTCTGCCTCGGGTGCCTTCTTGTTTCTGCGGAGGCGAGGGGGCTCGGGTACTCAGTCCTGGACGGGTGGGGGGCCTAGGCCCAGCGCCACGCCAGCAGCTGCCAAGCGTACCCAGGAGCCTGCGAGTTCCAGGTTGACGCAGTGTAAAGGTTCCAGTTGAGCTGGAGCAGAATCTGCAAGTAGCTTTTAGTCCTGCTCTGCATTCCGCACGGCCTCTGGGGCCTGGGAGGGGTACCTTCCTTCCCCCTTGCCCCCGCCACCTCAATGGGTGTTTCCTATGTGCCCGACACTAGTGACAGACCTGTCCTCAGAAGCTGTCAGGTTTGGCAGGCGAGCTTAAATCAAACAACTATTTAATCACAGCTGAGATTTTAAGAATGATTAAAGGTCTGAGTGGCCAGCAAGAGTGGAACAGGAGCCAGTCCTGCCCTAGGCCTCAGGCCGCCTCCGGGAGCAGGCAAGCGGCAGTGGCCTGCTGAGGAGGAAGGTGAGAAACACCAGCGAGTGACCCAGACGCGGAGGCCAGGGCCGAGGTCCTGCTCACTGGGGAGCTGCTGCTGGGGGATCACCATGATCACGAGCCCACAGAGGCTTCCGAGACGTCACGTCCAGCAGCAAAGCAACCCGTTTGTGTGGATTTGACACAGCATTTGCTTCTTTTAGAAGCACATCTATTGCTAATTCACCAGACAATAGTCCCTGTGCGAAAAAAAAAACCTGTAGAATGGCTGTTTCATTCCTAAAACACCGTCCTCGATGAAAACGGAAGAATTCACAGCAACCTCGGAAGACTTCTATATACCCGAGATGTTCCATTTTAAATAATTCCCTAATAATAACAATAATAATTTCCTAAAAGGGCCCAGATATGACAAGACTAGTATATTAGAATAATCCTATGTCTATAAAGCTAAGATTACATTGTAAAATATATTGGCTTGGTGTTACATATCTAGAACATAATAATTAAAGGCTTCTTCGAGCTAGATGTCTATTTAGTTTCACCGACTAAAAAAAGAAAGCAACCCTTTGAATAACTGTGTGTCATTCTATGTGGCAGATCATAAAGTTCTCGTATAAAATGGTTAAGCTCCCAGGACTATTCAGTTGTATCTGAATAACGCATAACTCTGTACTCTAGGAATCAGGAGGCCATCAAATGAACTTCTAAAGAGTCTAGTGCTTCTCTCCGGCTCTGCAGAAACTGTCGGAACTTTTAAAGTGAGCGGCGGAGCCTTAAAACAATAAAATAAAAAACCTGTTTAAGACCTTAAATCATTAACATGTGTCGACTTAAACTTACGCACACATTTGTGTTGTTTAACCAAATATTTGAAAACCAGCTTCTCTCTCAGTTATCTGCCAAGAGCCACGCTCCGGGTTCTGTGTGTCTCTTCCTGGCACGTGGCGACGGCCAGGGCTTTTCAGGAGGCTCGCTTGGCAGGAGCTGATCTTCAAATATTTGGATAAAATAAATTTATTTTTCTTAAATTATATGTCAGTATTGAGTTAGTATCTATTTTGTGTTAATAATTTGGACTTTTTAAACAGCTTTTAAAACTCTATTTTAAAAACAGATGGGCTCTTCCACCTCAGCCTTCACCATCCACCCTGGTTTTGGGGCTTCGCTCCACCCCGAGTGCTAGAGGATGGCAGCCAGTGTGCACCAGAGCACAGAGCCAATGCGATCCCTGCACCCCAGGTTACAGCCCAACCGGAATGTGAATTGGCCCCGTGGGAGTAGCTGGGATTTGGCTCTCTGCTCTGGGCACAGAGGAGGTCACCCGAGATCAGAAGGTGAAGGTAAACGCTGAAACCCTCCCTCCTGGATAGCACCAACTTCTCGGGCAGAGCTGCTGTGGGCCGAGGATCTGTGAAAACAAGGACCACTAATCTTATTTTTCCAATTACTCTTATCTGACTTTTCTATCTCCACCTCCTTCCCACCTCCCCATGGCTGCCTTAGAGTGACACCTTTTGGAAAAGGTTGAAACTGAAAATGCCCAGACTGCTTTTTGCCTGGACCTGACTACCATCCTCAAGACTGTGTTTGGGATTTGTTTTCCCCTCACTAAGGTTTAAGCATCTAGGAGTGTCGCTTAAATGTGTCACCTCCAGTCCTTCCACTGCAAATACCCACATCAAGTGTTTGAGCTCAAGCTCTTAGATTCTGACTACTTTTTTTTTTTTGCACTGTTTAAGGAATTTTTGTTAAAGCAAGAATTTTTTAATCCAAATTACGTTTCCTTGCTCAGTTATCAATTCTGTTTATTTAAAACAGAAGTGACATTCTGCGCTGTTCCACAGTGAAGAATTACAAAACTAAAGAAAGGAATGCTTTAAATTTTTGTACTTTGCTGAAAATTCTTTTTCCCAGGATCTATAAAACATTCATTTGTTTTTATATTTTACTTTTTTGTTTTTGTTTTTGTTTTTAAATCAATAAGTAATCTAGGACTAGCATTATGTTTGCTAGACCTGGCATTAGCTCGGTACATAAGGTCCCAAGTTTCCTTTCCTTTTTTTAATTTATCCTGACTACATTTTAAAATTCCCCCTTTCCCCCTTCTCTTCCCAGGCTCATTAACAAAACTTCACGCCGAAATAAAAGACGGATGGAGAAGAAATGTGGGAAATGTGTGCGTCTGATGTAACAGGCTCGGTTGAATGAAGCAGCGTCGGATGGGGGAGCAGCAGGGGCAGTGTCCGCAGAGCGCCTGGCGCGGGCTGGCTCCAGCGCAGCGCAGCGAGCGGAGAGCCCCGTGCAGCCGCCCGAGCGGGCCGTGCGGGGACGCTTCTGGGCGTGCTTGCCCAAGGCACTCCGCGAGCAACTGGGAGGTCCTCGACTTCTGTGTGCACAGTCTGCCGCATGGCAGAGCTGGTCTTTCCTCTGGCAGAGTCTCAGACATTCTTGAAAAGCAGAACAGGGGGTGGCGGGTTGAGAATGGGGACCCTGAGGCCAGGGGGCGTAGGTCCCAACCGGGATTAGGCACCTGCTGCCTGTCACCCTCGGAGAGACTTGCCCTCTGTGAACATCAGTGTCTTTCTCTGTAAAATGTGGGAGGTATCTGTACTCCTCACAGCCTCGTGACGTGACACTAGTTACACTAGTTGTGTGCTTGGCAGGTAGTAAGCACGCAGGAACCCGCAATCATTACCCACAGTGATGGTCTAAACACCGGCGTTTCGTTTTCAGTCCATTAGAGGTGAGCAAGCAGGACAATGGGTAGCATTTTCTTACATTTTCAGAACGATACGGCATTTTTCATCTAAAATGGAACGGTGAAATTTTTTACTACGAAATCTATTTATAACAAACCAAATTAATCACTTGCAAAATATGGGTTCATATTTTAGTCTTACTAAGCTAAATTCCAAACACAACCATGCAGGGACTCATGAAGATACGAGAGCTGTAATGTCCCACAGAGCCTCCTGCAGTGATAGCAGGTTCTCATGTGAGCTGCACAATACACGTGCCATTAACTTCCTGCGGCTGGTCACAGAGCACTGGAAATGTGACTGGCGCTACCGAGGAACTGATTTTTAATTTTATTTCATTTTAATGAACTAAAATTTAAATGTAAATAGACTTATGTCTAGGGGTTACTATATTGGAAAAAGCCAGAGCATTCAAGTTTTACAACTTTATTGTCCAATGGTGATGTTTAGAAATTATTTCAATCTTTGTGGAAAGTTTACCTTTTTTGAACATATAAGATAAACTTTTAAATTCAGTATAACTCATGAATTATCCTAGTGTCCACTTTAAGAATTAATTCTATGAACATAATAAGGGATGGACCCAGAGGAATTTATTCTAAGGATATAATAAATATGTTCATTACAGTTTATATTTTATTTCTTGTAAAAATCAGAATAAAAATTAAGTATGTTTGTACATGTGCGTGTGTATATGTGTGTGAAGAAACTGGATACTAAATCACAGACATCCAGTTGTTGACATGTTGGTCAGACACTAAACACTAAGTAGAAAGATTTAATGTAAAGGAAAGATGTTCACAAAATCCTAAGTGAGAAAAGCAGTTAAGTAAACAATAAACACAATACAATCCAAAAATGTGTGAATTTTTAAATGAACATTCATAGGAAAAAAGACTAGAAGGAAATGTGCCAAAATATTCATGGCAGGTTTATCTCTAGGCTTAGAGATTTCAGGCAATCTTTTATATTCTTCTTGGTACTTACTGCTGCAAATATGAATCATTAATGTATAAAAGTAATTTTTTAAAGATTGCGACCAAGGAAAATCTGCATAGAAAGTACTTCTGCTCCGGTGAAAAAAATTAGTTGCTGGTAAACCATAGCTTCCAAAGCAGAACTGGACAGCAGGGCGGGGCCCCCTGGTGGCAGTTATGGTGGCAGCTACCCTCAGCCAAAATGACCTCAAGACAAGCCACACTTTCAGGCATGGCTGCTTTGGCCCTGACAGTCACTTAGATTTATGCTGATTATAATCTGGGTTCAGCAGGGAGTGCCTGAGTGTTAGTGACTCCAGAGCTGTCAACAGCCGTTCCTGCCACCTGCACCCTGCCCCACAATGTGCTTGAACGTTGCTCATTTCACCTGGTTCCCTGCTGAAGTTCCTAGGGGTTTGGAAGTTCAAGTACAGTTGTTTGCTTGTTTTGTGCTTGTTCAGTATTTTCCGATTTTGTTGTTATGATCATTTTGTTTCTGAAGCACACAAAATAAGTTGTCAGGCCCTAGAAAATCAAAACTATTTGTCTATGCCACATGGCCACCTCTATTAGGAAGGTCTATTCGTTTTCATTCAACAAATCAGGTGCGTTGTCAAACACACCTATGTTTTTGCAATGCGGAGGTCAGTTCTGAGGCAATTCCAAGGGGGAATGACACAAGGGGGTTTCTTTTACTCTGCATTCTCCTGCTGGCTTGGCTCTGCAGGAGATACCTGCTGATGATGAAAAATGTCAGTCAGCCCAAATCAAACCTGGCTCCAAACCTTTCCTGATCCCCTCAGGATCCCTGCATCACAGTTCTCTCCACCTTAAGCAGCAGGTAGTGGCCTCCCGGATGTCATCCTGCTCCTTGAGTATATGAAGCCTAATGCACTTTTGTATCTTTCCACCGGGCCCAGCATCTCAAACACGCAGTAGATGGTCCATAGATAATAGTGGAGGGGTGAGGAGGGAGAAAAGATGAGAAGGAGCTATACCGTGGAAAGGTAATCTTACCTCTGATTTAAATAATATGGTTTCCTATATCCCATTTGACCTTCATATATTCCTAAAGAAACAGGGCGTTTAATTGATGGGTAACTCAAGGTCAGAAAGGGTAAGGTATTTACCCAAGAATTGCAGATGGCCTACTCTTAAGGAGGATGTGAGTCTGATTGTTGAGTACAAATATAATGAAACAATTGCTAGAGGGGACTATACTGAGAGAACCTGGGAGGAAACTCTGGAATGTGATTCCCTCCACAGCAATGAAAGACTTTGGCTCACTCTCCAGTGTCCCCGGCCCTGCACAAAACATCTAACATACAACCAGCACTCACAAATGCATGGATGAACATAATGTAGTGAATGGGCCTTGGGTCCCATTTGAGTCACTGGAGTAGGATATTCGCTATGTGCTTTGACTCCAGCAATGTTCCAAGCTATCTTAGTTGACTTTTCTATTTTCTATTATTTTCTATTACTATGTAACAAATTCCCATAAACTTGGCAGCTCACAGTTCTGTAGGTCAAAAGACTGGGCAGGAAGCGCAATATGACTAGGTTTCTCACAAGCTGAAATCAAGATATTGGCAGACTTCATTCTCACCTGGAGCTCAAGGGTCCTCTTCTAAAAAGCTTATGTGACTGGAGTAGAATTCAGTTCCTTGCAGGCACAAGTCTGAGGTCCCTGTTTCCTTGCCACGCCTAGCTCCTGGAGACCATTTGCATTCTTGTTACATGGCTCCCTTGGATCTTTAAAGCCGGCAATGACAAGTATCCCTTGCATCAGATCTTCCCCATGCTTTAACTCCCTTTCTTCAGAAACAGCCCACTGATTAGATCAGGCCCACCAAGGATAGTCTACCATTCTTAAAGTGAACTGTGCCATAAAACTTACCTAATCATGTGTGTGATGTCCCATCATATCCACAGTCCTGGGTATTATACATACAGCTATCATATCCAGTCTTGGGGATGATGGGATCATGCTCATAATCATGTGAGTGATATCAAATATCTAGGGATTATACAAGGCATGTACTCTATTGACAGGGAATCTTGATGACTGTCTTATAATTCTGCCAACCACAGCCTTCTTTACATTATTGGTCACAGAAACCAAAATGGATAGGATCACAAGATACTTTTCACTGTTTAGTTCCATTTTACTTTAAAGATATAAAATTGCATTTCAAAATGCATATGCCAAATATAGGGGAACTTCCTTAACTTGATAAAGAGCATTTACACACAAACACACCCACACCACCCAAAAAAATTTACAGATATCAATGGTGAAAGTCTGAATGCTTTTCCTCTAAGATCAGGAGCAAGGACAGCATGTCTGCTCTCACTCTCTTTACTCAGCAATGCTTGGAGTTCTAGCTACTGTAATAAGGCAAGAAAAATAAACAAAAGGCATAAATATGGAAAGGAAATAATAAAACCGCTCCTATTTGCAGATGATATAATTTTCTTCTATATACCAGGTGTCCCAAAAAAATGTATACACACTTTAACAGCTGATATTTCAATTGATGTTTCTTTCTCTTCAGGTTTAATCCATTGGAATTAATAATGGAAGCCAAAGTGTGTATACATTTTTGGGACAATTAACATGTGAAAACCAAAATTAAAAATGTACCTGTCTGAGTAGCTAAAATTAAAAGTAATGACAATAACAAATGCAAATGAAGTTGCAGGAAAACTAGATCTCACAAACATTGCTGGTGGGAGTGTTAAATGGTACAACCACTGTGGAAAACAATATGAGAGTTTCTTGTAAAACTTAGCATGCACTACCATCTAACCCAGCAATTGTACACTTTTTATCATTTATCTCTGAGGAAAAACTTAGGTTCACACAAAAACCTGTACATGAATGTTCATAGCAGCTTTATTAGTAACAGAAAGACAATGGGAATGACCTGGATGTCCTTTAACTCATGAATGGTTTAACAAACTGTGCTATATCCATACCAAGGAACACTACTCAGCAACCAAAAGGAAGGAAGCATTGATGCAGACAAACTTGGAGGAATTGTCAGTGAATTATACTAACTGAAAAAAGCCAATCTGTAAAGGTTGCATCCTATAATGTTCTTGAAATGACAAAATGGTTGCATCCATTTATATAATTTTCTTGAAATGACAAAACTGTAGAAATGAAGAACAAATTAGTGGTTGCCAGGAGTAAGGGATGGGCATGGGGGAGGGGTTGGGTGCAGTTAAAAAAGGGCAACATGAGGGATCCCTGTGGTGATGGGATGCTCTGCATCTTGACCGTATTAATGTCAATATTCTGGTTGTGATCCTGTAATTCAATTTTTCAACATGTTACCATTGCGGGAAACTGGGTAAAGGATATATAAGATCGCTCTCTTTTATTTCTTAAAACTGCATAAAAGCGACAATTATCTAAAAATAAGGGTTTTAATTTAAAAAAAAAAAAAAGCACATGCACATGTATTTTCTGCAAGGGAAAGAAGAGCCAGGGCAAGTGCCGTGGGAGAAGACGGCAGATACTCGCGTAAGGTCAATGAGGCCATTCCCATCCTCTTGACGAGGAACCCTCCCCAAAATGTCATAGCTAGGGGGATTTCAGCAGAGGAGTTTCATGTTGTAATGCCTTCCATTCCCAAGGACAACTACGTCCCCATGCAATACCTTCAGCATTCAAATCAACGGCTATTAAATCAGAATGAGCCATCCTAATTAGTGATAAAAGAGTAAAGTGATAAAAACGTCGTAACTGTGGTCCCCTTTTTATAAAACAAAAAAAACCACCGCGCACACAAACAATGACACATTTTTAAGCGCCATGTTCAACAACAGACACTAGTGCATCATAAGTTCACCCATGAAGGCCACCAGCAGGTACTGGTTTCCGTATCATTATAATCCAGGTAAGTAAGAAAATCACAGTAAAGCTTCAGTACCGTCAAACTAAACGCACCCCTTAGACTGCTGGCTTGTTAGCTCCTCGGTGGGAGAAAAGCAAAAACCAGAGAAGGAAGAAATTCTTTAATTTCTCCTGTATTTAAAATATTTTCTAGGGCTTTAATGTTGACCCTGTGGCTTCAGGAGAAAGAAATCCTCCTAAATGCACCCCAGGGCACAGGACACACACACACACACACACACACACACACCCTCCAGTGACTTGGCTCCCTCCTCTCAGGAGACTACTGTCACATAGGAAAAACAATGCTTGCCCGGCCGGCGTGGCTCAGCGGTTGAGCGTCGACCTAGGATCCAGGCGATCGGGATTCGATTCCCGGTCAGGGCACATGCCGGGGTTGCGGGCTCCATCAATGACTCTCTCATCATTGATGTTTCTGTCTCTCTCCCCCTCTCCTTTCCTCTCTCTGAAATCAATAAAGGTATATGAAAAAAAGAAAAAACAATGCTTCATTGGTTAACTTGAGAAAGTCGCTTCATAGAAACTCAGAACAAAGCCGCCGGTGAGGAGCATGAGGCGCCTCAGAAGCGAGGGGACAGGCGGAACCTGGGGCCCCGTCCAGCTGAGCAGAGGGTTAGCCGGCGCCCCCCCACCCCGAATGGAATAAGCAGCACTCAGCGACACTGCTCCCGGCAGCGACCTGCTGGGCTCTGCCTCCCTCCCAAGCCTGAGCCGCGTGCTGCTCAGCACCCTCCTTGTACTGCAGGGAACGAGGCCGCGCCGAGCAAGGGCTTATGACACCGGCTCCCGGGACCAGCTACCCTGCGCTCGCCCGCCTCTGCCCAGGACGTGGTCCCCCGACTGCCGCAGGGGGCGCAACAGTGGTCCTTAAAGGAGCCTGGCGGACAGGGGGTGGGTGACAGGGTCAAACCCAGCCCACTTCTATAAAAACAAACCAGTACACATCCCACCCAGCATCATTTTCATGCTTAAAAACAACTTTTCAATTTTTATTTCCCCCCATCACCCTAACACACGGAAGCATTCACTGTTAATCTGAACAGACACAAAAACCACTCAAACCTCATATTTTAATGTGCTATACTTTGTTCTTCAAAACGCCACAATTGTGATGAAAAGTACTCTGTCAGATGATGTAAATTACTCACACATTAAATGTGAGGCTTCACCAAATACTTGTATCAAATACTTGTATCATGATTTAGAAGTACATGTCTATGTGTTCCCCAAAGGACATTTTCTACAATTTATGCCTTTGAACTCTTTTGAAAGTGACTTTTTTTCCATATATATATATATATGTATATATATATGTATGTATGTGTGTGTGTGTATATATATAGTCTTCATTACCAATATGAGATTATAGTCTAGTCCCAGATAAAGTGATTAAACATAATCTGAATCAAATATAACCCTCGTTGTCAAATAGTCTCAAGACAAACATCAGTGAACACACTGGATTTCTGGCTTTAATGCCAACTACTCAGTTAAAGATCTGATTTCTCCAGTTGGGGTTTTTTTCCTCCCTTTTACGACTTCTCAAATCTTTAAATCACTTTGTTTAAAGATACTTCTCATTATTTCTCCCCTCTTTTCTTCAAGAATTAATACTGCTATAAGCAGCTATAAGGAAATCATGGTAGCCAAACCTCAACAGGAGAAGCAGCCTTGATATTTAACATAACTAACAGCTCTACATATATGGAAATGAATACCCCATTCTGATGGGTCCCACTCAGTAACCTTAGAGGCGCCTCTATCTGGGCAATAGTTCCTTTTGGACGGAAAACAATTAGGCTGTGTAATGTGCTGAATCCCTTCAGATAAACTGAGCGCACACAGCCAGGCCACTCTCGCGCTGGCTTGAAGGCCGGGGCTGTCAGGACCACTTCTCTGGTTAATGTCAGTAGCACTATGTATAAAAGGTGACTCCAGTGTGTACAAATGTTGATCTTTGGAGAAGTCATGCCTAGACTCACACACACATCCACTCTTTCGTCCACTGGGTCACCGGCAGGAACAGAGGGCGACCCCGAAAGGGGCTTGCCAAGCGCAGAGTCTTACTTGTCAGGTTACGCTGCCCCCAGGGACTTCCCTGCCTGAGATTAATTCATAATCCTGTTTTGTGTTTAAAAAATTCAGGTTCTAAAAGCCTTGCCTTTGAGACAGTTTCAGAGGCGACAGGGAAATGTTCTAATATACGGTAACAAATTAAGTGCCAATGCAAGTAAGCCCTGAAAAGAAAGGAACTGTGTGGAGGAGGTGGCACGAAATGTTTGCCCTTGTCCAAAATCATTTCTTTAAGGTTCCAAAATAGATACTAAAAACATATTTTAATAGCCGGAGGACCTACAGGTTAAAAAAAACAACACCAAAGTTGAAAATATCTATGATTTTTCTGCTTGCTGCACAAGCTAAGAGAAACAGAGATGCCCCCTGATCGAAAACACAGCAGAGGTTGGGAAGAAATATAATATTGGCTGATGTGACTTCCAAGCTAAATTTCATCTGAGTATCAAACAGTAAGAAAGCGCTCCTCTCTCAGCTCTGAACAATCTTATTTTTATTACATCAAAATTGTTTCTTCCCTTGCCAACCTCATTCTCCCCCTTTTTGTCACAAAGTTAATGTCCAGAAAGCTTCCTTTTACAACTCTAGCAGACCCGACCGAAAAAAAAAAAAAGGCAGGAATTCCCAATGCTGTAGAAACCATCATGAGCATATTCTCATCTGAATGATTCTAGCAAGTACAACTCACCCCACCTTACGGGGGAGAAAGAGATCGTTGGGGCGGGGACACAGTTCTGAACAAGAGGGCCCCGTGAGCCTGACACGCGTGGCCACCGTGGTGGGGACAGGGACAGCCGGCCCACCGGCACCTTCTGCTCCGGTTCAGAGAGAGAGAAAAGCATAACAGCTAATAATGCAAGTTTCTGTTTAGTCTGTGATTCCGTCTGGGTTTACAGTGATTCTGGCTAAGATTTAACTCACATCTGGTGACATCCTGACCTCTTCAAAGGCAAAGGTGAGCATGGAGAGAGCATTTCCACCCAGGTACACTCTGTCTAACAACCCAGCTCTAGTGACCAATCGTGAAAGAAGGTGGCGAATCACCAACCTCACCACTCAGAGTTTGAAGCAGCACGTGGGGTGCATGTGTGTGTGTGTGTGTTTTGTGTGTGTGTGTACAGCATCCCTTCTGCCCCTCCCACCTGCCCCCACACACATGCTCCTACTCCCCGTGATAACTGAGGGTGAATTAGTGTTTCTTTTTTTTTGTACTCTGGGCGGAAGGAGCCAAAACCCTACAACTGAGCAGACTTAGAACTTTTCACACCTATAAGCACTGACTTACAAAACCAAAGCGTAGTTTTAAAGGAGGTAGTATGGTTCTTACTGCCTTGAAAATAAAAGCCCGACTCCTTTCCACGGCCGACATGAGCCCCGCATTCCCGGCCCTGCTTGCCTCCTCAGCTGCATCCCACGCCACACCGCTCTTCCCCTGGGCCTCGAAGGACCTGTTCTTTCTCCTTTACCCGGCCCTGTTTCTCAGTCACCCTTCCAAACTCTAAGCAATAAGGATCTTCTCACCTGTCAGGCCTCAGCATAAATGCCACCACCTCCAAAAGGCCCTTCTGAAACCTCTTAAAGTAGCTGCCTGCCTCCACCACTCCCTGGTATTCTTCATCTCAGCTCCAAGCTTGTTTCCTTAGCATGTATCACAATTTTAAATTACTTTACCTAACAATTTCTTTGTATTGACTTCTTATTTCCTTCACTGGGCCCTTTCCTCCATGTCCAACTTACCCCTCCAGTTATCTGTAATTCCCAGCTGGGGCCTGGCACACGGCTGACAGTAAATACTCACCTAACTCACAACTAGAATCAACCAAACAATGAATGTACCTGCTCAGCATCGATTCTCCTGCCCCCAAGCCTCCACCTCTTGAGTGAGAAACTCAGGGGGTCCGGCCCAGTGAGCTCTATTTTAACAACCCTTCAGGTTGCCTCTGATGCATGTTCAAGTTTGAGAACTACTGGTTCACACAATATTGACCACTTTCCAAAGGGCATTCAAGCACAGGTGCCATCGACCTGCCTCTATTTGGGAAAGGAAGAGCGAGCACTTTCTCATAGGGGATTCATCTTTGCAAGCAAAGGAACTGTGACCATTCAGCCCAGAAAAGACCCTCAATTCCCAGATATGCCTGTGTCTGGAGAAAGGAAATGTATGCACAGCATATCCTGGCTCATTTCTGCTCCCGCGGGCAGAGCGGTCAGGCTGGTTTGGACTTGCTGCAGCCAGACCATTGACGGGGGACTCCTGCCCCATCCACAGGAATGGCCCAGAAAGGAACCCGGGTTGATAGGGACCTTGCCTCCACATTCCTACCTTGATGGTAAGGTTTGTCAGGACATGGACCTTGTGCCATCTTTTCACCCTGGCCTGGACCAAAACCTGCACAAAGCAGTCACTCAGAATGTGTCTGCAGAACCATTGGCTGAGGTAGCCATCATGTTCCAGGTACAGCTGGGGAGAGACAAGCAAGGGGGCTTTGTTTGCCGGGTATATTAAGAGGCTTTAATATGAGAAAAGGGCATCAAAACAGGAGAGAGCTGCTGGTGCACAGGACATAGTCAAGAGGATCCAGGTTCAGATCCTGACTGCTTGCAGATACGAGTCTTTGGCCAAGGTACCCGACCTCATTGAGCCTCGATTCCTCAACTCGACACGGAATTAACATGCCCTGCCACACATGGCAGTTGTGGGGATTGCATGAGGCTGCAGGGCAACCTGCAGGTAAATGTGCAGCACAGAACAGGCACGTGGTGAGTGCTCAAGACACTGTCACAACTACTGTAATTATCACTTAATTGTTTAACTGGGGAAAATGGATCAGAGTTCTGTGCCTCCGATAGAGTGTATATTCTGGAAACATTTAATGTGAGAAAGTTAGAGACTTATATTCCTGCCCATCCCACAGCTTTCAATGGGATGGGAAAGTATAAAACAGAAGGAAACACAGGCGCTGACGTTACGTAGTTGATGGCTCGAGCTCCTTCTCCGCCACTTACCAGCTGTGTGACCTTGAGGGAGCCACTTACACTCTCTGGGCTTCTGCATTTGTAGACTGGAGATAATAATACACTTCACACCAGGTCGCAGAGAGGCCTGGAGATTAAACTGTCTATGAAACATTCAGCCCTGTGCCCTGCACTTAGTGAGCACTTGATAGACCATAAGTATTATTGGCTAAAAGCAACAATAAGCAGGACAGAATTCCCTCTCTGCCGCAGAAGAGGCACAGGGAGGGTTAGAGGCATAAACAAAGAGGAGGTGGTACATTCGAAAAGCAAGACAAGGGGAGGGGAAGCTGCTCAGAAGTGACAGCATTGAAACAATGTCTTAAAATAGGGGTCACAAACCCAAACCTTGGCAGGACGAAGTAGGTATCATCAAGGAGTGAGGCTGGCCAAGCAGAGAAAGTGCTCCTTACTTGCCACTAATTTCTACCAGGCCAAAATGCAGGTCACAGGTGGGCAGATCCTCTTATCAAAAGAAGAAAAAAGATCTGAATTTTTCCTGTGAAATCTGATTTTTTTTAAAAAATGATGCCTTAATTAAAAAGAAAAAAAACCTGAATTTATAAAACTCATTTGTGGGCCAACATTTGAGTCACTGGCTCCCAGTTTTGACAGGTAGAATTTTGTCAAGCAGAGCTGGTGGGGAGAGCATTCTAGCAAAGAAACTGTATGGGCTAAGGCCACGGTGGGGGCAGGAAAGGCCAGGAAATAGCAAGCAGCTGGAGAAGGCTTTTGGGGAGAGGCTCAGGCTGGGGTGACTCGTAGGTCTAGGAATGCTGACCTGGAGAAGGAAAGGCTTAGAAATGCCCGAGGAACAGCAGGCCTACCAGGTCACTCTCCCCCTCCTTGGGCCTCTGTTTTTCCTTCTGTAAAGTGAACTCTGGAACTAGATGAGCTCTAAGCTCCCTCCCAGCCCCTTCTGCACCACTCAGGGCACCACAGTCATTTCCTCACCCGAGGACATCATATACAGCTTCTGTGCTCGAGTCTGTGGGGATGTGACTCTAGCTCACCCTTCAGAGGGAAAGAAGCCAAATTCTGTCCCGAGGGACACCTTTACCAGTCACAGAGGACAAGCCAACCTGAGTAATATACGGGAACTGGAGGCCTTACGAGTAGATTAGATCCCTCGATGAAGCAGCAGCTGAAATAATAACAATCACCTTCACTGAATACCTGCTTTGGGCCTGACTCTGGTCTATTTACTGGACAGAATTATTGCATCGAATGAGGCAGGTCCTCCCATTCAGGACCAGGCACAGAACAGGCCCAAAGGCAAACAGCTAGAAACTGCAGGACCGCAGTCAGGCCAGGTTTTCATTCTGATCCAGCACCTCGATCCCAGCCACTCTGTCAAACTGCCTCCTGTCCAGTGTCTTTCAAATCTGTGTTTTGGTTCTCTGTTCCTTTCACAGTGCTGCCAAAATTATGTGGCAGGACAACCCAACAGGGAACATCCTTTGGCCATGCATCTGAGAAAGGCTAAGGACTGGGGTTCCCTCTCCTGCTCCAGAGGGTGGCCCAGGGGTTGAGTTCTGGGGAGTTTTGTACTCCTCTTGACATACATAGAGGAGAGGTAAAAGGCCTTTTTGTCCAAAAACCTGGATTTTTAGTCTGAAGGGTCAAATTGTTAGAATGAGTCTGGATGAGTGGGGAATGGCTGGTCGTAAGAGATTTGGATCCTACCTGGGTGGCTGAAGAGGTGGTGGATTTCATGAGTGTCAGGGTCCTGCATCCCACACCCAGCAGCTCCCTAGAGAGTGAGGAGACAAGGAACCCAGCACCCAGAGCTAAGGGCAAGGGTTCAGGCAGCAATGGGAAGAAGTGTGTTAGTAACTACGTTTGGCATGGACCCCAAGCATCCCAGAGGTAGCCACCTGGACCAAAGACCAGAGGTATTGTCTCAAGCACTCTGGTTGAATAAGCCTTGGGGTTCTTATAAAAACCCCGAAAGAGAGAGAGAGAGAGAGAGAGAGAGAGAGAGAGAGAGAGAGAGAGAGAGAGAAAAGGACCCTCATAATGTCTGAGATTTGTTTTTCTGCCATACGTGGCTGATGTGGAGAAGGGTGTGATCTAACATTTAATTTGACTTAGATAAAGTAAAACATTCTGTTTTGGCACCCAAATATTATGGAGTTAATTTAACCAATTATAGTTATTTGCATGGAAAAATATCTATATTGAGAAGGCTTCATATATTTGAGGAATTTCATCCATCTGATTATGGAAAACCTTCTCTCTCTTATGTAGATGTGCACTAAGTATTCTAATTGTTTTCTCTTTAAATTCTCTATTTTTATGTTGAATCAATGATTGGTCTGCAAGTTAAATATAAAACTAAAAATTAATGCACATATCTATATGTAGACACATAAAATATCTGTATCTATCCGCACTTGAAATGAGAGACAAGGCACCATTTAAGGGTTTTCCTAAGCTCTACTATCAACACATATTAATTAAGTAATAAGTATTAATACTAATTAACAATTATATGGCATTTACTGTGTGCCAGCCATTGATCTGAGTGTGAATAATTGTTACAGTCCCTTTTATTTCTTACAACACTCTTTGGAGTTATCATTCCCATTTTATAGATGGGGAAAGGTTAACTAATTTGCCCACAGTCACACAGCTAGTAAGGGGCAGAGGTGGGATCTGAACCCAGGCTGTGAGGCTCCAGCCTTTGATGACCACTAGCATACTTCACTTCCTAGCACCTGCTGTAAGGATTGAAGGTGGCACATTTAGCATGTTTCAACGCTTTCTGTAAATTTATTCATTAATTCAACAAAATTTATTGTAGCACTATGCCAGGTATGCGGGATTCTGTCAGTCCCTGCACTCACGGTACTCACCATCTAGCAAGGAACTTGCTCTTAATTCCCTCCTTCCTCTCTCACTCTTTCTCTCACTCCCTGTCTCCCAAGGAAATTACTCAGGTGGACAGAATTCATTTCACAACTTCATCCAAAGCTCACTTGCACATACCTTGGTGGTGTAGGTAAGTCCAATACACGACAGGTATAAAAAATATATAATTTTTTAAAAGTTAAATTTAAAGTATTTTTAAATGCAAATCACAAATATTGATCTCACTACCCAAAGATAGCAGGACATAGTCCAATTAGAAATAACCCCAAATTGCCAAGACATGTAAGCATGGAAATCTAGAAGGCTTGGAAAATGACATTTGCCACTATTAAGAGATTTCTTTTGTGTTCATAGTTGAAGAGTTGAATGTGGCTCATAAACATCCTGGGGATGGAGGCCCATTTAAATGTAATATCCTTGTACGTAAGGAAAAGAGTGTTGACTTCATCGCAAGGCAGGCCCTGCTGATGGCAGAGAGGACTGGAATATGCAGATAATTATCTCTAAGGCCAGTCAACGGCTATACGTCTCCTATAATATCACCTTTAAGATCAAGCCAAGACATTCCAGTCTGAATCAAGGTTTATTTATGAAAGGATTTAACACTTTTAGATCCCATATTGCTTGGAGGACCACCAATTTCATTCCAAAATATCCAATTTCTTCAATTTCACAGCACATGAATGAGATTTCAGGTTCCCATATGTGGAGGGGAAAATTTAAGACACTAAAATTCCTTTTCTTCAATGAGGTGAATGTCTTTGCTAACACCTCCACAAAATAAAATCACCAGTAGGAACTGAAAGCAGAAAATGCCCTAAGTCATAATGCCACATTCATGTAGATACAACCCAATTTTCAGGTAATTCTAGCTGAATGGGCTGCCTTGTTCCCCTCAAACATGAAAGGTCAAAGGAGCAATTTGATTGTGGGTGCTCTATATAGGCCATGGACAGAGAAAGAATGGCCCTTCTACCAGCAAGGACACAGGATTTAAAGAGACACACAGATATTCAAAGAAAGCAATAGAGTCCAAATGGACCCCCATATATGGGAATGACCTACTGGAGAAACCAGTTAATCTGGAAGATTGTATAAGGTCCTTCACAGGCACATATATACAGCGGGATATTACTCAGCCATAAAAAAAGAATGAAATCTTGCCATTTGCCAAGTGTATATTATTTTTATATGAGAACCCAACACTCTTGATGGTCATATTTATCATTCTAAATTAATAAAGAGACATTCTGGTTTTCTAAAACAAAATAATATTAACACATATAAATGTTTATACACACAGCAAAGAAGGTTGTTTAGAATGAAACATATCAGGGAACTAAAAGTGATTTTCCTTAGTTGTGAATCATGAGCTTTTTTCCTAGCTCTCATTATCCGAACCCAAAATAACGTTACTGATACCTTGATCCCAATTGTAAAAATAATACACGCTTACATATTTTTGATTCTGAAAATACGGGAAAGTATGCGGGAGAGAAAGAAACACAAATGAAAACCCAAGCCCAGGACCCAGAGAACCACCTTTGACCATTCGTATAGCCTTCCAGACTCCCTTCCATCCATGCCCACTGCTCTCACGGGTCCCTCACACTACACACACTGCTCGTGGCCTTCCTCTTAACTTAACAGAGCCCCATTGACGATTGATGCCTTCCCTGTCAATAAACATTGATCTTGTTCATTCTTTAATGGGCAGAGTGTAATCTATAATAATCCTCTCCCAACAGTCCTTGCGGTTGTTTCTAAGTTTTCAAATTTTATAAATAACTGTACAAAAATGATCTCTGAACATTTTCTCTGCTCACGATCCAGTTATTACTTAAGCTAAGATCCTGGAAAGGCAGTTTCCAGGTCAAAGGACACGCGTATCTTTAAGGTATAGAGCACATATCAACAAACAGGGCTCCTGAAGGGTGATACAAATCCAGAGCGAGGGGCACAGCTTATGTTCTTCTTCTGGTTTCTTCGTATTTGCCGGGCATATTTTCTCTAACTTACTTTTTGCTTAAAAATTGCTTATGTAAATGAAAAACTTATAGGTAGTTTATAGGGAAAGAAAAAGAACAACTGGAGGGGGAATTTTCCTGATAGAGGATTCTAATCTATGGAACAGGTCTTGCCCGGAAAGCAGATGGGGACACATGAAACTCGCTCAGTCACTCCCCTTGCTCATGGCCATCGCGCTCCCTTCCCACACCTGGTCACCTACAGGTGGAGAACGCAGCGATCAGCAGGCTTGGGCAGCCAGTCCTTTCAACACAGTCACAAGGACACAGTCACTTGTGTATCAACTAAGACCGCGATGCTGTTGTTGGCTTACAAAAAACATTCTCACAGAACAGACAGAAAGGATCATTTATCTGATTTCAAAGAAAAGGCCTGAATGCGGTACACAAAGGCCATTGCCGAGGTATGTAGGATATAAAATCCAACACACAAAAAAGAACCACTTATATTTATTTATAACATGCCTTGGTTTCAGGAAATAAATTGCTGTGTTTTTAATATTTTAGGCCTTTTGATAAAAGTCTGCCATTCGACAATTGTAATTTTGATTGTGAGAAAAGCTGAGACGGTTTGGATTCATAAGAGACACCTAATGTTTGAGCCAACAGGGCTGTGCAATAAGATCCCATTGTTCTTACTGATGTCAATAGATCTCTTTACAAGTAATATCTTTCCTGTCTCCTGATTGGCTGAGGGGCTGGAAGCAAGATAACCACCCTCATTAGAAATATGTGTAAACAGAAAGACAATAGGCTGCAATGAAGTTATTGGGGAGAACAGATGTTTTATTTATTGGGCCTGTCCAGAGGCTTGGGGTTTACTTTACTCATTTCTGTAAATGAATACTAGATAAGTAAGGTCCTAAAAAGGTAAGAGTTATAGATTACTTCAAAAATTATTTGACTATTTAAAAATATCATGACATTTTTAGATTGTAAGACAGAAATAAAGTGTCACTAAAACTGTTCCAGGTAGTTTATAGTTTATGTCTTCCAAATAGGATATACATATCCACAGTATTTGTGTAAGAGCAACCCAACCCGCACAAAGCCTCCGCTGACCCGGAGCATGGACTTCACCTTGAGGTGAAGCCAGGTGATTCTGAAAAGAGGGTTAAATCCTCTGGCCACCGCCACCCCCTCCGACTCACAGTAGGAACAGCGTGATGAGCATGTCGGTCGCCGGGACCTGAAAGAATGGGCGTCCCTCACAAAGCGCCCAATTTATTCCCATGAAATGCTTGCCATGCCCGTTGACTTTGGGCTCAGTTTACACAAAAATCCAGGTTTTTCAAAAGATTTGCTCTAGGGTTTCCAAATGTTGATAGCCTCGCTGGCAGGTTTTTAGATCAATACATGTAACAGGTAGTTTCTCCCACCACAAGGAACCCAAAACGTGACTCCGGAACACTGAGCAAAAAGGGTCTCTAAGGCTCCAGGTGATACAAAATCACACAAGTTCTAGACACCGTGCAAGCGAAGTAAAGACAGTTCTCACATTAATGATCATAATGTGAGATAGTATATATATAGCATCATCGAAAGTTATACGTCCCTCCTCCCGCTCACCCTCACTGTATCAGGCTCACGCCTACTGCTATTTTCTGTTCCTCAGACACTGAGCTTGTTCCTGCCTCCGCGGACTCACACTTGTTGTTCCTGACACATGCAGTCCATTCATCCCAGGGCTTTGCGAAGTTGGCTCCTGCTCATCCATCGTTCAGCTTTAAAAGGAGCCCTCCTGCCTCTCTGAGCCACATGGTATATAAGGTGGCCGGGCAATTTCCTTCAAAGCACATATTGCAGTCTCTAATTATCTTGTTCATATTTTAAATGTATTTCTTGTTACTGAGGCTGGGCCTGTCTTTCTTGGTCACAGTTGCATCCCTAGTGCCTGGAACAATAGCTAGGACACAGAAGGAACTCAGTACTGTATGCTAAATAAGTAAGTAAAAATTTTAATTAATCCAAGGTCCTGGGATTCCGCATTAAACTATTGTGCAAAGATACTAGGTATGACTTGCCTTGTATTCCAATTACTCCATTACTATAAAAACAAGGTATGTTCCAGATGAGACATATTAAGATCAGGTTCATGATCTACAGAATCAAAGGGATTCTATTAACTTACTACTTCCCAAAATTCCATGTTGAAGATACCCTGTTGTATTTTTTTTCTTCCATGATGCCAATGTTTTAAAATAGTTTGCTTTTTAAATTGGCAAGATACCCTTATGCACTTTCTATTTTAAAAAATATATTTTTATTGATTTCAGAGAGAGAGAAAGGGAGAAGGAGAGGGAGATAGAAAACATCAATGATGAGAGAGTCATTGATCAGCTGCGTCCTGCACGGCCCCTGCTAGGGATGGAGTCCCCAACCAGGCCATGTGCCCTGACCAGGAATTGAACCGGGATCTCCTGGATCACAGGCCAATGCTCAACTGCTGAATCAGGCTGGTAAGGCCCCTTATGCACTCTCTATCAGGATTTTTTATTTTTATTTATTTAATTTTTTAAATATATCTTTATTGATTTCAGAGAGAGGAAAGGAGAGGGAGAGAGAGAGAGAGCGATAGAAACATCAATGATGAGAGAGTCATTGATCGAGCCTGCAACCTGGGCATGTGCCCTGACCGGGAATCGAACCCCGATCGCCCGGATCCCAGGTCAACACTCACCCGCTGAGCCACACCCGGCTGGGCTCTATCAGGATTTTTGAAAGATAAAAAATGGCATGTGGGGAAAAAGTGTACATCAAATGTTCACAGCAGTATTACTCATGATAGCCTGCAAGCGGAAACAATCCAAATGGCATCACCTAATAAATGGATAAATAAAATGTGGCATATCCAAATATCCATACAATGGAATATCATCCATTCATAAAAACAAAAAAGTACTGAGACGTGTTATAACATGAGGGAGGCTTGGAAACAATATCCTAAATAAAAGAAGCCAGGCACAAAAGGCCACGTATTCTATAACTCCAGTTATATAAAATGTACAGACGAGGCTAATCCTCATAGATAGAAAGCAGATTACTGGTTACCAGTGGCTAGGAATTGAGGCAGCAGAGGGTCAAGCAGAAATGGGGAGTAACTGCCTAATGGGTACAGAGTTTCCTTTGGGGGTGAGGAAAATGTTCTAAAATCGATTGCAGTGATGGAGTCTCAGCTATATAAATACACTAAAAAAGCAGTGAATGGTACACTTTAAATGGGTGAATTGGGTGGTACATGAGTTATATCACAATAAAACTGTCATGTACATATATTTTTGAATGGCATGCAGATATCAATTATATCTTTGGAGATTAAACTGGATGATTAATTCTCATCTAAACCTAAAGTTTACAAATAAAAACAGTATCTGTTCATCCAGGGTTACACTGTTTTCAGAAAATGTCAGCTGCTCTAACAGATAAACTCTGGAATCTTAATGGTTTATTATAAGTTTATTTCTAGCTCAGATAAATTCCAATCAACAGCATGATTGTGTGTGTGTGTGGGGGGGTGATGTTCACTCTGAACAGTCCTTTCCGTTCTTCCCGTCTAATGGTTCCACCGTTCTTTAGTCTGAGCCTCCCAGTTCCAGGGGATCTTCTGTATTTGGCCAGTAGACAGGGACAAGAGAGTTAAGTAAATTACACTTTGGTACTACATTACCAAGGTAATTTATATGCCAAGTCAAAAATGGCAAAAATCACTTCCATTGACCAAAACTCAGACCCTAACTACAACAGAATCTGGGAAATATACTCTGCTTGTGGGAAGGACGACGAATTGGGTTTTGTTAAATATACAGCAGAGACTTAGCAGGGTTTGCTGCCTAAAGGAAAGACAGATTCAGAAGGGACCCATGAGCATCTATTTGTCACACACACAGTTGCTCCAAAGACAGTCCCTCTGAACAAGTAGTTGGTACCAACTGGAGAATAAGTTGGTAAAACTAGTTTTTACAGATTAATTTGGCAGCAGCTAATAAAGTTGAAGATATGGTAGGTTAGAAAACCTGGCCACGGTATTTTGCAGTTTCTCTTATCCCTTCGATCTGGGCTGGCCTTGTGACTTGTTTGAGCGATCAAATACGGAGGAGGTGATGCCATGTGAATTTCGGAGCCCAGGCCTTAACAGACCTTGCAGCTTTGGCTTGAAATGATGCCTCAAGAACGTCAGGCTGTGAGGAAGTGTATCTATGGTATAGGAACATGAGAAGCCATACGGAAAAGATCTGAGGTACCCCAGACAGTCGACGGTCCCAGTGGTCAGACATGTAAGTGAGGCCACACTGGCTGCTCCAAGCGCACTGCCCACCATGGCGCTGTGTACCTCACCACCGTAGGCCAGGAAGCCCGCGGCGTGACACAGCAGCAGATGACTGGGACAGGGATCTGACCTCTGAGTATGCACACAGGAAAACTCAGACTTCAGCCCAAAGAGAACATCTCTTTGTACAAGGAAAAACATGAAAAACTAAGCTAATACGTCAACCATTACAATAAAAATGGATATTTCATGTATGATTTAGAGAGCCAATGGAACACTATACAGCAGTGAAAAATTAAACAAAGCTACAGGGCCCTAGCCCATGTGACTCAGTGGTTAGAGTGTTGGCCCACACACAGAAGGTTGTGGGTTTGATGCTGGCCACGGGCACGTCCCTGGGTTGCAGGTTTGATCCCTGGTCCCAGTCAGGGCATGTGTGGGAGGCAGCTGATCAATGTGTCTCTTTCACATCAATGTTTCTCTCTCCCTCTCTTCCCCTCCCTCTTTTCCGCTGTCTCTCAAAATCAATGGAAAAAATATCCTCGGGTGAGAATTAACAAACAAACACACAAAAGCTACAGGTTTCAACTTTCAACTTCAAAAGCATACTCTTAAGAAAAGAAAGTGAATTTCCCAATGATACACAATCAGTCATCAGATATTTATTGAACACGAGTAGGTGTCTGGGAGAAAGCATTTATGAAAACAGACCACAGAAAGAAAAGCAAACAGACCAAAGCCGGGTCCTCACTGAACCTGCATTCGGTGGCAGGGGAAAGAACGGAGTCAGGGTTCAGTCGCCTGGACGGTGAGAATCACTAGCAGAATAAAGAAGGGGAAGGAGGGAAAGGGGTGGGGGGACTTGCGGTTTCAGGTGGGGCAGCCCAGGGAGGCCCAGGCAGAGTCTTTTAAATAGAGGCTGGAGGAAAGGAGGAAGCTAGCCATGTGGGTATCAGGGGCAGAACATTCTAGGCAAAGGGACCTGCAAGTGCAAAGTGCCCTGAATCGGAAGGGCTGCTGGTGTTTTCAAGGAACAGGGAGGAGGCCAAGGAGCAGCTGGCTAAGTATGAAAGCATGCCCTGTGCATCTAAGAATGTACAGACGAATAGAACCCATTATTTATGAATTCATAAATATCTAGTAAAATTATTTTTAAACGCTCATATTGGTTAAGAATGCATACAACATGTCAAATAAGTATAAAAATAAGCATGGAATGGTACACATTAATTTCAGGATGGGATTCCCATTGGGGAAAATGGAGGTAATGGGATCGAGATGGCATATAATAGTTTATCTCTTTAAAAAGTATCAAGCAAATATGGCAAATTTTATTTATTTACTTATTTAATATTCTCTGTATTTTTTAGCACTTTTGAAACATTTCATAACTGGTTTTAAAAGGGAATAAAGTAGTAAATAGTTAATCAATAGTCAGCAATTGTTTAAATGAGGAGACGTACAGTTGGAACACACACAGACACACACAGAGTGAGAAGGGTGTTTACTAATTGTCCAAAAACTCAACAGGCATCTGGGTCGCGCCACATTAAGAAGGGCACCATCTCTCACAAGAAGTGACAGCCACCACATTTCACACATCGTATTATGTAGGCTTTAGTCCATAGATAGTTAGCATAATTCTATTTTGATGAAGGCAGACATCGTTATCGGTTGTACTTTAACCCTTTAGTGTCTCTCTGCTTCTAATATAATTTCAAAACAATGTTTGTATGTAAAATTACAATGAAAATAGGAGAGTGTGTGCTTCTGTAAAACTGGACAGGAAGGGAGTTCATTATAATGATGATAATGACAATAATAGCACTGACATTTATTGAGAGCTCAGTGTTTGCCAGTCCCTTTTCCAGGTTCCCATTTTGTATGTTAGGTCATTTGATCTTCCTAACAGTACTATGAGGTAGGCACTGTCCTTACCCACACTGGACCAATGAAGGACAGAGGCTCAGAGAGGTGAGTCACCTGCCCGAGTTCACACCGCTGGGAAGTGCCTGGTCAGCCTTCAATCCCAGCAACCTGTCTGATGGCAGAAGCTGGCTGAACTTAAACCACTAAGTTCTGCCGGGAACGCAGAAACCTCTGAGCACACCCTGCACTGCTCCCAGAGTTCATCACTCGCATGCTAAAGTTAAAACCAACTGTGAGCATGTTTGTGTGACTGGGCAATAAATAATTAGCTATATGGTTCCTGTTTGCATCAGCTCATGGGATTATAGGCTTCAGTTGAGTCAATGTGAACCTTCATTGCCCACCAACATAAATTTGAAATTTTGCTGACTTTTATAAATAAAAATATAGAAATAAAATTGCATCCAAAATAATTAAAACTCTTTAAGTTCTCTTTTTAATGTTTTATTATTTTTTTGCATATTATTTTACTTATTTATTATTTTTGAAAAAACTTACTGAATTTATTGGAGTGACACTGGTTAATAAAATGATAGAGGTTTCAAGTTTACAATTTTCTATAACACATCATTTGTATATTGTATGGTGTGTTTGCCACCCAAAGTCAACTCTTATAAACACGATCATCCTTAAGATGGTATTGGTATTTGGAGAAAGGGAGCGAGGGCCAATTTAGCTCCGAGAAATGCCTCCTGATTCTCACTGAAACCATACTCCTCTCCCTAAAGGCTATATTCCCCCATGCATCAGTCCCACAGAGTCATACAAAGCAAAGTTTGGGGGCTGCTTCCCACCTGGGCAGTCTCATCACGGCAGGCCAAAATTCACTCCCCTCACAAACGAAATGATCGAAACTAAATATGGCTCTAAGGAAAGAGAGGTCTTAAGACCAAATGAATGCAATGCAAAGGCATCTGAGGTCACCAAAAACCAAAGCTAAAAAATGTAAATAATCTTATCTCACCTTTAGCCACAAAAATGAAAAAGAACTAGCGTATCACCTTTCTCCCAGCTTTTGTTTAATAACAGGAGATTAAATAGGTATGCAATCCATGTAAGGAGAAAACTAATCCTTAAAACTGAAAAGTCATGTTTGCTAGGAATTAGGTGCAGTAATGAACATCAAAAAGTCTGCCGTGGCCCATCTAAAAAACAAATTCACTGTTAATTAATCACTTCTTTCAGATAATCTCTATTGCTAATATACTTAATTTTCCCCCTCATTTAAGCACAGGTTTGTTAAATAAGATCAGAGACATGCATCTCTCTCTATCTCTGATAGATTCTAGCACTTGTATCAATCCAGAGATGCTATCTCATCCTACACAGTAGCTCATACAGAGAACATTTAATCAGAAGTCTTCCCAAACATACCTCCTGCAGTCATTTATTCTTTAAAATAAGAGGGCTAGAATCTTCTGACAACTGCCCCAGAATGTTTCTGATCCATAGAGTTCAAATGAGTGACTTTAAGTAGATTAAAGCTTAATTTAAATTATTTCTATTACCGGAGTCAAAGTAAATTCAATGCTCCCCGAGTGATGTTTCTAACAAAACCAACTCAAACTTGCTTCACTAAAATATAGCCAACAGAGGGGAAAAACACCATAAACATAGTAATTATGGTAAAGTAATCAAAGGCCTCTATACTCAGAAAAAAAAAATGTCCTAAAAATGTCACTTGTGGGTTCTGAGGGTTGGGAGCCTTGAAAGGGACCTATTTTAAACAGAAGTCAAGAGGAAGCGGTACACTCCGGGTCTCTCTGTCTCTCCTCCCCTTTCTCTCACTCTCGGGAAGAAGACACAAGCTGAGAACCCAAGCAGCACTTCTCCCCGACCCCTTCTGTCTGTTGTCTTCGCTTCTGTAGATTTCCCTGGCTTGTAATTACAATCAAAGGGAGCGTCTCCAAGACCATCTCTGAGAACTTTCCCCGCACAGGGAAATTCCTGGCTGGAACTAACCCTGTTTCATTCCCTTTAAAGAAACTTGCAGCGTGAACTACTAGAAGAGTTGATTCCGTTTTGACAGACATTTCTCCAAAGGAGATATACATAGGTGCATGGACAGATGCTCATCACTAGCCATTTAGGAAAATGTAAATCAAAACTACAATGCGATGCCACTTCCCACAGATGGACATGAAGAACCGCGGGGACCAAGGCCCAGGGAGGGACAGTGTGTGTAAGGCGTGGCTCTGCTCAGTGTTACCAGACTCTAAAGCTGGAGGCGGGTTCTGGTGCAAAATGAGGCTGAGGGTTAGGCCAGGGCAGGACAATGGAAGAAGGCCTTAAATGTCCCAAGAAAGACCACAGAGTTTCTGCTGCCTGATGGCAGAGATGTTGAAGGTATTAGATGGGGCAGTGATGAGGAAATGTAGAGTTAAACAGAACAGAATCAAGCTGGAAGCAGAGGGGCCAGTCAAGAAGCCAAGGTCTAATGCCAGCAAAAAAAGATCAGAATAAAGGCAGGTGACAAAAGGGATGGAGAGGAGGGTGTTGATCCAAGAACTATTTATAGGCTGAAGTCAGCAGGGCCTGCTGAGCCATTAGATGAGGGGTAGAGGGATTCAAGGGACAGGAAGGGGCTAAGGGTGACTCCGATTTCTGGCCTGGACAGCTGGGCAAATGGCCAGGCTGTATCCCTGGGAGACCAGACAAGCCCACACCCCAATATAATCTTTACAACTACAGAGAGATTCACTCTCCCAGAGTGACTGGGAAAAGTTCCCAAGATGGGAAGATGCAAAGACAAAACCAAGTTTGGAAATATCCCAGGAACAAGTACTGAAAATCATAATTACACATGTATAAATAAAAGGCCAGCCGAGATGAACAGCTATAAGCCGCTACTATTAAAACAGTTTTCACTCGGCGAGGTAGTATTTCTACAACGTTTCAATGTCTCCCCTACAAAATACACAAAGCTATAAAATGTATATCCCATGTATGTCTGGGTGTTTTACAGCCACCCATGCCTCAGATGAACACTTTCTGACCTGTAGTATTTCATTAGAACATTTTTAAACAATGGAGGAAATTTTAGTAAGTATATATTTCAAATTATTCACCCAGAAAAAAAGATTTGAGTGGGTGGGCATCCGCTTACTATTTAGGTTTATCAATTATTGTTATTCCTACAACTTTTTAAATATTTTCAAGTTGCCTTAAACAGTGTACACATCATTAAGCAGATGTCAAATTCTTACAGGAAAATGATACGGAATTGCTGGACACTGGAAGCACCTCAAGTCTTGGGTAACTAAATTCAGAAAGGTCTCCTAAGGTAAGATAAAATGAGCAATGGCAGTTTCAGGGGCTCAAAACCAAGATGCAGGATTCTGGTTTCTACATTCCAACTGCTGACCTAATGGAACCTTTTATAAAAACTACGATTGAAAAGGCCCTACAAGTTGAAGGACACCCAAGGATCTCATGTAATTTATCAAGGATTAAAATAAGTTAGTCTCACAAACAGACTCTGATCTCCCAGTTTTACCCTGTGAAACATGCCGGTGCCCCACTGACCGTAGGTTAGACGAGATCCCCGCGGGCCTTGCCGGGCAGGCCTCCAGCTGCGTGCGGCGAGTCCCCGCACTTCTCCGTGGCGCTCAGCAAGCCTAAGGCGAGCTCCCTGGTGATCCCCGGTCTTCCCGCCCGGGGGCAGCTCTGGGGGGGTCCCGTCACCTGGGTGATTTCTGTACACCCAGCCCTTAGCGCAGAAGCTCAGTAAATAGTTTCAAGCAGTAAACTGCCTCCAGGGAAGTTCCCAATGCCTTTTTTTTTTTTTTTTTAATGTCTAAATTGAGGTATAATGGACATATAACGTGTTAGTTTCGGGTGTATAAAACTTTTTTGATGTGGTTACTAACAATGTCGGAATTGAAACCTGGATCTCCCAATACGCCCCCAGGGACTGGAGGGCCACTCAGCTCCAAGTCGGATCCCTGTCCCTCCCTCCTCTGCTGTCAGGTCGCTGGGGATCCCGCACCAGAGCTTTCCCAGCCACTCGGTCCTCCCCCAGGCCCTGGAGAGCCACGCTCCCTAACTGTTCCCCAGAGAGTCCTGCTTCTTCTAAAGGGAAACAAAAACATTTAGATTTGCCTCAGGTTTTACCTTGATAACTATAAAGAGACTGAGCATGGTTTTTTTAAAAATAGGGAAGTTAAAAAGGTAAGTATGATCTCCAAAGTAACTTCTTAGAATGAAGCTTTGTCTCACCCGGTTCCTTTCCCTTCTTAAAGGTCAGAGGGAATGACCCACCCCAGGGAGCTCCTCCACCCCTCTGTCCTGGGGGAGACTCAGCCTCGGGCTTCCTCCCCACCCGGAGGCTCCCCTCGCTCACTACACTCGGGCCTGAGGATCCACATCCACGGATTCAACAAACTGTGCACCAGAAGATTCATAAAGAAGAAATGTTACGTTTTGCTGACACGTAGTTAGTAGCTAAGCCTACTATAGCTGCATCTGTTCTGAATACAGACAATTTTTTCCTGTCATTTTTCCCTAAACAATATACTGTAACATCTCTTACACAGCATTTGCCTTGTATTGCAAATTATAAGTAATCTAGAGACGCTATAAAGTACACAGGAGGCAGGAGGCTGTGTGCGGGTTGCTGGCAGACACTACTCCATTTTACATAAGGACATCAACATCCTGGAATTCTGGTATCCCGGGGGGCCCTGGAACCAATCCCCCAGGACACGAGACACTGAGGAAGGGCAGTATTTCTCTCCACTGGCTGTTGATCTCCCTCCCCTTAGCCTTGGGCCCTGGGGAAACGCTTGTGGCTTCTTCAAAGGAACCCCAGGCTCCTGTAAACAAGCAAGTCACTCTAAAACCCCGGGCTCAGGGCTGCCGCCCTGCTGTGCCCAGGCTTGGTGGCCTCCGAGGCAGGAGGGACCCTCCTGCAAAGGGACCAGGGGCCAGCCACGCCCCTCCCAGGCCCCTCCCCTCCCTCAATTTCTTCTAGAATCTACCTCTTGCCACTAACCCAGGCTGAGGTCAGGTTTTACGCATTACTTTTCTGTAGACTTTTGCCTACATGGCACTTTCACGTCATTCCAGTTCCTCCTTGGGAAAGCTCAAACAGAAAGCCCAAAAGGTAGACAGAGCTAATATATATCATTTGAAGAGTAAGAACATTTACAGAGGGAAGGATGACAGGGATGACCGCAGACGTCAGGGAAGCTGTTACTTTGCGGGGAAGGACAGGAGGCGGTTCCAGCAGATCCCTCGGAGAGCTCCTGAGGTAACTGGAGAGTTCTAGGCCCTTGAATGGGCGGCACATTCAAAGATGTCATAAATTCATTAACTGTACATGTGTTTTAGCTGTTTTCTGTATTTATATTATACTTAACAATATATATTTTTTATTTTTTTAAGCTCTCGTCCTCTGACTCTACAATTTAACTAAGAAATAACAGTCAACTGGATTTCTGTAAACAGAGAAACAAGTTTCTTCTCATGTTTCTGCAAGCTCTCATCACTGCAATAAATATTTCATATCCAACTTGCATTTGCTTGTCTCCTTTCATGAATCAAAGCAGATCTGTTGGAAGACGGAACGTACGTGTAAGGGAAGCTAGACCCGAGAAAACTCTGGGTGATGGACAACCTGAGGGATAAAAAGCCTGAGCAGTCACTAAAGATATCCTACCCCTTTCCTTTTACGTCTGTTAAAGTGCTTTTAAGAATGACCGTGTTCAGGGAAGAACTTTAAAGCAGATGGAAGCAATAATGATGTTACTATGACATCTCGTCACCCTGGGCCTGTGACTAAGTATTGAATGGGCTTTATCACATTTAATCTTTACAGCAACCATAGGATATATTAATACTTCTACACGCTGTGCATTGTTACTCCTCAGACAAGCCAATCCTGCTCTCACCCTGGACCTTTGCACGCTCTGTGCCTCTACCTGCAGTGCTCTTTCCCCCAACCCTGTGTGCCTGGCCCCTGCTTCTCCTGCAGGCCGCAGCTTACATGTCACGCACCCCTCACTCCCAGTTAGCCTCCTTTCCCATTCTGGTACCCATCACGATACATTCCCAGCACTCCCAGCACTCAGAAGAGCAACTGTCCAGTTCCTCATTCCCTGCTCACGACTGTGGTGAAATCTTCCCGAAGGAACAGGCCATCCTAATGGCAGAGCCGCCCTGGAGCTCTTTCCAATACATATCCGCTGGATTGAGGCCATGCATCTTGAGACACACATACCTTTTGACAGAGCCATGAGAAAGCAAGCCGGTAAGAGCATGGGCCTAGCCAGCAAAAACGTTCTTGTTAATTACTATTCAGAATAAAATCACCATCACCAGTCTTCAGGCCGGGAAGGAAGAAAACCTGCCCTCTTTACAAAGATAAAGCCAAGGAAAAGAATCTTAATTTCTCAGCAAAATAGTTATGCATGGGTTTGGTTAGGTCAAATTTTAATTGCAGACTTCCAGCAACAATCAAGATGGCAAACAAAATCCTTCAGCCATTAGAAGAACGAATAATAATAGCCGCATGCTCTTCATCCAATAGGGGAGTACACAGGGTGTTTCTAAAATTTACTTCGTAGCTAAAATTTATGTTTAGCTTGGTTTTGTGGCTGCCTCTGCAGGGGTCCTGTCTCCCTCCCACACCCTGTAGCATCAATCAAATTAACCAAGTAGCCTTTTGGAGGGGGCTCTGTGGCCCAAACCAACGGTAGGCAAACCGCTTGGCCACAGGAGCCCCGCCATTTCCTCCCCAGTCTCCTCGATCCTGTGGCCTCCAGCCCGGAGACGGTGTCCAGTCCCCCAGTTTACGGGAACCCCCTGCCCACCGCCTGCGCGTGGCTACACAGGACCATATTTAGCTCAACCAACTCATACTTCACTTCGCCAGACCAGGTGAAGCCAGACACCAAGTGAGCACAGAGAAGAAAAGGCTTCTGTGTCAAGTGTCTGTCTGTGTGAAGCCAGTGGCTTTTTCAAGGCTGCCACTTTGGTGCCTACGGACCAAATGCTTTAGGTGTTTAATTTAGAGACAGAAAATATAGTCATCTAATGCCAGCAAGCAAATAAGGAAGCTATGATGTTTCAAGGCAAGAAAATAAAACAATTTGGGAATGGATATACATATGTGTGCATATACATGTATATACATCCATATATACATGTGTGTGTATATATATCCATATATACCAAATGTGCATGTATGTACATCCATATATACCATATATGCATGTATGTACAGCCATATATACCGTATGTGTATGTATGCTCAAACCGTGAGGGGATGGCTTGCTGCCAAACATTAAAAAAAGCTCTAAAAATTTACAATGCTGGGAAAAAGTATACAAAGACGTAAATCTTAGATTTTTCTCCCAATCATTGTTAAAGTATCAGAACAGGTATGCAAATCTTTAAAATAGTATAACCCCCCAAATTGAGAGTTTACCCTAAAATTGAGAGAAAACCTAAAATTGACAATGGCCTCAACCATCATATGAGAAAATGACTGATTATTTGGTCAATGCCAACTACAGTATTGGCGATGATGGCAGAGTAATTGTGTCCATTGTTTCCTTAGCATATCCATGCCCAAAGCACCGTGTGATGCCTTGACATTGAGGCATCAATGATTCATACAAACCTATGAGGTAGGGAGTCTTCTTATCCCCATTTCAAAAATGAGAAAACTGAGGCACGCCAAGATTAAGAAATCTCAACATCAAGCAGCTGTAAACTGGAAGGAGAGGGAATGGACTCCAGGCCTATGCAACTCTAGATTAAAGAATTAAAAGTGACAACCATTGATAAGCAGCCTCCCCTAGGAAATGGGAAATGGGAAATAAACCAAACCAAATCTAGATAAAGAAAGAAAATTATGAAAAACTCAGGGAATTTTCTGGATAACTTAGGCCTCCAAGGAGTCAATGTCATCCATGAAGTCAACATAATTTTGGCAATGTAACGTTTTGTGTGGCTATAAATGAGTCTGAGTCTCTCATGCTATAGAGGCAGTCATTTGAAAAGTTGGAAACCCAATCAGTGCATCATTTATATGAAGCCTAAAATCTGGTGTGCTTCATTTCAAAATGAAATAGTACGTTCTGAAGGAAAATAAATAAATTTATAAAATACGCCATAGCATTCCCACCACTGTGCACATCGCCCTCATTCTAAGCAGTCACCTTGGAGGCTGTTACTCATTTCAAAGAGGCAGCCTTTCCTCCAAGGCATCCTTGGAAGCCCGCCTCTGGAACCGTCTCCAGAGCCTGGCACATTTTTGTGACACAGCATCATGCCAGCAGCATGATCTTACAGTCACATGTATTCTAGAACCGAGTCTGGGCAGAAGGCTGCTGATCAAAATAGGGAGCTCTGGTTTTAGGAAAGAACATGCTGTGATGACAAGAGTAAGGTCTTTTGTGTGGCTTCGTGGGGCCAGGGGAGTGCCAGGAAGTTGAGTGACAGTCGCCAAGCTGGGAAACGTGCACACGGCCCCTGGGCGATGGATAAGAAGGAAAATACTCGTTTGGAAATATGAGTGTCAAACGCTAGACTGTTTTGAGACGTCGGCAGCTACCGAGTCATCGTGCTCACCAGGCTTGGTGCTCCTGCCCGGTGCCCGCACACGGCGCACAGCAGGTGCCCACTGCACGGCTGTAAGTGACTCCATGAGTCCACCCATCTGCCAATTAAGCAAACAGGCTCTTTGCTAATAAGGAAATTCTCTGCTCATACAACAGTTACCAGGTCAGAGACCTAAACACGCATAGAAGCATGGCCTTGACGGAGAACTGAAATAGGAAGAAAACCCTGCCCTGAGGGTCTGCCACTCATTTTGCCACCTCTCTCCAGACGTTTCCAGTCTGCGGACCGTGTTTCCTAGATGTGTGCACACACGGTGCCTGCCACACAAGGCGGTCACTTCGAGGGCAGGTGGGAATGAAGTCTCCTCTGCCCCTTATATGGGGCCCCTCCCCGCTCTCCTGACAGCCACTGCAGGCAGCTGCCAGTGAGGACAGTGCCCCTGCAGCTCAAACAAGACAGGAAAAGCAACCAGGGCAGACCCCTAGAGATGGCCATCTTCAAGTGCCTTGCAGGAAAACCCTGTTCAAACAAACCTCGTGACAAAATCTAGATGGTGTTCCTCTACTTATGGTTAGTCTATCGGATTATTCAGCCACTCATCTATTCCTACATTTGGTAATAATAAATTATTATCTTATTGCCTATTGGCAGTGAAATGACAGAGTTGAGTAAGACACAGGCCCTCACTTCCAAGGAGGTTGCCATGGAGTGTCAGTCAGAACACCCCCCACTGCTCTCCCCTGGCCCCAGGTCACCCTGCACACACCCCACTGCTCCTCCTGGCCCCGGGTCACCCTGCACACACCCCACTGCTCCTCCTGGCCCCGGGTCACCCTGCACACACCCCACTGCTCCTCCTGGCCCCAGGTCACCCTGCACACACCCCACTGCTCCTCCTGGCCCCAGGTCACCCTGCACACACCCCACTGCTCCTCCTGGCCCCAGGTCACCCTGCACACCACCCCCCCCCGCTCTCTCCTGGCCCCAGCGGCCCTGCTGCCCAGCATAAGCCCTCTTTCCTTCCCTCTCCTCCAGGACACAGCTGCCGGTTCTTCCCCACGCTGTGCCAGGCTGCTGCTCCCAATCCACAGAAGTGCTATGAGAGCTTGTTTTCCATTCTGCTTACTTATAATAATTTATTTATTCAGTTAGTCAAAAATATTTACTGAACGCCTACCACAGGCCAAGCCTGTTCCGGATACAAGGGAGAGTCCTCCATGGTGGACAAGTCCCATGTGCTCAAGGGAACGACAGCTGGGAAACAGGCACAGGTACCTGCGCATTATTATTATTTTTAGGCTGGATATGCAGGACAAAGAAAGATAAAGTAAGGTTGGGACATGAAAAATGACAAGAATAATTAATTAGAGCTCTCAGAGAAAGATTTGAGCATAGATCTGCACAAAGTGAGGGAGTCAGTTACACATGTATCTGAAGAAAGCACGTTCCAGTCAAGGGAAGAGCAAGCTGCAGGATCCGAGGGCAGGACAGGCTTGGAGGCTGCTGTGCCGGAGCAGTCCATAGTGGGGACAGTGGGAGGAGAGGGGCTTCTCGAAGAAAATCAGGGCCAGTCACACAGGGTGCCGCAGGCTCTGGGCAGGTCTCTGAGGAACCTCACAGGTACTAATGTTAAACAACAACCCGACATCATCAACACCCTCATCAGCACCATCCCCGCACCAGCCAACACTTGCTCAGTGCCGGATGCTGTTTTCTGAATGAACACAGCACTAGGAGGTGGGTACTAGCATCCCCTGAGTTCCAGGAACTTAACAACCTGTCACACGTCACACAGCTAGCAAGTACCAACATCAGGGGTCAACCCAGGAGCCTGTGATCCTAACTAGTGTGGTAGAAACACACCTTACAAAAAGCAGTTACAACTATGCATAATTAAGAGAGAAAAAATATTTGCAGCCCCCCAAAAATTCTAAAACAAGCCCTTTTCATATTGTGTGAATGGATGTCAGGGGCGTAGTGTAAGACTCCAGTGAGTGGCTTACACAGAGATTCCAAAAATACTGGCCTCAACCCACTCAGAGGTGAAGGCAACTAGACTGGGAAGATTGCACCCGATGATGGGAAAGGCCCTCTGGGGGAGGGGGGGGTCCCTGACTCTCAGGTAGGGGGTGCCTGTGGAGAGTCTGACTGAGCTTGTACCAATAAATATAAGAGTGGCAAAAAAGTAATGTGATCTTAGATGTAACTAAATTGACAAACATTGTAAGTAGACATCTTGACTACTTTATCTGTACCCTTAGTAAGATTATATATTGAAACTTAAAGTGTTGAAATGTCTCTGAGAAATAGCAGGTGGCTTTAGAATCAAGGTAGCTTATAGTTGGGTATATACAATGGTATTTGCAAACTCATAAACGATGGGAGAAAGCGCTCATCGGAACCAGAGATGGGCCCGGCCTCACCCTGGGAACATTTACAAGAAACCCCGACAGACAAAGCTGCAGGAGCCGCCTGGGTGGAAAAGCCAGGCTGCCTTTTCTTAGACGGTCCATCTTCTGAACTTACAACCTACAAAATTTTCTTTTCTTTGGTCCGCACTCCCCCATCTCCTACTATGTCTTATATATGATTACGTCTCGTGGTTTGGTCTGTCCATCAGAAAGGGTGCAGAGAAGCAAGGATTTCGTCTCAGAAACCCAAGAGGTCAGTGCAGAGCCCGACACGAATGGCCGGGGAACGAATGAATATATATTTCATAAGCATTTAAAGTATAGAGATGTGACCTTATGTTTCCATGGGGGGAAAAATAAACCTTAAGCACTGAAACGTCACAGAAACTGTTGAAACTGAAAAGGGCTCCCCACCACCTGTAATGTACCCCCAGGACTCACAGTCCCCGGGGATGGAATTTACCCACTACCCTGGTCTCGAACGGTGGGCTCTAGTGCACATGCGGTAGCTCCTGTGAAGTGACACTTTATCCGGGTGGACCAAGCCGCAGTCTCGTATGGCCTTAATCGCCCATTGAGAGGAAGGGGGAAAACAGCCTTGTAAGATGAATAAGAGGGTAAAGCCATCATTGAGCCAGGTTAAGAGAGGCGCAGTTCATTCAGAAATTACAGGCCCTTTTATGATCAGACTCAGGCATCCAGGAGACATACATTCAAGGTTTTATTGTTTAACTGTTAACATTTTCAAATTTGCGGTTTTCTAATTTCTCATAAAGATCCTTTCACGGCCAAAAAAGTACAACCAAAATAAAAACAAGCCTGCTGGTAATGACACAGGGACGCTCTGTACTTCATTTTCAGCCCGTAGAATTGGTTCTGACAGCCAACCAGGACCCTAGAGCACTATATTCTACCCTGCCAATGGGCTGCTTCAGCAGGAAGGGGTCCCAACTGCACCCCACTGAGAATTAACAATGGGTACCTTAAAAAAGTCAAATTTTATATTTTAAGCCTGGAATAATTTCCACATCTTCCTCCTAAACATTCATCATCCAGTTGGATCCGGGGCATAGCATAATGTGAGCTTATAATCAGAAGTCGATGCGGATCCAGAGGCAGGAGTGATAGATGGAAATATCACGATGCCTGTCACAAACATTTTTCAACTTTGCTTCACATGAAGTCTTTTTAATGAGGTGCAGTTTTTAAGAAGGATATCGTAAGGAGAATTTTCTTGGCCATCGTTCCCACAGAACTGTTTTTTTAATCAAGTGGCAGGCACAAAGCCATCGCAAGATGCCCAGGTGAATTCTGATTCAGCAACGATAATATGATGCTTCGTCAAAAGCATCACTGCAGAGTTTGTTAGACCTCAAGCTATAATCAAAGAGCTGGCTGCACATCTCAGTTATCAGCACCGTGACTTGCTTAGATCAACATTAACCCGAGTTCCATAAAACACGAATTCTCTGCAATGTTACTAGATGGTTCAGAGAAGAAGAAAGAAAGAGGGAGGGAGGGAGGGAGGGAGGGAGGGAGGGAGGGAGGGAGGGAGGGAGGGAGGGAGGGAAAGAAAGAGAAGAAAGAAAGAAAGAAGAAAGAAAGAAAGAAAGAAAGAAAGAAAGAAAGAAAGAAAGAAAGAAAGAAAGAAAGAAAGAAAGAAAGAAAGAAAGAAAGAAAGAGAAAGAAAAAGACTTTTTTTGTCAAATAATTTGGAGAAATTTGGATTAAAGGATATTAAACAGTTCTCTTGACTGCAGGACTTCTCAGTGTCTTTAACATGCTAATAATATGCATGGTGATTCTCTAAGAGAAGAACAGAGTATGTATTGTTTTCCAAAGGCATTTGACAAATGGAACCCTTTTTCCTAATAGTATTTTACAGGACTTCACTTCGATAAACATGCTTTGGGAAATGGAGCCTAGATAATATCAACCCGGTTTTTGTCAAATTAGTCTCTTTTCTATTTTCCCACAGCTCACTATGACCCACAGAGTCCTGGGGCGAAAAATAGCTCCTATTGACATAGTGGCTTATCAAAACAAGAGTCTTCATCACAAACAATTACATTTGAAAGCCACACAGCTCCTGCGCTTGAGAAAAAAGTCTGGAACCCAGGTGGTTCAATTCTGAGGAGCTCCTGTATTGTATATATACCTTGTGTCCAGACTGCCACAGTTCTAATCGTTATCTTATACCAAAAACATAACAATTGGTGGATGTATTATTATAACCGACTAAAGAAAGAAAATACAATGTTTTAGCGCACAGTGCAAACTTCTCAAAATGGTAGACTTTGCACTTTAAATGGAGAACAGAAAGAGTTCCTAGAATATATTATATTTTAAGCCAGATAACATATTACAGGGCTGGTCCTTAAGGAGAACAGCTTCTCCCGGTTTCCTGGGTTCCCAGCTAGAGGACATCCCCACCACTAATATGAATGCCCTATTTGGGCTGCAGCATCCCCAACTGGCCCATTAGCTGCCCTCTCAGGTGCTTTTTACTTTATTATTATTATTTTTTAATCTTCACCCAAGAATATTTTTTCCATTGCTTTTCAGAGAGAGAGTGGAAGAGAGAGAGAAACGTTGATGTGAGAGATAAATCAATTGGTTGCCTCCTGCACGTGCCCCGACCAGGGCCAGGGATCGAGCCTGCAACCGAGGTGCATGCCCTTGGCCAGAATCAAACCGGAGACCCTCCAGTCCTCAAGCCAACGCTCTAACCACTGAGCAAGACTGGCTAGGGCTCAGATGCTTTTTAAAAATCATCACACAGGTGCATCCTTCAGTGAGTCCCAGGACCCCAGGAACTGAGAGTTATAAGGAGCCTTACCCCATCCGAGCCCACCACTTTGTATGTAAGAAAACAGGCTCAAAGAGAAAAAAAAATCACTCAAAGTCACACAGCTAATCAGTGACTGAGCCTAACATAGAACCCAGATAGAGCCTAAACTAGAACCCAGATCCCCAAGTCCCTGGGTGCCCTTATCCCTCACCCACTCAGATACTTTTAGCTCTACAGTAGAGCTGTGGTTTTCAGGAGGCCTTCTGGAAGCTTCTGCTCTGGCTCACTGGGGCCAAGGCTCCAGCTGCAGACACATCTCCTTGTGACCTCAAAGGGCTTCACCCCAGAGCCAGCAGCAGCCCAGGACAGCACGTTCCAGTTAACTTACAGAAGCTGTTGCATAGCAGATGCCTGGGGAGGGCACCTTAGTCAGAAAGAAAGACCCTGAGATATTCGAGGGTAAAGAATCTTGTCTTACTGATTGTAAGCCCCAGCAGATAGCACAGTGTCCAGCACACAGGGGTCCTCAAAAAACCTCAGTGAGACTATTTGCTGAACTGAAGACAGAACCTTACAAGCCTTTAAGAAGCATTTCATTCTATCCCATTAGTAAAAAGAAGCTTATCGGCTACCCCACAAGACCCACACAAAGCCTCCTTGCCCAGGTTTACGCCATCTAATGTTTCTGTTTGTTTTTGAAGTGGCCTGACCATGATCTTCACTGTTGCCATAGTAACTGTGGGCCATCTAAAGTACATAAAGAAACAGTTCTGCACGGGAGAGAAAGGAGTGTCCCACTCGTGACTGAGATCTGACAAGAATTCCGGCTCTTTTTCCTGTCTAACATCACCAAGTCTCAGTCTTCTCATTTATGAAATGGTTTCAGAGACAGTAGCAACCTCATCAGTTTGTTGGGAAGATTAAACAAGTCCATGTGTGTACAGAGCAACTTGGCCAACCAGGATTGGTTTCTTAATAGCCGCTTGTATTGAAAAGAAATTTGAAGGTGGATGGGCTAGAGTCCTGAGATTAGCTGTGTGTGTCTGCCGTGGGTTTCAAAGGGGATAATGCAACACATTGGGTGCTTGCTGTGGACACGGTGGTGCACTGCCCAGATCCCTCTCCTGGACTGAGACACTCATTCTCAGATGCCAGGAATGTGCCTTCCTTGAGAGCTGCCCTGCCCAAGGTTACACCCTCCCCAGGGGTTGCCCACATCCACTGACTTATTCATGGGGGGCTACAGAGGCCTAGCCCTCACGTGTCATTTGGGGTCAACTCCTTCCAAATGGTCACCCCCAACTCCAGAGCAACTGATGGGAACTGCTGAGGCCTTTGTTGGAACATCACAGTTCAGCTTCTCCCAGGCCCCATCCTGCATCTCTCCCTTCCTGAGAGCACTCCCAATAACCTCCTGCATGTTAATCCTAGACTCTCAGTTTCCCTGGGAACTCAACCAAAGACATTATCCTTGGCCTAGTTCATTGCCCAGTAAAAAGTAGCAACTATGATTCTTATTGTTGAATTATCTAAGCAATCCATACTTGTTTTCCATGACAAGAGACTTCCTGCATCTCTTTATGGGTGACATCCCTTTATGGATGAGAAAGAGTGGAAAAGTTATAAATAACTTAAACCAATTTTTATTTGTCATCTAAAAAGTCCTCAACTCCATAGTCTGTTCTCACAGCAATTTTCTCCACCACTAATTTGCCACTTCTTTAGTTACACTAATTTTAAAAAGAGATATAGGAGATAACATAATATAATGTTTATAAAATATGCATAAAGCTTAGCTTATTGTGAAGGCACAATTCTATGTCTTCTTAAAGGGTCAATTTAATATCCAGCCCTGAGGAGCACACACTCAACTTCTAGGCTCAAAGGTTCAAGGTTCAAATCTTCCTGAAGGCAGACACATCTTTTGGAACCAGTGGGCTGCACACACAGCACTGAGCAAGGCTGTGAAAGGCCCAGGACCTGGTCTTCCCTCTGCCAGTAGCTCTCTCTGGACCTTGGGCAGGTTATTTGCCTTTGTCAGGCCCTACTTTCCTCATCAGCAAAACAAGGGGCTTATATTAAATAAAGTCTAAGGTCTTTTCTAATAAGAAAAACGTATGATTGCTTAACCTTGCAGAGTTTTTCCAGGCAATATAAAGAAGTAAAATGCAGAGGGAAAGTGTAATAGCAGAGAAGAAATTAAAAGTATCATAAATTCAGATTACCAACTTCCCAAGTGTGTATTACAGAAGAGATTGCTAAGTGACTAGAAACAGATTTCATAGTTGTATTTTCCTTTCACAAGATTGCTATCTAAATCATTGCCCATGTCATTGATTGTCATTTCCTTAAATCTGGAGTGTCTGAATCCACAGCTTAGCAATGCTTTGGACAAGCCATAAGTCAAAGTGAACATTTTTAAAAATTAACCATGCCCAGGTCTCCGCGTTGGCAGCAATGTGCTGAAACACCAGCATCTATGATGTCAGGGTGACAGGCACTGTGATTTGCAGGTGGCCCCCAACTAACCTCCAGTAGCCATATCTCAGGGTAAACCTGCTGTGATCACCGTGGCCAGAAACAGCCGATGTAAGTGGACTGGCTCTTTTGATGCATGTGGAACACAACTGCCCCCTAGGGATTACTGAGTCTCATGTGTGCGAGTTATTAGGTAAATTCTACCTTTGAAAAACTTATAAGGTGTGCTGTCAGAAATGTTTTCTCCTTTCAGTCTGCTTGCCTTCAACGTGTGGGTCCTTCAGTAATGCCTTTATTGTATCCACTCTGAAGATTATACTGCACGTGCTATGGATTCAAGGAGAATGCAAGAGCATATAGATGCTCCCAAGCACACACCTCCAAGGTCTCATTCCTCGGTGGCGTTCAAACAATGACACCGAGTCCAGAAACTTTTAAAGCCTGGGGAAGCCTTTTCCTCAGGGTCCGAAAGCTGACTGAGCCTTAGTCTGACCTTCGTAAGAAAACCTCTTAGGCCGCGGTGCCTCCTCGGAGCTGCGCCTTTAATGAGACCCATGACTGTAGATGAGTCGCTGAACAACTCTGAGGCTATTTCCTCACCTATAAATGAAGATATACAAACTTAACCACCCAACCCTCAAGGTCAACGGGGGGATCCTGCAGGAAGCTCCCCCCCCCCCCCCCCACCAGGCACTTTGTGGAGCACACAGGGCTCTGGCTGAGATGTGCTATTATTGTTACCATTGACTAAATTGACCATCAGCGGTGATTTTAATACACATGTAAAAATGATGTTTCCAGATTATAGCCCAAAGCTCCCTCAAAATAAGCCCAGAAGTCAGAGTTAAAGGTAAACTGAGGAAAAACAGACGCTACAAAGCAAGCCCTCCCTCCTCCCTCCCCAGAGCCGCAGCCCACCCTTTCCTGTAGCAGACGGCTGACTGCTTCTGGGTCCCAGTGGAGATCACAGGAGGACGCATGCTGCCTCCCCTTATCAACTGACATTACAGGGGCCAACGGGCACAAAGCGGGCTAACATTTGGAAAAGAGTCCCATCTCCGTAGTCACCTCTCTCAAAATGAATCCGAGATCACCATCATTCTACCAAGGCTTCTTTTCCAGCCCCCAGCCCCTCAGGCTCTGTCATTCCAGAGCATTTACAACTCTACTCCCATAATAACAGTGATTTCATTTGATAAATATGTTGCATTTCATCCTGCAGGGTCTTCAGCCTTTGACAAACAAACACTCACTTTGCTGAGGGCTGCTGAAGAGCCACTAATGGAGTGAAACCTGAAAACCCTTCAGAAAAGAAGAGTGAGACCCGCTCTGTCTCCAGGGGGTAATTTAGTAGGTAGATTAGGCAACACTTGATTAAGGGTAAAGCTCTCTTTTCCATAGAAATATATTGTGTTTGTACAGAGGGGCTGTATGAAGTGGAGGATTAGTCACAAATCCTAAGGAAAAAGCAGAAGACTTTTCTCAGAAGAAATATGCAAGTTACTGCCCATTTGGAAAAACAAGCAATGCTGTATTGAGAGAAAAGGAGAAAAACTCCACATACAACGGTTCTATTTACCTGATTTTACCAGGCTTCTTGGAACATTTCGAAGAAATGGTTAGTTCCCAAATACAGTGCACAGATGCCTTCTCGTCCCTGGCAGTCCATGAGTTACTACAAACGGTAAGGACGCCAACCCGAGGCTACTAGAAGCTGATTGTCAAATAAGATTTTCTGGGACTGCCTATAGAGACCTGCTGCAACCAAAGTCATTTTGGGCTCATGGGGGATGATAGTGTGAAAGAAAAGCAAATGTGAAAATAAACCCCCAAGGATAGAAAGCCCTTCTGTATCAACCCTCAGTCCAACTCACCAGTGTCTTGGCGGGCTCTGCAGACTTGCAAATACTCGAGTATTTTTTGTCATCTGAAACTATGAACAGAGTCTGGACATATCGGATGCTTCTCAGTCCACGTTTCAACACCATCATGGAATTTATCCACAGCTTAATGGAAGGTCCCAATCTCTACCCAGCGAGGCAGAAAAATCACAAGACAAGCGAAACCAACTTACTGTGTTAAAAAGATCCCACTGAATTAGAATGAAAATTTAAACAAATGTGGATTTTTCTTTTAAACTGGTGTTAAGACAGCTTTTCTCATCTTTCCATATGTGAATGAGATGGCTGAAGTGGAGCCTCCCTAAATCACTCCACACTGTGCCTACTGAACAGCCATGAAGACTCAGAACTAAGTAAACGTGTTTTGACAATGATGAATCCCCTGCCTCTGCTGGTCGGGTTTCCTCTAATGGCACTCCTCAGAAGTGCACCATGACACACGAGCATAGATCACCGCTAGAGAAACCGTTTTAAGCTCAGGGAATTGGAAGAGAAATGAACTCAGTGACTTGGAGAAATGAACATACAGATATTAAGGCTTAAAAATTGCTACTTAAAACATCAGTGTCCCCTCTGCAAAAAACAACTTAGCAAACCCCATAACGTTTTGCCCAAGGCTACATATTTGTAAGGTTTATGTTGCTTGTTATATTTCCTCTGCTAGCTGACTCCAACCCTAATTGGAGGGGCAGAGGAAAGGGAGCCCCCTTGGAAAAAAGATACGGATGTCCAGAGTTGCACAAACTGAAAAATAAAATTGTCTTTTTAGCTTTTATCTTTTTTTAGAACATTACTAAAAGGACAAGAATAAATGGGAACATTCATTTGCTTTTTAAACCGATCACACTTGGGTTTAACCACTAGCAGGGAAGAAACTTTACAGTTCCCTGGGAACCTATAATTTGGAAACGGAAGCACACAAGAACAGACTTTAGTTTTCAGGCAATAAATTGAAGAGAATTCTGCAGACATACAACAGAAAAGGAGCATAAAATATTGGCTTGTGCACTTCTTAGAATGTTAGTTCATTAACTTGATAAGCTGCACAGGGAAAAATGCAGCCAAAATCTACAAAGATGTCCATTGGGATTTCACATTGGCATATTTACTCAGCAAGAAATAGCTAGAGGTTGGAGGGGGAAATATGCATCCCGTTCTGGTAACGACGATTTAGTGTGAATCTCCGGAAAGACACCTTGTTGAAAAATCTCCATGTGGACTCTAAGGGTACACACAGAAGCCCAAAGCCCCAAGGACAGATGTAAATATCACACTCCATCATCCCTGTCCTGGGGAAGGGTTCTACAAAATTACACAAGAAAATCAGCCTTTCACATCTACTTTCACACATAATTCAACATAAACTGGAAAAATGTTTTAATTTTTCCTGCTTATTGCCCAAAATGTTTTTTAATACTTTATTGGAAACTTTCATTTACTGGTGTGTGCTCTAAATCTGTATTACTCATCAGTATAAAATCATTACAACATATTTGTTGGGCAATACTTCCAATGGACTCTGTCTTCTATGTTTAGAAGTTCATTAGCAGTCTTTTTGGGAGAAAACTCTAGTAACTGAACCCCATGTAGGTCAGGTACTGTGCTAGGCTCTTTCATATACTTCATCTTATTTGACCCACCCAGGAAGGTACAAATCATAATCCCCACTGACAGATGAAAAAGGTGAGGGTCAGAGAGGTTCCCTGCCTTGCTCAAGTAATTAATCCTGAATTAACAATAACAAGGGCCAGTATTTGAACTCTGGACAGTTCAGCTCTACGGCTGTTTATCTTTCCCTTCCTGCTCTCCTTGCCAGTTCTCCAAAAAATGATTTAAGTTAAACCAAGAACATTCTCTATTCCTATAGATTGTGGGTATTTCCTTTGAAAAACATAATTCAAGGTATTTCAGACAAAAAAAGAACTCAGGACACAGGCACTAAATTGCCATCTCTCTCCGATGGGTGAAGTTGAGCTAGCTGGGGTGCATTCTTAGGCTCTTTGTTTACAGCATGTGAACCCAGTAGGAACAGAGGTCAGGCTGTGCAACAGAGGCTACAAACCAGTGGTCAATTCACCTGCACATGTGCTTCACTGGACCCACAGAGTGTTTAAAACCATTGAACCAGCTTTCCAAAATCCACAGATTTCACATAAAGAGATTCACATGTTACGGCAATCAGAAGATCTCTTGACCGAGGCCCACCTTTAAGGCAACAGTCATCCAACATTTGGTGGTCCCTACACCTTTTGATGAGGCATGGACTCTTGATTCCCCGTGATCCCCACCACTCTCTATTACATTCATACATTCAGGCCACTGCAGTTGTGAATTTCATTATGTTTATGTTACTGTTTTTCTTATAAAAGAGAACCATTTCTTCAAACCTTGTCCCTTTTGACAGGCTGAATGACTGCACTGCCCCTTTACTATGTTCTCTCTGTGAGTAGAGTGCATTTCCCTAATCCTTTGTCTCCATTTCTCAAACCAACTGGTTGAATCTCTTCAATCTCTCTTGGAAGATTATCCAAAAGCCATTACTATTTCAGGCAACACTCAACCTTAGAGTTTTCTGGATGTAATGCCTATTTGGTTGTTTGGAATCATGAAGCCAGGGCATCCAACCATTACAAAACACTGATGTAGAGAAAAATAAATTTTGTAAGAGCCAGTCGTATAACCACCAACTAATCAACCAATCAACCAACCAACCAACTAAACCAGATCCCAGGTGACTGAAACTTAAAGGGCTTAACAGGCTAACTTATAAACAGGAAGCACTTAAAACAACAGCAGCATAAAAAACCAACTGCCCCCAGAAAGGAAAGTTCTGCCTTCAGAGGCAGTAATTGCTGCATCCGAGTCCATCTGCTTAACAATGCAGGAAAGGGGGAGTTTCACTCTCTATTAACCTTAACCAGAGACATTTTCATCAAAATTAATCGTGATTACTTTTTATTGCATTTCAAATGCTATCCATTATTTGGGGTGGTCAGGAATGCAACTAAGCAATTCCAGACCATGCTATCTTTTATGAATAGGTCTATGAGGTAGTTACCAAGGCCCCTTATGAAAATATTGCTATACAAAAGTTCAGGGGTCAAAACAAGACATTAATTTCCATAACTGGATGTGTTCTTAGAAAGGAAAAAAAATGACTATATATAGAAAAGACAGAAACTTTGATGTTCATTGCATATCAGAGAACTGTATAAATACTCATGTGTATCATGGACAATTTTTTAAATGTTTCTTTTACCTTTTCCTTATTATTATAATAACAATTAATCATCAACACTTACTTTGAGCATAGCTTGTATCAAGTACAATCTTAAATTTTTTATATGCATTGGCACTTTATTTTTACTTATTATTTATTTTTTTTAAACCTTACCCAAGGATATGCTCATCTAATGGTTGCCTTTCACATGTGCCCCGACCGGGGATCAAACCAGCAACCTACGTATGTGCCCTGACCGGGAATCGAACCTGCAACCTTTCAGTGTACGGGAGGATGCTCCAACCAACTGAGCCACACTGGCCTGGGCTGCACTGACACTTTAATCCTCACAACAACTCTGGAGTAGATGCAATTATTATTCCCATTTTATAGACTTAGGGAAGTTGAGTAACCTGACCAAAGACATTCGGCCAGTAAATTTTGAAACTTGGAACAAATCCTAGGCATTCTACCTCCACAATCGGTTAAAGAAATATAGTAATAATACTTACCTCATTGTCACAATGATCGGTTGGCCTGTTATGTTTTGTGCACCGACTGTATCTTGCTCTGTACAACCTCAGTACCTTTGGTGATAGTCCTCCTGCCTGGAGGGCCTTCCCTACTGCTCTCTCCCTCCCATGTCAAACTCATTCAGCTCCAAACCCACTTGTTCCATGAAGACTCTGCCACCCAAAGTTTTCTTGCCTCCCCCCTCTTAATTCTCCAGAACTCTCACCATATCCATAATCTTCCCCATATGACACTGTTGTGGAAAAAAAACCAACCAGAGGTAGTTTTACCTGCTCAGCACCCTTCTGGTAACAGAACTCTCTTTCTTATAGGAAATCACCTGTCCCCACTCTCAGCCCATGGGCTTTGGGTAAGGTTAAATAAACCCTGTCTTCGAGGTTCCAGGTAATCACATGACCTGAACCTGGCCTGGCCAGTTCATGCATTCTATCAGGCTTTGACCTTTGTCTAGAACTACTAAGAAAGGCCTTTTCTCCTTCCCCAGGGCTGACTGCGCTCACGGACTCTACGTTGGCTGCTGGTGGCCATTACTGGCATCATTGTGGACAGCCTTCCTGAAAATCGAGGCAACAAAGAGGAAAGCACACTGTTGAGTAGAATAAAGACAGATGCCTGCTGCCATAGTTGGCATATCTAAATGTAGTCATGTCTGAAGACCACCTCTACCCTTTTCATTTACCTGAGCCAACAGGTTGCCTTTTTTGCTTAGTTCACATTGAGTTGTGTTCCTGTCACTTGCAACTATGAGTCTGACTAACCTAGTTGACATAAGAATTAAATACCTGCTATAAAGTAAACAGCATAATACCCAGCATATGGAAAAGTTTAATAAATGATACCTACCACTGTTACTACTTCTTTACATTAGTTTCTTGAAAGTGGAAGACCTGGAGTCAGGTTTATCTCTACCCCATACTAGGATGTCCTTTCATTGAGTTTCTGAAACTAGTTTTACTATATGTAAAATCACCAACATTTTTGTAAGGAATAAATGAGAATATATGCCTAGCAAGGCAATTAAATGTTCTACAAATTTAAGTGAACCTCAGTCTATAGGCTTCAATCTGACATCTTATGTTACTCATGGGGAAACTAAGACCCCAAACCCTGCAGTGTAATTTGCCAAGAACATTGGGGAAGCTGTTGATTCAAACAAGCTACCAGTCCATGCTGACCAAGGTAGTCCCAGGACTGAGCGGAGGAGCTGATTCTAATACTGTGCTATCTAAATCAGGCATCAGTGCAGAGAGGCCTGACTGCCAAGGCTAAGGCACCTCCAGGACATGGAGAAAAGAGAAACTACTACTAAGTAAGCTCCATGTGCCATGCTCTGTGCAAGGCATGTCCTACCCTGGGATAATTTATTTCTCTTTGGTTCAATTAAAAAGATGAACTATGAGTACATATTGAAATTATCTAACTTCTTCTATCTCCAAGGAGGAAACCTAATATATAACTGGAGAAAGACACTAATTAATAAGCAAAATTTAAAATGAACTCCAGCCAACTTGAACTTGAACTGCTCTGCTTAAAGACACACTGGAATAAATAAAAGAACTTCAAAGCAAACACCCTGTTTCAGCTTGAATGTTTTATTGAGCACATGGAGAGAGCTCCTTTGCCAAAAATAGGAATGGTTAATGAGGAAAAACTGGTGTTTTCAGTTGGTCCACTGGTTTCTGAGAGCCATCCATCCAGAGATAACTGTGCTCCACAGAGTAGACAGAATAATGATCTGTCTCAGAGCCTCAGAGTTTTAAGCAAAACAAAACCAGTTTTGTAAACTGAGATCAACCTAACGCATCCTTTCCCAAATACCTGTGATGATATGCACACATTTCCCTCCTACTAAAACCAAAACACATCCGTAATTCTAAAAGGAAGACATTTCTATGGTTTAAGCTTCTTGCCAACTATGTAAGTGCAGCCCTTGGCTTTCGAGGTTAGGCACAGGGACAGGAGGATGTGGGGCGCATCGGCAGGCTCCCCCAGAGCCAGCTTTCCTCGGACAGCATTTTGCAACGACCCTCCTCGCTACGAAGCCCCGGGTGCCCCGGGCGCAGGCGGTTAGGGCCGGATGCAGAGCGAAGGCCTGCCCCCTGTTTCTGCGCCCGTTTCCCCACAGGGGTCACCCGCACCAGCGACAGGGAGTGGCCGGCTGTTCGGGAACGGAGGGGCCCGGGCTCACCTGCAGGTGCTGGGAGGCGTCGGCCAGGCTATCTTCTCGCCTGCGGACTTCCTCCAGGAGCTGGGCGTTCTTCTTCTTCTCCAGCTGCTGATTGTGCTTGAGGTTGGCCACCTTCTTACTCTGATCCTTCATGTGCCTGAGGAAAGTCAGCAGAGCTGGTTACACTCAGCCAGCGGAGGCCACGCGCTATCACAGTGCCCCGGGGTGCTAAGTGCGGCTGTGCTGCTACGAGGCGGGAAAGTTGGGGCTTCGGAACACTGTTCACCCAGCCGCACACGTGTGCTGGGCACCTACTTCCCGCCAGGGACCAGGATGGCACTGGGGCTGCGGTGGCGAATAAGGCAGGGACAGTCTCCACCCTCCGCGTGGAGCTTGGAGTCCAGCAGAGACAGACAAGCACCAAGAGGGCCCAGCTTAGGCCCCCCAATGTTAAGGAGACGAGCAGATGCTGTGAGAGGCGATGTGCTGTGCAGCGAGTGTGGACGGGCCACGGGGTGGAGCAGCTGACTTCACTCACTGTGTCCAGGGGCAACTCCCTAAGGAAACAAGACTGTGGGTGACGGAAGAACCAGCCAAGGAAAACACCAGCGAAGGAGCCTCCAGGTAGGGAGGACAGCAAATATAATTCCCAAGGCAGGAAAGAACCGAGCTACTTCTGGGAACTGGAAGGCTGCAGTGACGCTACCCCAAAGGGAGGGGCAGGGTGGGCTAGGGTAGGAGGTGGAACTGCAAAGGTCGGCAGGACTCAGGATGCACAGGGCCCTGTGGTCTGTGACTGTGACGGGACGTTTTATTTTCTTCTAAGTGCTTGCTATTCTAATTATTACTATTCTTTTGGATCCTGTTCTATTCTGAGATCATAATCCATTACTTTGATTTTAAAATAACAATTACAAGGCTCCAATCAAATACATTGTCATCACTTAGCTCAAACAGAATAATGCTTTGGCTAATGATCATGTTAAATAAAGCCCCAATGCTTGAGCTAAAAGTTCTTAATGAATCTATGGGATGTCAAAGTGCAAAATCATAAAGTGATCGAGTAGGTAAAAGACTAAGGATGAAGCACAGGTTAAAGCAGAGCAGGGGAGGGGGAGGCACTGGCCTCACGTGGAATAGTTCACCAGCAGCATTTAGCAAAACATTCCACAGATTTAGGCGACCGTGTCCACGGCAGCTGCTATAAATCTAATCCAACACGTGGGGAGGCAGGAGGGCAGTACCGAGGGCTCAGGAGCAGTGATTCCAAGAGCGGAGGGCCACGGAGCAGAATCATCTGGGGTCCTTTCTATCACTTCGCCCACTCTCCCCAGCATTGCAAAGTCCGCCACTGTTACTGAGCCCTGAGCCCCGGCCCCAAACAAGCATATTGAGAATCACTGCTCTCATGAAAGTATGAATGAGGTGAGACCTGGGTGATAGACAACAAACATGCCAAAATGAAACAACCGAGAACCAAATGGAAGCATTCTCAACAAGAAACTCTTATTTCTAGTGCTCATTAATTTATATACGTGTCTTCTCCCTCCCATTCCAAGAAAAAGGTCAAGAGAATTGTTTATTGAGCTGAAAACCTTCTGTTAGGAACCCTTCTAATGAAAATATCCTGAACCAACTGAATATTTGGTTCAGTTGGTTCAGAATATTTATAGAACCAACTGATGCAGCGATTTAAATATTCCTGGTGACACTCATTAAGAGGATATAAGGTAAGAAGACTAACCATCCCCTTAATCGTTATTGAGTTTGATTATTTCGGTCTGATATTTCCTTGCTTTTACCAGATACAGTAATGCACATGTATGAAACTACCAGCAAAGGCTACGTGCTAATCTACTTTTAGGAAAGCATCTTTTGGTTACTACAAAGATGTTAAGAATGACCTCTTGCTTCTTAATTGAACAGAGGTACAGTAGTTCCAAAGCTCACACTAACCCAGGGCAAGCACATGTTCTAGGTCCTGGAAGATAAGGTCAGTGCACAGGAATAGGAGGTGATGGAGTGTCCAGTGTTACTAGGGAGATTGTTTAATTAGAAGACATGATTTATAAAGAAATACTTTTTTATTACTTTGAAGCATACCCTTAAATAGAACTAACTGCTAAATGTTTTCCCCCCAAGTACCAGTGATAAATAGAACAGATTATAATTGCAATCGTTTGTACAGTTAAAGAACTCCCACAAAGTTCCTGAGCAGACCTTACTCTCTGGGATACTGCAGGGTTTTTTCGATCTAAAAAGCAAAATCAAACTCCAAATCTGTGCATCCCTTAAAACTTTCCTGACTTAAGAGTAAGCAGCAATCAACTCATGCTATAGAGTTTAATATAAGAAAATACATGATTTTAGATGAACAGTTCAATGAGGTTTTTTGCCTGTGTAATTACCACTATAATCAAGATACAGAGCCTTTACTTTCCCCAGGAGTTCTCTTGTGCCCTTTTTACAATTAATCCCCTGCCTCCACCCCAGGCTTGGCAACCACTGATCTGCTCTGTTACTATAGATTAATGGAATCACACAGTATGTACCATTTTGTGTCTGCTTTCTTTCATTATTATTGTTTTCATTATTATCGATTAACAATGCAGTAACCATTCATATGTTGATCAATATTTGGGGTTTTTCCAGGTTTATAGCTATTAAACTAAAACTGCTATGAATATTTTTTTTTAAATAAAAGAATGAAAAATGGAAAACTGAAGTTCAGATGCTGTGATGGAGGCATAACTTGCTGGTAAGAGCTCATCAGGCTTTGAGGCCTCTAGAGTCACATGGCCCCAAGTACAGGCCAGGAGATGCCTATGTTTCTCCAAGGGCTTATGTATATTTGTATATAAAAGAGAAAACAAAACTTTCTCTTCCTTTAAAATCTCAGCAGAAACAAGATGCCATTCTTTACCCATCTGCTCTCAAAAACTTAAAAAGATGGAAAAATCCATTGTTAGAGAGGAAGCAGGAATCCAGCGCTCTCATATGTGGCCGGGAGGAGTGTCATTGACAAAGGCATTTTTGGAAACCAATTTGGCAGAATCCACCAAAGTGCACATACATCTTGCCCAAGCGAACCCATTTCTAGGAAAGCAGCCTACAAAAATTCTTGCACAAATATATATGTACAAAAATCTTCATTACAGTGCTGCAAAAGTGAAAATTTGAAAACTGCCTCATCACACACAAGGCAAATGGCTGAGACCAAGTCCATGTGCATTCGGGTCCCTAAGCCAGCTAACAGGATTAAGGCAAAACCAAAGTATGGAGATGGAGAAACCTTCAAGACATACTGCTAATTGAAAAAGAAAGCAGGTAGCAGAATGATATATGTAGTCGGATCTTGTTTATCGTAACATATAAAAGCCTGTTTGGATGGATATATACAAGCATGCATGGAAACGGAAACTCCTAGAAACCCCACACCGGCCTGTAAACGATGGCTGCCCGTGAGGAAGGGAACGGGTTTGGGCAAAAAGGAGAAGCTTACTCGTGTGTGTGTGTGCGTGGGGGGGGGGGGGGGGGGTATAATCACACAAAAGAAAATGCGTAGATATCAAGTGTACAAGTCAATGATTTTTGATCAGTTGAAATACAGAGCATTGCCGTCACCCAGCCTAGTGTCCCCTCCCCCTGCCCAGAAGTGACTGCTGTTCTAACGTTTATTTCTGTGAATTCTTTTTGACTGCTCTTGCCCTGTGTATACAGGGAAGCAGACTGCGTGTGCTCTTGCCGGTCTGACTCCCCTGACTCGGGGCAAGGTTTCTGAGATCCGTCTGTGTCATCGTGTGTCAGGTCCGTCTTACCGCTGAGCGGCATTCCACCCTAGGAAAATGCTACCGTCGGGTTAGCTATTCCCTTTCTAAATGGATATTTGGGTTGTTTCCAAGTTGTTAAGAATAAAGTTACACTGAACATTCTTGTACCAGTTTTGTTTTGGTTTTTTTTGTGTGTGTGTGTGTGTGTACACATGTTTTCTTCTCTCTCGGATACATAACTAGATGGAGGTTTAACCAGCAGTGTTAAATGGTACAACCTCCGTGGAAGACAATTTCTGGGTTGCATGAGCCTTCCAGGAGCAGCAGCTGCAGCAGGAGCTGGTAGTATAAGCTGTGGGGCCAAGCTGCCGGGCTCCCATCAGAAACCACCTCCTTCGAGCTGTGCAACCATGGGCAGGTTTCCTAGCCTCTGTGTTCCTCAGCTTCACAAATAAAATGGGAATAGTAATAACCTCCTAGGGTTATTATGAAGAGTTGATGAGCTAGTACAAGTAAAATGCTTAGGACAGACTCCAGCACGGCCCCTCTGTTTCACGTTAGCTCACAGCATGCATGTAATCGTGTCTTGCGCAATGTTGCAAACACATATTTAGCGTCTTGCTTCCCACACCGGAACAGCAGGTATTCTAAATGCCTCAAACAATGAGCTTTGGAATGCATTATTAAGCGCTTTTTGTCAGACATTTCACTTCCACTTGTACTTTTCTTAATAATAAGATGAGTTGCATTCCTGGAAGGTTATCCTAATGGAAGTGTTGCCGGAAGGTCACGACAAGCGTGGTAAGTGAGCTGGGATCCTGAGGCGACTGCACAAGTAGACGGGCCACACACACACAATGGGAGCTGACAATGAGTATTGCATGCAGAATTTCCAATAATAAAAGCTCTTACTTTTAACCACTGAGATGATCCCAGTTTTGTAAAGCTTGTAAATACCATTCAGTACTCCAGCATAGCTATAAATTTCAGCAAGCTATCATAAATATTCTAAAGGTATTTTTACAGCACATACAAATGTGCTAAATGTCAGGAGCATGATATTCCTTCCTGGGAGAGGAAGTATCTGGCCACTGTGGCTACTTGAATCCAGCCCTCCTCCCACAAAGAGTCATAAGTCAGGCCAAGGTCTCCGGACTAGCTCCAGAATGAACCAGACCTCTTGGACTTTGCATTTGCCACAGCCTCTCAAGCAGCCACCTGTTTGGCTCCCAGCACTGATGACTGCCTAAGTCCTTGTCAAAACCCTTGAGCAGGTGCCCACTTATCTCCCCAAGCTTTCCATCTTGGCTTTCCTCCTCGGTGGATTCCTCCTCCCCTCCTTACCTATGGTCCTTGGTCCTCTCACTCCCTGGAGGTGATACTCTCCCATCTCCTGTCTCCTCTATTCCTACCTCCTCTATGGTGTGTGAGGCTACACAAGAACCCAGAGACAGGGCCACCCTCGGTTAAAGCACACAATGACAACACACCTCAAAAAGATACCATTTATCATCCCAGACATATATTTATCTGGGATGGCCAGCAGAGCATCCCAGAACCTTTTAACATAGCTAAAGAAAGAAGGTGTTAAAGGGGAGGGAGTGTTCAGATAAAAAAAAAAAAAATTGAGAAATGAGCTTCTAGGAGGCAAAGAGAGGCTCAGCCTTCCACCTCAGGTTCCAACAACAGAAGTCTCTTTAGGGGCAATGATTCCACCAGGCTGTCCCCCACTCAGCCTAATAAAATGGTTAAGTCATTTGAGACCAAGAGGGGAATTTGTTGCTAGATTGGCCACCTTGTCATCGCAGAAGCATCCCTTACAAAGTGTGTGACCCTGGGCAAGTTATCTCCTGGAAGGGGGTGGGGGAATGAAATGATTTAATAAACCTAAGGCTCTGAAAACCATAACCGGCACACAGTGAGTGCTTTCTACATGGCAGCCTGCTCCCGCTGCCCCAAACTCTCTTCTGGAGGGCATGTCTAGTCTCCCTCCCCCGCCGTTGACCTCTCACTCAAGTAGCAAAACCCAGGGAGCAGTCACACAGCAGAAGGTCGGCACAATTCACAAGAGAAGGCCTTGCTTTTCTCGTAGATTTTCCACTCTGGAAGGTTCTGAAGGGCTGACTTCCTTCCTCCCTCGTTCTGGCCCCAAAGAACCTCCTCTTCGCAGATATTAGTGCAGTGCCATCCCAAATGTGAAGGGACCCAATGATCGGAAGCCTACGCTAAGGAGAGCAAATGGCAGGGCCTGGTAGGAGGACCCCAGGGCTAGAAAGCAGAGAGAGCCAGGCCCTTCCTCACGAGGCTCCCCCTCCTCCAGACGCACCTGGCAGGCCTGGCAGCACCCACAGGGCACTCGCAGGGGAGAGGTAAGCCTGTGCGCACCCTCCTCCGGACTCAGTGATCAATCCAGGGCCATCTAATAATAAGGTCCCCCTCTTGGCAAGCAGCCAGGACCAACTGACAGGCCTGGCCCTGCTTACTAGTCACCAAATGGGTTTATCGCCTCCCAGGTGAGCGGGTGACCCAGACAGCACGGGCTGGTCCTGTGCACCTGAGAATGGCAGCCCTGCAGTGATTATGTTTCTCGTTCAAACAGTAAACGTGCCGCCATGTTCTACACCCTCTCAGCATAGACTGGGCTACAAATTCAGGCTCCTTGGTCTGTGTGCTCAGTGGGCTTCCCCCAGGAAAGCCCAAGCAGAGCTCCCGCCACCTTCACCGGCCCGCACCTACCCTCCGCTTCCTCCCGTCGCCGCCCCACGCGGCCCGCAGGCCTCGCTGCCCTGCTGAGGGAGCAGCGGGCGGGCAGGCGCCTTCTCTCCCTCACCCCTGCTGCCACCACAGCTCCCGTCGCCGTCACCTCCTGCCTGGACCACGGCACTCTCCTCACTGGTCTCCCCGATTCCACTCTGGGGCCCCTGTTAATTCATTCTCCAGCCAGCAGCAAGGGTGAGCATCTCAAAGCAAGTCCGATCACTCACTTGTTGGCATGCGATCCTCCAAGGGTTCCCAATTTCCCGAAGAATAAAGTCGCACGCCTTGGACCTCACCAGCCTCGCCCCACCCCATCCTCACCTTCCCCCCGCCCCAGGGCCCTGTCTTCCTTCGGCGCCCAGCGCGCCAGCTCTGCCCCCTCCTCTCCGGCGGTGCGTCCCTTCCCTCCACAGCCGCGCTCCTCACGGCTGACTCCACCCTTCGGGGCCTTTTCTGGGCACCAAATCTAAGAATGCCCCCTCTCCTCACCGAAAATGTCTAAGACTGCGCTTCTTTCATTGCACACACCATCATTTGTAGTTACTCATTTATTTGTATTTTAATTGATTATTGACTATTCCACCACCAGAGGCATTAGTGTCAGAACCGGGGTCTAGACAAGTTGTAACGCTGCCGTGTAGCGGCGAGCATCACATCACATCACATGATGCGCTCTAGTGTTTTACAGCTAATAACCCATTAGCTTGCTCAGTCCGCACAGCAACCCTGATGACTCCTCGTACGGATGAGGAACCTGCCCAAAGGCACTGAGCAAGCGAGTGGCGGAGGCGGGATTCTCAGTGGGTCTGGCACCAGAGGCCACCCCATCCCTTACCCTCTGTGCTGTGGAAGAAGGCTGCCGAGTTCCTTACACCCATCACCCTTGCTCCTTTCCCACGCAGCCCAGAAAGTTCTAGAGTCGGAACAGCAGACCTCAGGACGCAGTCTCTGCTCCACAGCCCAGCCGTGTTCAGGTGCACGGCTCCAAACTTCACAGGGCACCCTGACTGTTTGTGAGCTAGACGCCAGCGAGGAGGCTACCCAAGAACATTAGCACCTGCCGGAGTCTGGAAGGGAAGACGGCAGCTTAAGGGCTTCAGCCTTCGCGGTGGCAGCACTCACCGAAATGAAGGCCCAGCTACAGAGCAGTTTCCCCATGAACTTCATTCTCTGAGCCCGTTAACCTCGATAGGACACCTTTCGAACAAACCACTAGGTTCTATGGATGAATCTGCCACCGTGCGTAGACGCGTTTGGTGGATTTCGGACCCTGAACCGGGAATGCATCTTAATGAATTTGGTCTTCCCGTACAAACAGGGTTCATCAGAGATAGGGCGTCTGAAGATGATACAATAAGTGAAGATAAAAGTCGGAGCTCAGCAAAGCTGGGGAAGTTAGAGATAAACAAAGGACAATAGCAGATAACAGGCCACAGAACCTAGCATAGGACTCCTGGGACCCCGGGGGCAAAGCCAAGACAGAGCCGAGACGTAGGATTCAAGCTCCTGCCCTGCTCCCACCTCATATCTCCTCCCTGCACATCATTTACTTCTTTTCAAATAAAAATTTTTTTAAAAAAAAGGAACCCGAGCACTTTAAAAACCAAACATTTGTGTAATTGCCACAATTCCACGGAGTATTGTATTATCCTGAAAGCCTACGACGCGCTGTTAGACACGGGCACATTAGGGCCAATTTGGTAGGGTGTCGGTTGTATTTACAGTTTGGGGTAATATAAAAACAGATGGAAACTGTGAAAATTGACCCCTGGGGGGCTAATGTTGGAGGAAACCAACATTCCACAGTCTGGCCAGAGGTTGGGGGCGATTTGCCCAGACAATATACAGCCACAGCAGCCTCTGAGCACAGGGGCACTTCGTACATGCAAGACCTATTTTTATGGCATCCAATCTGGAATTAGGCTGCAGCAGCCCGGACATAAAATAAAGCAGAGGCAAAAGAAGATAAAAATCTTATATGCTGATTTTCCAAATTAGAGTACAGAAAGAATGTCAGAGTTTATATTACTTCCTACCAGAAATCAATGCTAAAATGTTGCTAAATAATAAAAAACACCCTCTGTTTTTGGATGTCATATTATGTGTCAGGCACTGCGCTAAGCACTGTGAAAATATAATCTCAGGTAAACAAAACAACATCCTTACATAGAGAGTATTTTATCCCTATTTTACAGATAAAGAAACTGAGGCTTAGAGAGGTTAAGTAATTTGCCAACATCCTATGGTTATTAAGTAGTGGATCCAGAATTTAAACCATCGTTTCTATGATGTCAAGGCTCATGGTGTTATCTATTGCGCTATATAAAAATAATAAAATATTACCATACATTATTATGAGCTCTTTGCCACAAAAATGAATGAAACATTCTAGCCGGGCCTGGACATTCCTTTTTGAGAGTTACAGTCTCTCTTCTCTAAGAGGGAGGCAAAGCACTAGCTTCAGTAAGCAAGTTACACTCATTCAGGGGCTGGTCCACCTGAGGTATGGCTTACCAGAGCATCCCAGAGAGAGACCAACACTGAATCCCTTTTCCACTGCTGCATAACAAATTACCACAAATTTAGCAGCCCCAAACGGCACTCATTTATTATCTCACACTTTCTGTGAGTCAGAAGTCCAGGCACAGCTGGCTGGTCCCTCTGCTCCCGGGTTACCAGGCAGAAATCAAGATGTCCGTGGACTGCATTTCTCATGTGCAGGCTTAACCAGGGGAGAATGAACTTCCAGGCTCACTAGGGTTGTTAGAAGGCTTCCTTCCTCGCAGCTGTGTGGATGAGGTTCTGTTTCTCACTGGCTGTGGGCTGAAGTGGAGGCTGCCCCACGTCGCTCAGGAGGCCTTGCTTTGGGGCCCCCCCACAGGCAGTCCACTCGAGGCCAGCAGGAGAGCCTCTCTCCGGTCTGCTAAGACAGCGTCTTGGATAATGCAAAGTAGTCATGGGAGTGACTCCCAACGCCCTTGCCATGTTCTATTAGCTGGATACAAATCACGGGTCCTGCCCACACTCAAGTGGAGGGGGTTATGCAAGGGTGTGAGAAGAGGGGGCCGTGCTGGACTTCTGTCCATCACATGTGCCGTCCAACAGAACTTGCTGCAGTGGCCACGCTCCACTTCTGTGCTGCCCAATACAGCAGCCACCGGCTGCTTGGGGCTCCTGAGCATCTGATGCGCAGCTAGTGCAACTGTGGGCCATCGTTTTCGATATTACTTAATCTTAGTCAATTTAAATTTCAATAGTTACATGCGGCTAGCGGCTACCTTATTGAACAGGGTGTGGACTTTAACCAAAATCCAAATTATATACTAATTAGGTTTTAAAACTTTTTAAACTTTTATTTTATTTTGTGTCAATCTTTCAAAATATTTCACAATCATCTTACTGTCAATTTCAAACATTTCTTGGGGAATATTCACTTCAGTATCTACCTACCAGACTTCATTTTTCCATTTTCCAAACTTCTTCCAAACCATTTGCACCAATGCAACCTCAGGCACCTGGAACTTATGGCCAGTGAGGGGTTATGGAAATGTACGCATCCTTACCCTTCCCCAAGTCCTCATCTCCATGGCAACGCACCCAAAAATAAAGGCCTGTCCTTTCCACTCTTTTCATAACTCAGACCTCTTCTAACTCGTAGTCTAATGTCAATGAGTAAAACAGAATCAGTGGTGGGTGGTTGACAAAATGAAAATCAATGAAGGAAAACAAAATTGCAGAATTATCGGCAGAAAGCGCATAAACCACTTCCCCCAATTACATGAGGGGACAGAGCCAACCACTTCCCACACGGCTGCCTCAGTGCAGCGACCCCTTCCCAGCCCCAGCGCTGGACCACCTGCTCCAGTTTCACTGGACGACGGTTTTCTTAACCCGGCGGTTTACAAACAGTGACCTGGCAGCGCTAGCTCCGGGGATACAATCACTGTTACCAAAACAAAAAGAAGGGTCAGGCTCAAATAAGTTCTGAGAGCACAGGAAAAATAAATGTGAACAGGTTGCTTACACTGCAGGAGTTTTCCGAGCCTTTACTATTGCAAAGTACACTGTGAGTCTCCAAAAAGGCACAAGGTAGAGGGTGCTTATTGGACTGATGTGACCCAAATCCCTTTCCCCCCAGCACCATCCTACTGAATCACTGCTCTGATGGATAAAGTCTGAGGAATAATAGCGTTAATCCGGGTTTCCCAATCTTTAGGCATCAGTGTATCATCGCAATGGTTTTTGTGACACCATAACTACCTGTGCTACTTGACATTTTTCTTTAAATATTTTCACCTCACATATCTTTTAGTCTTAGATTCTTTCCACGCAAGAATTAGTGAAATCATATGTTTGCCCTGCAAGTTATGGATGTTCCAGTACAAAAAGGCATAGCTAATGAAATGCATAAATGTTCTTCTGTACCAGCTAAAGGTGTCCTAATTTTTAAACACGTGTAACTAATGTCAACAGAGATTCCCGGGTACCACTGAGGCCAGGGCTAGAAACGATGGAGACAGCATTTAAGAACGCGGGGGAGCAGGAGATGAGCTCCCACCTTCCACATACGGCTGATGAGATGATTGCTCAGAGCACTCACTTGGTTGACAGTGAGACCCTCAGCATCCCTGGGAATTGTCAAGTGAGCTGTAAGGTACAAACAGTTATCTCTGGTTTCTACTGAGCTGGTCCCGAGGTTTCCCCAGTTCGAGTCGTCAAATCTCCTTTTCATTTGGCACTGAGTAAGTGACCCTCTCAGCGTCTTCATTATTCCAAAGCAGGTGGAGACTGCTGACCTGCACTCTCCCCTTAAGACATTCTAGCCCTGACTGGCCTGAGGATTCTGCTTAGAAACAGAACAACACCTTTTCTTTGCTTTTCAAAAGCAACACCACTGGGCCATCCAGGCTGAATCAGGGGGACCCTGGATCAACTCTAGTAACTTCAGACTAGAGACAGGTCAAAAGTGACAATGGGACAGGGTGAGCTTGAGAGCTGTGACTTGGAGCCTGATTGCATGGGTTCAAATCTCAGATCAACCATTTCTTCTCTGAAGAGCCTGGGACAGGTGAATTAATTTTCTTATAACAGTTTCATCATCTTTAAAACCATATTTGAACAGTAAAATAATACTCAAAGGAGAAATAAATGAAAGAATGCAGGAAGAGTGCCTGGCATACAGTAAGGGATCTATAATGCCACCTAACAATAATTTCAATAATAAAGAGAAGAAGAATAATGACAGTGGCTTCTTCCCCCCATGCATCCAGGCTGGCTTACTGTGAGGGCCAGACAGCTACCCTGCTCAGTGACACCTGTTACAGGACACTGTGCTGGACTGAGCTATTGGAAAGAAGACTCCCATGCCCTCAACCCCACCCACTGGGACGCCCCAAGCACCGTGAAGATGGCACCTATCTGGAGTGCTGGCTTATCTCACCTCCACAGTTAAAAGCTCGGATCTCAGTAGGCAGTGTGACAGGGCTATTGGGTGCTCTGGACACGGTGTCTGGGTCACATGTCTGCCTCTGCCTTTGTTGGTTGTGTGGCCTCAAGTCTGGGGTCTGATCTAATTCACTTTAAAATCAATAAAAACATAAATTTGTGGCATTTCCTATCCCCCTTATTTTGTGGAGCAGGATTCAGCTCTGCTATATAAGTTATGACAATTCCCAGATACTTCCAAGCCATAAATATACTTGGGCAGCTCTTATTTCATCTGTCCTTCCTGGGATCAGTGCACTCCTGTTCTCTCAACTGCCCCTATAGAAAAGTTTTCTACTTGACAATGGTTACTCAAACCACAACGATCAGAGAATGCCAAGAGCCAGCCTAGACCTGTGTCTACATCAGGAATATTCTAAAAAACACAGTGACCTCTCAGGCTTCCTCCAGAGCCTATCCGCAGATCCCTGACCCCAAGAACATTAACGGTCCCTTTCATGCTCACCTCTTCCTGACCCAGTCTATTTCCTCAAGAGGCACAATCCTCCACCCTAGAGTCATGATAGGATCTTTACCTGGAAGAATATAGGAAAACCCTGAGCATCCACAGTTTTTCACATCCTTTCTAGTTTCCACCTGGAAGGCAATGCTTCTGGAGCTCCCAGGTCCAGAGTGGTCCAACTTTTAGGAATGTCGTTCCACCTAAAATTAACAGAGTGGCAACCAGGACTCAGGTTCATAAGCATGCATGCTACAGAAGGTAGAGCTCGATCAGCATGTCTCTGGACGAGGCAATGCACAGGTTAAATCCTTGGGACCACTTTGGGATGGAGATACTGTTATCCCCACTACAGACCAGGTGAGCAGGGAAGCAACTTGCTTAGAAGGCTCTTCCAGTTAGGACAGAGGGCTGGGTTCCCTTCCAATCTGCTCGACTCCAAATCTCACGTCATTTTCCTAACCGCTCATTGCTATTCTTGGATTTACCTCACTTGCTAATTTCCTATCAGAGCTAACCAGAATAATCCTTCCGCTAAAAACCCACCATTACCTGGCTGTAAGACTGTTTTCCCAAAGCTGTGCCACCACCACTCCCCATCAGCAGTTCCAAGCACCATCTCATTCCCACCACAGAAAACTCAGCAGAATATTCTTACATCAGGAGATGTGCGCACACACACACACACACACACACACACACACACACATACACACACACACACTAGTTCACACACACTTACTATTATATTTATCTCACACAAACATACACACATATATTTACATCTCTCTCCCTCCCTCCCTCCCTCCCTCCGACACACACATATACCTGAGCTGTGCCTGGGAGGGCATCTCTCTTTTAGGCAAAGGCTCTATCCATTATATAAAACAGACACCACGGGAGACTGAAAACCATCTGAGACTCTGTGAAGACAGATGGACAGACAGGAGGAAGCCTGCTCTAAATTCCTCATACAGCATCCAAGGAAACCATTTACCCAATGAATAGCTGATGTTTGGGGAATAACTGAAGTTTTACAAAATTCCTATGGAATAATGATGAATGAGTCTATTAAATGTAGCTGTAGCATAATTTAGAAATGAGAAATAACTTAAAGTCACATTGTATAGACTGATTTTTCTATACCAGTAGGTAATAAGTCATATTAATTTTTTTTACTTCTATGAGAAAAACATCATCAATATTAATTAGGTGAATATGGAAAATATTTAAGATTCAAGATAAAGCAGAAAAAAAGGAATTCACTTGCAAAAAAGTGGGTGTTTTGCTCTGCTAAGTGTCTCAACCTCATATTTTTTACCCTATCCAGTGATTCTTATTATTATGAAACCCATTTGCTGGTAAAAATCCTAAATTCTTTCTTGTTACAGCTTGTAAGATCAGAATTATTCTTCTACCAAAGAAGACATCAGAAGCAAGAAAGATTTTCCCCTTTCCAACTGAAGAAACTTAAAACCTCTATAAATTTAACACAGCCAAAGTCCAGCCCATGAAAAAAGCAACATTCTATTAAAAATAATGTGTCCAGTTAATACTAAATTTTTCTGCCATAGTGAATTCAAGTCCTATGTTGCTTATATTTTTAATTAATTGATATTCTTTCCATTCGATCTTCCTTTTCTTTAAAAAAAAAATAATACATTTAATTTGGATCTTCAAGAAAACTAGCCATTTGTTTACATCCTAAATGTAGATGTGAAATATAAAGGAGCTGTAGCTTCCCTAGCTGTTGGCATTTACTTTCTACAGGTGAAAATTGATTAAAGGAAAAAATCCTGGCAACACCTGAACACGTGATGGTTAAAAAATCAGAAGTTTCTCACTGACTGAATTGTTGGGAATGGAGTATTTTATGATACAGATTTGCAAATTTCTATGAACTGGAAACATTTCCTGGGCAATTAATCAAGGGGAACTTTTATGTAGAAACACATCTCCATTGAGCTATTCAGAAACGATCCCGCAGGCTGCAATGACTAATTATAAGTCTCAGACCCGGGCAGTTTGCTGAAATGCTTTTCTTCAGGCCATTAAAAATACCATGACAACATACAAATGCAGCAAGAAGAATAAACTAACTACAGGAAGTCACAATTACAGAAAGGAATCATTCAATGCGTGTGACCTTTGCACAAAAATGATGCACATTTACTTGACACTACAGGCCCTCCTCTCCCTTCCCCTTTGATGGGCCCGTGTACTTCCCACTAACATTAATGAGAGGTATGTGCTAAAAATGAAAAGCTGCTAACTCCAGCCATCTGTGCATTCCTGGTACGAATAAAATTGAATGTCATCACTACCCTATTGGATTTCTCGGTAATGCTCTTTGCTGATAAGAACTTTGAAAAAATACCAATGGCTTTTTTTGTGTTTTTTTTCTTACTCATACAAAGCATGCCGGTTCCCCTTGCTACATAAAGGAGTCTATTCTGCTCTGACTCCAGGCAGCCACTGAGAGGTGGGGTGAGATAAATCCCTGCTTATCAAGATAACTGTTTCCCACTCAGTATAAATGGAGACAAAGTATACCCAGACCCGAATGATTAAAACGGCCAGATTCTTAGCAGGTTAACTCATTACTTTTAGGCCTTCCCCTGCCAGCCCTGAAAGCTAAGTAGCTGTCTTAACAGCCTGCAGCGATCACTTCCAAACTACTCTCTTGCCCTACAGCTATACTAAAATGGAGTTAATTCATCTTTCCTTTATGAATTACTGGCTGTCAAGAATTTGAGAAGGTCCCAGGCTTTAATGGAGACCTTTGGAAAGAGAGACCATGTGCTGGAGAACCCAAGGTATGCCGGGGAGCCAGGAAATCTGGAAGACTGGAAAGCCACTGGTCAGGAATGAGACCTCTACCTATAAATAGTGGAAGAGGCTCGTGTGACATCTCCAGTCACAGCTAAGTGTCTCCTCGATGAGAACTGGGCACATACAGCACATAGGGCCATGCAGTTATAACTCCCTGAGCCCCAGTCAGCCCATCCCCAGCAAGCCAAACCCTTTTCAATGGGCCCTTCACCTGCCCTTCTCGGGATGTACGCTGAATTTCGCCTCTAGGAACCCAAGGCTGTAATGATCAGGTGGGTCATTTCTTCCTCTCGAGCTGCATAGAAGGCCGTGGTGCTTGGGATCCTCTCTTAGATTTGATCATTAGATCTAGTTTTATGTGACATATGATGACAGAGCTGCTAAGAATATTTATTAGCTTGGCTAACAACTAAAGAAAAATGGTAATCGCAGCTCTCTGGAGAGCCTTTTTAAATTTCATTTTATGGCACTATAAAATGAGGCCATGCCCTGAGCATGTAAATGGGCAAATTATTTGGTTGGAAGGGGCTCAAATTTGGAAATTGAGTCATATCAATAGACAAAAGCTAAGTGAATATTCAAGGTAAAGTCCATTTCATAGGTAGCTAAGACAGCACCAAAACAGGGTAAGTATCTATTTAATATAAGTGACCACGTATGTGTTTGGGGTCAGAATTACATTTTGAAAAAGTTCTTAATATTTGCTAAACTGTTCTTAATCCTACTCACAGCACCCTCAAAACAGCAGTGCCAGTATAAAACTTTTATCTGGTAATTTATTGGTAAGCAACATATTTAATTATAAATATAATAGTATAAATGCACCTACTTTCCCTAAGGGCATCATTTTTTAAAGCTATCACCCTTTCAACTTACTTTAAAAATGTTAATTATTGCGTATTAGATAGCATTTTTAAAACGGAACACAACAAATATAAGTGTAAAATTACTAGCACAAAAGAGAATATAAGAAGTCATATATCTAATAAGTGTCTAGTATCCAGAATATACAAATAACTCATACAACTCGACAATAAAAAAACAACACAATAAAAAGTGGCAACGGATCTAAATAGAAATTTCTCCAAAGAAGATATATAGATGGCCAACAATCACGTGAAAAGATGCTCAACATTACTAGTTACTAAGGAAATGCAAATCAAACCCCCAAAAACATACCACTTCATGCTACTAGGATCGCTATGCTCAAAAGGAAAAACAATAAAAAGTGTTTTGGTGAGAATGTAAAGAATTAGAGCAAATATATGATGCTGGTGGAAATGTAAAATAGCACAGTCACAGTGGACAACAACTGGCACTTCCTCAAGAAGTTAAACATAGAGTTACCACATGATACAATTCCACTCCTAGGTATATACTGAAGAAAAATTAAAACTTATGTTTAAGCAACAACTGGCACATGAATTTTCATATAAGCATTATTTATAATAGCTCAGAAGTAGAAAGAGCCCAAAAGTTGACCAGCTAATGAATAGGTAAGCAAAGTGTGGTACGCCCATGCAACGGAATATCATGCAGCACAGACAGGAATGAAGTACAGACACAAGCTCCAGTGTGAATGAACCCAGCACATCACACTAAACGAAAGAGGCCAGTCACAAAACACGTTATACTAACCAATTTATATGAAATATTGCAAACCTGCAAATCCATAGAGACAGAAAGTAGATTAGGGGCTGACAGAAAGAGAGAAATGACTGCAAAAATGAGTGTGATAGGGTGTCTTTCTGGGTGATAAAATTTAATCCTGGAATTAGATAGTGGTGGTGGTTACACAACTCTGTGAACATACCTGGAATCACTGAATTCTAAGGGTGAATTTTATGGTATTTAAATTATATCTTAATAAAAAATTGTATGTGCTAATAATAAAAAATTAAGTGATACGAAAAGGTTATAAAAAGAAGTTATACTTCCCTTCCACCTCCCCCAATAACCACTCCCACTGTTACAGTTTTTTTGTCAACCTTCCCAGGAATTTTTACTCGTAATGCATAAACAGACACAACACATCCCTCTGAAAACACAATGGAAAATGCTATACATTTTATAACATGTCTTGGACGTCCTTCCATGTCGGGAACATGTAACTGGAGTGTGGATAAAGGGGCTGGCGAGGGACGTGCAGCCGTCGGAGGGGAGGCCAAGCGGAGCCTGAACTCCCGCTCCAGGCGAGCGAGGCCCTGCAAGTCTCTAATCTGCAAATATCTACTGAGCAACTCCGCCCGAATGTCCCACGTACGGCTCAATATGTCCAAAACTAATTTCTCAGCTGTCTCCTCTCCAGGGCAAGGATCACCTGCTGCACTGCAGCCCCTTCTCTAGCAAAGCCACCCGAGATGGGGAGCCAGGGAGAAGGTCCTTCCTCCCAACACTTCTGCACACCGAGGGGCCACCACGAGCCACCGCTGAAACTGAATTTAAAATAGCTACGAATACAGTTACCTTTCTATTCTTCTTGCTGCCATCTTGGCGCAGGCCTTTGTCTTCTTTGTCCAGACACTGACATAGCTTCTGTCTGGTCCCTCTGCTGCCGATCTAGCCGATCCTTGTGAGGATCAGGAAGGAAACCAGTGCACCTCGGTGGCCTGCACGGAAGCTGGCCCACGGAACGCGCTTCACGCATAGGAGCAAAGTTTTCAAAGAAAGGCGCTTAGGATTACTTTCCCCCACAGTGATGCTAAAAATATAGGGTCTTTTGAAAGATCCTGTGTGCTTTTAAACGTCACAAAACTTAGTTGATGGTATTATATTTCAAAAAACACCTACAAATTAATACTTAAAATGTGAAAAAGCTGAAGAAACATCTTCATTTTAGAGGACTGGACAAAAGTAAAATATCTATGGGAGATGAGAAGGGAAACCAAACAAACTGATAAACAAACAGAAAAGAAACCCCACTCTGTTCAGCAGCTACGAGAGCTGGGAAACCAACTCCGATCCTTCCTATCAGGCATTCGGACGAACTCACTGAAGCTTAAACGTTGAAAGTTTAAAAGTTAAGGGGAAAAAAGCTCTGTAGGAGGAAGACCCTGCATTTTGATGGCATGATCCCTGCGCTTTGCCCTAACGTGATGATGGCAAAGGGCCGACGGGGCCGTGTGGCTGCTGCCTGCATGGGGCACTAGCACGCGGCTGGCTTCTCGGCCTGTTACTGCTGCCAGCCCTCCCCGCATTCGTCTCAGGCAAGATCAAGGACATGAGGATATTATGCTGCAGGGAAGATCATCTCTCTATCAGTCCGTTGTTTTGTTTGCGGCTGGGTTTTTTGGTTTTTTTTTCAAAAGGCAAATCATCATATATCACAACAAAGACCTTCTTTCTTTTCAACTTTTATGCTGCTGGAATTCTCTGATCACACTGTGTGGGGCCATGAGGAGCAGTCCCAAGAATGATTCCTGGAAGAAGTAGAAAAACCCTCCTGGAAATACATCTTTTCTCTTGGCTACTTCCCCAGAATTCCCCATTGGGAGCTGTGTCAGGCAGGCAGGAGGATGGATGGCCTGAGGTCTTCCCCCATCTCTGCCGTCGATGTTTCTTGAAGCCTGTCCAGAGCTGATGACTGTCTCCAGTCTACAAAGCCACTGCTGCGTCCGCAGGGGCCCACTCACGGGCCCACTCCAACTCTCTTTGCAAAGAGAAACTCCACAGTCCCAGTCAAGAGAGGGCGCAGGCTCAGACCAGCAGCTCAGAAAAGGCTGCTGGAACTGCCAACACAAACAGCTTCTCAACTTCCATTATAAGAGGTTTTCATCAACACTTGGAATCCTTTGTATTATAGAAATAGCTTCCCACCCCAAGAGAAGTACATTAAAGAGTGGTCCCTATGGTATCAGGAGTTCTTGGGCCAAACCAATTTATCCTAGCACAGAAATTCTCGCTGTGCAATAGGATACAGTGGTTGATTCTGGGTTCTGGAGTCAGAGCAGCTCGGTTTGAATCCTGGCTCCATTAATTAATAGCTGTGTGATAGTGGGAAAGTTCCTTAACTTCTCTGACCCTTGCTGTCCTCATCTCACAAATGAGACTAATCATAGCATCTACTTGGAGTTACTACAAAGAAAATCTGAGATAACCCTTGAAGAATGTACAGCACCATGCCTAGCAGCAAGTCAGACCTCAGCTAAGTCTTGTCTTGTTTCTGCTGCTATAAATAACAGCAATAGTAACAACTACAGAGGACCTGAGCAAATGATCTGTCGCCATACCTCTATTTTCTTCCTGCTATTATAGTCGCTAGGTTTTATTTCTGCGTTTTTTTCTGTCTTGCTGGCTCTTGTTAAAACATGGTCCTTTAGTTTCAAACTAAAGGATACATAATACAGGGTGCTGATTTTTGTGTTTTGTCTGTTTGCTTGTTAATTATCCTTGTGTCTCTTCACCTCTACTGACACTACCTGATTTCAGCACCACTGTTCCTTCTAGCTTGCGCTGCTCTCAACCCCTCCAGCTACATAGTTAAATCTTCTAGACAGCACTCCTGACTGTGCTCTTCCCAGACTCAAAAACTTCCAAACCTTTAGCTAAGCACTCGAGACCTTCCCTGTCCAGGGCAAACCCTTAGTGCTCACTCTTCCCCCTACGCCAGAGCCTAAGCTGCAGGTCCCCGCCCTCTCTTCCGAGCATGCCTTGTACCTTCCCACCTCTATTGCCTTTGCTCATGATCCCCACCTCGTTCTACATCTGATAAAATCTTTCCCATTTTTTTCTGCTGCACTGGAAATACCATCACATTCACAGAAACTGCCCCAACCCCTCCCTCCTCTGAATGCCCATGGCATTCATACAGAGTTTGTCACGCTCTGCCATGGATAATGCCTCTTTGTCCAGTTCCAGATTTTCATTCCAATCTGCCTACTAGACAGGGGCACCTGGTTATCCCAAAACATCCCAAACAGCCTGGACAAAACCTCTCTCTTCTGAGCTCCTACCTTGTCTTCCACACCCCTTCCTACATCCTGCAACAGGTAGGCAGGAATCTCAATTGTGTAGGTAGGAGTCACTGAACCCGGGGAAAGCTGAGACATTAGGCTTCCCAAGAAAAAACAAAAATGAGATTCCTACTGGGTCTCTGGATGGGAAAGCTATCAAGAGGAACAAGGGACTCTAGGCGCAGGGTTGTTCTATTGTCCTGTATAGCAATAGCTGGCGAATCTTTCACCATGTCCACCCAGTTGACTTGGTTCCTCCCATGTGAGCCTCAGTGGCTCACATTCCACTCTGCATGCCTTTTCCATAGCTTCTGGTTACTCATAATTTCTACTGCCTCATAACTTCAGTTCTTTAGAATTCACGTCATTAATTCATTCTATAAATGTTAAGTGTCTACTATTTTACAGGCACTGGGGGGGATAGGACAGGTCCTTTCCAGATGGAAGTCCCACTCTAGGCCAAAAGACAGATGTTGAACAAGAATTAAGATGGTGCTTCATGTTCTAGTGGGAAATTATGTGAATTTATAACAGACAGACCTAATCTGGGCTGGGCTAGCTCCAGTGAAAGGCAAATGAAGGAAGTGACATTTAAACTTCACTTGACCTAGAAAAAAATAAAGTTATATCCATACTTCATACCTTACAGATAAATTCCAGATGGTTCAAAGACTAAATGCAGAAAATCAAACCATAAAAATGCAAAAAATAAATCCCAGGACAATTGTTCTCATACTCTTGTAGAATAGAGAGGTTTCTAACTATGACACAAAATTCAGAAGACACGAAAGACTGAATACGATTGACTACATAAAAATAATTTTTAAAAATTACTGTATATCAACAACAAAAAAGACAACCTGGCAGGGGGAGTATTTCAAACTAAAATCAAAGACAAATGGGTAATTTTCCTAATATATAAAGAGCCTCTGCAAATAAATAAGAAAAATATCAACAAAATATATGATAAATTATATATGTACTTAAAGATGCCCATCTTCACTTAAAATAAGATAAAAGCAAATGAAAACTACACTTAAATGCCATTCCTCACTTTTCATATTGACAAAGATCATACTGCATTGACAGAGTTAATAAGAAAAAAGACACTTTTCCATACTGCTGATAGGACTGTAAATGGTTTAGTCTCTGTAGGAGGCAACTAGGAAACTCTAGCAAAATTAGAAATGCATTGTTCTAGCAACTCCATATCTAGAAATTTATCCTACAGACATAATCACATACATATACAAAGTTGAAAGACATGAAACAACATAAACCTCCTTCAGGGGAATACTGGCAAGCGGAAGAGTATGCAGAGGTAAAAAGGAATGGGAAGCTTTCATGTATGGATATGGAAGAATCCCAAAGACATTTTATTTTAAAAAAGAAAATCAAGGTGCAGAACAGTGTGTGTTACATTATACCACTCGCATAAATACCATACTATAAATCCTATTGTTTGGCTTTCATCTCTCTAGAAGCTGCTTCTGGGGATAGTTCTAGTTACATCACAGCGCCTACTACAGGGCAGACATACAACTACTATTTGGTGAAAGTAAATACATTGATGAATAAAGGAAATAAATGGATGAAGGAACACACTTGGCCTGTCCTCTAAGCTCCATATCAAGTCGTTTTATGCATGGATACAAAAGGGCTGTGGCTGAATCCTGGCTCTTTAGTTCCAAAAACATCTAAAATATGTCTTTATATAAGACAGCCTTGTATTAAAGGGATTAGATTACAGACTAATTTTCAATATACATACTATGAATTTTCTAGGCTCACTTATTCATATTGCTCAGAAGAGAAAAAAGCATTCAGAAGAGTGATGTTATTTTCAACCTTCCCCTCAAAATCTCTCCATGGCTTCAGGGAAAGATATCTAAAGTCTTGATTCTAGCCACTGAGTTTTCTGCAACAAGGAAAACAAAGGAGGCTGCCTTGACAGATCACCTCCTACTTCCCTTTTGCATGAAATCCCTACTCACCTGTTACTCTTGGCATGAAAACCTTCATCACAACCATCACCATGACAACCACAACCATCACCACTCAGTGAACATCTACTATGTGCCAGATTGTGCTCCACACTCAACATGCATTCTGGTCACAAGTTCATGAGAAATGAGCTATAACACAATTGTCTCCATTTTATGAATACAGGGATAGGCTTAAAGATGTGTGGGATTGTGACCAACATGCCGCAGCTATGATGACACTGTTTCTTAGGATGGAGTTTATTTCATTTTCCACATATAACGTTCTGACAGTAGACAGCTGTTTGCATAACCTGGATTACAAGTGAAATACTAATTAAAAGTAGTAACAGATCTAGGATAGATGACACATGCAAAATCCAAGAGCAGTGCCTCTTTATCTGCTCAGGAATCCCTAAAAAGCCCCTGCTTCACATGTCGAGGTGGCAGAAGAGCACCCACACTCACCAAAGTGATAGGACACCTATGTGCCAATTGCCCAGTGAGTGTTTCTCACCACGGCCCACTCATCGCAGGTTATCAGAAGATTCCCGGCTATTCATTATTATAACCAACTCATTCTCTCCACGGCAATTATCTGTGAGCAACATATCCTGCTGTCCTTGGAACCATCAAACTGACATATGATTAAATAACAGAGGGCCCTGAAGTTAAATTTAAAACCACTCTCTTACACTTCAACTCACACATCACATCAAGATCTGTCCAGCCATGGGAATATTCCAGTCGATCAACACCGAAGGCCAGGGAGAGGCTACTCCATGACCTCACCTTCCGGTCGGAGAAAGGTGCTGGTTATGGTCTCAAAACTTTCTAAAGACGTTTTGCCAGGAACTGAAGTAAAATTTTGCAAAACAATTCCCTGTATGAAGTTCTGCCCTCACACCACATTAAAATATCTTAAGTGCTGCTTATGTTCTTTATCTTCACAATTATGTGAGTGGCCTCACGAGAAATAGGGTATTTGTTCAACACACTGAGACTCACACTTTCATTGAAGAAGTTACAGTGAAGCATAAGTTGCTGTACACTCAGCTCCGTGTGTACCCGCAAGAAGAATGCTTACGTGAGCAATGTCCCCAATTAGAAGACAAGGGCAATGGGAAGCTGCAGTTAACATACGAGTCGCTGCTCTTGGACGCAAGGAGGAGCAAGAAGAGGTTCTTCAAGGGGAAACTTGTTTTCATTCCCCACCTACTCTATAGCTCTGGAATTAAAGATTTTCTACAAAAATAATTCTGCACGACCTCCTTTGTTTTTGCAGAAGCTATAACTTAGGAAAAACAACATTTGCATCCCCAACAAAATAGTTGCACCCAAAGCAAAACCAGTCATTTTCTGCCTTAGTACTTTATTCTGTTTTTCATCCATTAGTATTCACTGAGTCTCGAGTACATTAAGAAAGGGTGGCAAATCTTAAAATCATCAGGATTACTTACAAAGAAAATCTCCAAAGCCTTTATTAGGTATACTAACAACACAGCCTTTTCTTTAAAGACACTCACAGAGTACCCACCATTTTTAAGTAGGTCCCCAAAATGTAGGCTTTGCAAAAATGCGACGTTTCGCAGTGTGAAAATTCTGCACCCCTTTACCCAACAGGGAAGAAAGTCCCAGTCACGAGATGGATAGGTTTCCCTACAACTTGAGCTGGTATTGTGGATAATGAAGTGATAGAATTCACATTTCATAAGAAAAGCCATATAAAGGAAATAAGATATTATTTTTCTAGAAAGTGATTTATAATAATACTGAGAAACTATTTTTTTAAATTCCTTCCCCTTCTCAACATTTACAGAAAAGGCTAACAAATCTTGAGAGATTTACTATTTGCTGATATTCATCCATATGGTAGTACCAACCAAAAGTCAGGCGTAGAGAAGGTAAAGGGGGAGGGAGGTGAAAAACTACAAATGAATAGTTCATTCTACCAACCTTGTATCTCTTACGTGGGAGCTGGGACTCATGAGGCCAACCTGCAACTATCTCTTGACTGTGCCGCTGTCACCCTTACGGTTGTCATCATTTTAACAGATTTGCAGGTTGACAATGGTTTTACTCATCTCTAAGGAACCTCCGAAACATACTGCACCACAAACCATTTCAACTACAATGTAAATTGTGTTCCTTCCATCTTCCTCGCCCTCCTAGAGGGTGCAGATAGAGCTCCAGAGCAGCAACCCAAGCAAAGACTACAAAGTAAAAATAATACAAAGCATAAAGCCCTAGTTCTACAAACTGGAGCTGCCTCAGCAAAACGTTAGCCATGGCAAGTCCCACCACGGCCAGGTCGGAAAGGTGCAAGAACCAACCCCTGGCTACACCTCAAAGGTTCAAAACCATTTCTAAATATAGAACCTACTTTATGTTTGCAGGAGCTGTAAATCAGGGAAAACAACTTTTTTTCCATCCCCAATAAAATATTTGCACCCAAAGCAAAATCAACTGATTTCTGGCTTTCTACCAGTTCTGCTTGGGCATAAAATTTTCTGACACTTCACCAGAAATGTCAGCATTAGTATAAGGCAGCTTTAAAGGGGGAAATGGTTGTCTGACCTGTGGATAACCCCTCAACCCCAACAGGAAAAGGAGTTTTCAGAAACACCTGAAACCCAGTTTTTCCAGTTATTAGTATAAATGGAAAGACTGTTTTTCTTAGTGGCCAAATCCTTCCTTATAGGAAGTGTTGGTCTTTGAATTCAGTGAGGGGAGAGCCCGTGTCTTTTTCCTGCGATATTCCCAGCACCCAGCACAGGCCCTGGCATGGAGAAGCATTTCAAAGCACAGTCAAGAAAGGAGGGAAGGGGTGGGAGGGAGAGACGGAGGGAAAGAAGAAGGGAGCAAAGGGGGAAGGGGGGAGTAAGCAGGGAAGCGGGAAGGGGAGAGGAAAGGCGGAGGGAAGGAAGGGGGGGGCGCAGTAGGGAGAAAGGAGGCAACTTCAGGAAGAGGTCTTTTGTCCTTTCCTTTTATCTGTGTTGTTATTTTTCTTGAATTTTCAAGCATCCAGTATGATAGAAAACCAATCCTATCTTTACTTAAGGCTACCCACATGGAGCTAGATAAGATATCCGGTGGAGTCAACTCAGTCCCCAGAAAGAGCCCACCGACAAATCTCGGGGGGATAGTGGCTGGGGGAGAGGAGCTAACGCAGGCACCTTTCTTCAGTAGTCATTCATTCACAGCATTCAGGAGTATGGCTGGCACCTCTGTGCGTGGCACACACTGCATGAAGTGAGAGACCCGTCCAAACTCGAGGAGGTGGCCGTCCGCTAGACCTGGCACACTAACTACCTCCGTTTGAGGGAGTGGAGGACACCCAGGAAAAGGGGTCAGAGAGAGCGCTGAAGATGCTGAAGAAAGGAGAGACTGCTTCTGCCCTAGGGCTTCAGAGGAGGCATGGGATCCAAGTGACACCTGAGGTGGCCCTGGAGGGGCAGGATCTGTGTACAAGAGACCAGCTCAGGCTGGGAAGCGGGGCAGGGACAGGCATGAATCTCACGGTATCTCTTCAAAGTGCTTCATGGAATCTATTCTATGAGCATCATACTGGAGAAACCCAGACTGGCCACAGATGCACAGGCCTTGTCAGAGTCTTTACTATGCAACTGGCGCTGAAATAGCAAGAGATTTCATGTGGCCCTGGCTGGTGTGGCTCAGCTGGTTGGGCATCGGCACCTAAAGATTACTGGTTTGACTCCTGGCCAAGGTACACGGCCAGGTTGAGGGCTCATGCAGGAGGCAGCCCATCAATGTTGCACTCTCACATCGATGTTTCTCTCTCTCTCTCTCTCTTTCTAAAAATCAATAAAAATATATTTTTTAAAAGATTCAATCTGTAAATCAGGAAGGATTGGCTTTGGGGGGAAAACCTTCACTTACACACTGTACTAACTTGAACAAAATATTTCACTTTTATGAACTCCAGCTTCCTCTTCTCTAACGTGGAAGAAATGACATCCCAACCTCATACAGCTGTCATGAGAAGCAAATGCTACATAAAAAGTGAGGAATTCAGTGCTGGCCCTCAGCTAGCGCTCACTGTAATGACTGCGGCTGCTACTTCTGCTATTTCTATTAGCAGTAGCATCCGCGGGTGCCGTAAATACAAAAGGGGATGTAATATGCAGCATTTCTCCAACAGTTTGATCAGTTTTTCATCAGCTAGTTTTTGGAAATGGCAGGCCAGCAGGTAGCGCTCAGCCTAGCACACAGTAGGTGCTCACTACGTATTTGTGGGGCAAATGGGGCCAAGAACAGGCCGTATAGAGAGCATATTGCAGGACAGCAAGGGGGCGTTCTGATCAAGATGTTTTTCATTACTTCTTCGGGCAGCAGGCCTCTGAGGTCCGGGAGGAGTGACTTCATCTTTTGCTAGAAGAATGAGGGATTGAGAGCGCAGGGCTCAGCTTTAAGGAAGCATCACAAAGAGTTTATTTTGGTAGAAGTGTTTGAAGTGACTCTGTAACAATGAGCTCATGCCTGCTGCCAGGTGCCAGCCGTCAGCCGGAGCCTGCTCGCCGGGGGCATGGGCCAGGCCCGTCACCAATCCCCCTCCCACCCCCCATCAGACATGTGCAGAGCGGACCCCAGAAGGCCTTCTCCAGAGACAGCTCCTTCCTCTCCAAGAGGGGATACTGAGGCACAAACGAGGAAGCAGCTGACCCAGGATCCAAAGCACACTGAAGGATGAGAGAGCCCGGGAGAGGCCCGAGCCTTCTGGTTTTACTTGGTTGATTCTCTGACAGCATTTTGAACTGATTCCCAAAGGATACTTTTTCTTTTTTTGGTCAAGTGCTGCACACATTTATCTAGATAACTTCATTTGTCATAAGCCACACACTAATCTCACAAAGAGTTCCTAGAAATGAGCACATTTCACATGCAGCCTCCCCTGAGTGCAGTGCAGGGATCCGGTTCCTCTCTCTGGTTTCCCGCCCGCTCAGTGTGCAAAGATTCTGGACCGAAGTGTAGTTTTCCGCAGTGAGACCCCGAACAGGTTTAGAAAATGACATTTGCATCTCACCAAGCCCAATACTTAATATCTGTCCACCCTCATTTAAGTGTGATAGTCTACATAGAATTTGAAAAGGAAACGAGGCCACTTAAAAAGCAGAGTTGGAGGGGAGTTTCCCATGGAGTCCACTGCACATAGAAAAGACCCAAGAGTTAGTGAAGTTTTCAAACTCCAGATTGGGCGACAGGGAGGCAAGGGCAGACTACAGACCTCTACCGTAAGAAAGATCAGACATTATGTTTAAATACATGATGAATGTATACACACATATACATATATACACAGACATATCTGTAGGTATGAACACACAAATACATGGATCTCAGTTGTGAGCCACGTAAAGAAAGCACAGGGGCTAGAGATCCTGCACTCATCCATTGTTACACTTCGTTTTATTTTAACTGGTAAACCTGGAAGTGGTTGGAAAGAAAGCACAGCTAACTCTGGAAACTTGTCAAAGCTCAAGAAAGCTTCCAAGACTCCACAGACCTTTTATTTCCAGGAGAGGGGGACTGTTCAACTCTCCCTACACTAAAAATAAAACTAGAGACTGTTTACAAGGACTGTACATTTTCTCCACCGTGTTCATTTGGGGGCAGGAGGTTAAATGATATTGAAATTATCTGGATCTTGATTTGACCACAGTCACCCAATGAGGCTTGGCATGAACGTCTTACCAAACCCACTCAGCACACCAGCCCCTTGTCCAGAGACTTCCCTGTAACCTACAACCTCTCCCCTCCCTAACCCTGCATCCTGTCTTCTGAGAGTCAGAGTTCATTCACAATGAAATAAGAAAAAGCTAAATACCACACAATATAGTTGTTGGGCACGAAAACCAAAACACACAGCGGAGTGCCTGTGGACAGCATCTGAAGGCCCAGGCAGGAAGCCTGATATGTTAGAGCAAAAGGGGTCCCTGGTCTCAAGGGCTTCGGTACCAACAGGTGCAGGTTAGGGGTAGCAAAGGGAGTGCAAACGAGAAAGAAAACAAAAAAGGCAGGCAAGGAGAAAAGCTTAAAGTTTCATTAAATGAGCGGATCCAAAGCTTGGAGGAAAGGTTTGGATGCCACGTGGCCAGGCCCCTCCTCCCCCACCCACATTTGAAGTCTGTTTCTGCACAGAGAGGCACCAGAAAGTGAACTAATAGTCATTAGGTTCTGGGTGAGAGCAGCTCTGCAGGGCTGTGCTTTTAGCCTCTGTTTAGATCTCTGTTTGGGGCACTATGGAGAACGGGCTTCCTTCAGTGTGAGGAAGTTCAAGGCAATTTCTGTGACCCACCCCATGTGGTCTGCAGGAAAAGCAGAGGAGGGGTTTCATTCGCCAGAACTACGAGGGACAGGGTTGGGGGCAGGCAGTGGGACAAAATTGGTGTGTGGGCAGGAGGCTTCATTTGGAAATTGTTTGCTGCTGGTGTAAATGCATTGGTCTGGCAGCTTTGGTGATGAGCAGTGGACAGGATACAGAGGTGCAGACCGTGAGGAAAGCGAAGGAAGTAATGCAGCTTGCCTCTCAAAAGAGCAGCTACAGTGGCTGCCAATTTAATGTGAGTCTTTTAAGTCTAGGTAGCCCAAATCATACAATGAGTATCTTTTCGTAAACTCATTAACTCAATAATAAAGAAACCACTAGACTTTTCGATAATATATTATCGAAAAGAGAAGTCTTGCTTCGCTTAAAGGAGAATCAGTTACTGACTTGGACCCTCTGTCTTAGAGGAATCAAACCTGGGATGTGTTTTCAAACAAAAGGCCCACTTTGCTGCTTAATATTGGGGTGCACACAGTCCACCCTGAATCTAGTTTTACATTTGGGTCCATATGCTATTCCCTAGATAATTAAAGTATGTCTTATGGCTAATAAAAATAAAGTTAAAAAGTTAAAAACCAAAACAATGACAGGAAATAACATGTGTGTACAAGATGTTACTAGCACACTGATAATTTTCAAAAGTGACTTTTTAAAAAAGTATTATAAATCTTTCAAAACACAGTGATTTATTAAGCGAGAAGCCTAATGGTTTGCACTATTAAATTTAGCTTTTAAGTTGCTGTGTCTCGGGCAGATCTTCCATTCCTCTAGGTTTAATTTAGCATCCTGCGTTTTGTTTTTTCCACTGCTCCACGTTTTATCACCACACAGTCAATTTTGCACTAGGGAGTTTTCCCAATGATTTCTCATCGATTTTATAATCCAGGAACAGAATGTATCAAATAGCCCAACAGTGATTTATTTCCATCTTCTTCTTTGCTTTTTCCCACTTATGTAGCGGTCTCATAAAATAAGCCTTCCCTAGGCATGGGATGAAATTTAAAAAAAAAAAGTGGTGGCCAGAAGTAAATCATTTCAGAAATGTGTTTGTTAAACAAGTGCAAGCAACAAATTGAGCTTAGGAGGGAATGGCGGTTACAAGAAACACTGAAAATACTAACCTGAAAGTCAAGCTGATTGGAGCAGGGGTGCAAGCAGCAGTTTGGAGGGTAAGCAGAAAGAAAAGGGGTAGCAAAAGGGAATAAAAGGAAGGAAACGCATTAGTTTTCAACATACAGCCAACAAATGTTATATTAGCAGGTTTTATAACTAAATGAAGGACGAGATAGCAACTTTTTTCAGATATTACCCAAAAAAAAAGTCCTGGGCATGCACCATAAGCTGTTGTATTAAATATTGTACATAAAACCCTGGTACCTGCTCTCACACCCACAGTCACAACAGGCACTGCTGTGGACCACAGGTAGGCTTTGGCAACCCATAAGCAGAATTTGCCCCTTTCTGGAGAAATATTTATAAAGTTCCTATCTGTGTGCACATAAAATTTTATTATTTAATAAAATGAAATGGAAATGACTGAGGCATTAGAGCTGGCGGTAAGCACTGATGTCAGAAAGATTTTATTTGAACCAGTAAGTTGGATGGTTATATCCTATGAGATATTTTTCCTTCTTCCCTGAAAACCAAAAGGAGCCGAGCAATTTGGCTTTCTGTTCAAAGGTTTCCATTTGAGATGCTCAGAGAGCACTGCACCTCGAAATGATCAAAGACGCCATGGGCAGGGCTTCTGGTGAGGGGCCGCCTGCCCGTCAGCCTCCCGAGAAGGGACAGAGTCACTTACTTCCAAAGCTGAAAGTAATTTTTTTCAGTTGTGAAAATGAGAATTGTACTTCATCACTGAAAATATATATTCAGACACCTGATAATTTATTTGTACAAAAATATTTAACAAGCCCTTCTAATTGGCCAAAACAACAAAATCTCTAAAGCCAAGCAAAAATTAAAAGAAAAACCATCATGATCCCCTTCGGGCTACCTTAAGAGCACACAGTGGGCATTCGTTTTGTTAACCTATAACATACCATTGGCAAAAAACAAAGTGGATAAACAAATGCTTTACCAGCTATCCACTCAGTGGGACCCCACCATTCTATACTATTAAGAAATGGCTTTAAGTATTTCACATGGGAAGGAAAGACAAAACAAATCCTCAGAAGAAAGCCTAAACAAGAACTTTCTAATGAAAACAGCACTGATCGTGGGAAAAAACAAAGAAAAAATTCAAGATTAAGCACATGGTGAAAGCATTGATCCAATAAGGCCTGTAACTGAAATCCCCCTGCAGAGCGTTTTGTAATTATGAACACACAACGGATCAAAAATAAGAGTTGGGTAGGGCCATGGTCACTGGGGACGCTGGGGACGCTGGCCCCAGCTGCTGCGTCAAGTCCTTCTGGATCGGAGGTGCATCGAGCTGAGATTCATGGCCACGCTTTAGGGAATGCTAAACTGAAACAGCAAGCAAACATTTAAGATTTCGTTTCTTTTCTGAGGGCTCCTAGTTTTCATCAAAGGATCCATGACATCCACGACCTTCCACGAAGGTTGCTAGGGATGGTGTAAAACCACCTGCCACTTATTTTAAAGACATTCCTTCAAATATATTAACAAACATAAATGGAAATTACTTAGCAAGATGACTTCATATCAAAACAAATAGAACTGGTATCAAGTTTCTTCCACGTACCATGAGACTTCTAGAACACACTATCACAGTTTAAAAAAAAATAAAGCCTAAGTTTACACTTTGTAAAAATTGTTCTGAGAGGCATCAAAGAAATGATGTCATCATGTTAGTAAACAAATTCAGAAGAAAAAATAATAGCCTGCTTCTCAACCTTAGGTAAGGCACTTGCAGGCATCTAAACTGATTCCTCGATGTCCACGTCTGGTGGCATTAGTGGCCACCCAGGTAATGCAGCACTGCCTCGTGTTTTGTTCGGATGTTATGCCGCAGAAGCAGCCCAAAGGAGCCGCCCTCCTCCCCACCGTGGGGAGGGATGGGATTGAGGGCTTGAGTGGGGCATTTCCTGTCCTTCAGACAAATGCCTACAAACCTCCTAACATATTTAAGATACTTACATGGAAGGTCACCTGCCTGATACCTTCCCATGGGTTACATGCCAGAAGTCACCTGGCTGCATCCCTGTTTGACAGACTATTCACCTCACTCTTTCCCGAGGCACCAAAAGATTCATCTAAAACTCTAAGCAAAACTCAGAGACCTGGACGGGCACTGATACAGAAAGACGGCATATTTCACTCTCTAATGTTCAATTAGCTACTTGATTGTGTAGCCTACGTCATCTCCAGCACTGATGATTGCATAAGGACCTCAGCTTGGTTTGGACCAATTCTCAGGAGCTTGCTCAAGGCCCCCCCACCCGCCTTGGTCACACTCCCCCAGAGCGGCCTGCAGTCCCAGGCAGAGGCTCCCCGCCCCGCCAGGATCAAGTGCCCGGGTTTAAGGCAGGACTGCATGCGGGGACCACACTGGAGCAGCATACACTTTGAAAAGCAGAATCTCTAATGGCTGATGAAAAACATCATTCACATGGAATTTAAGAGGTGAATGCATCCATGTAAGTGCAGGGCATGTGCTATTTGGAATGTATACATTATGGAGAAAATAAAAAATGAGAAGATTAAGGGACTAGAAAGCAAACACGGTTTGCCCTCGGAGAGAGAAGCAGGCCAGTGTCACAGGCGCTGAGTTATTCCTAACCCCATGCCTCTTGTTGCACACGACTGCAGTTCTGGGATATTTTAGAATACTGGCTGCTTTGAAAAAGAGGTCTTTTCACTCTGGTAGGTCACATTACAGACCAGAGACCACAAATTTATTTCAAGTTCAATTTTGGGGTTTTCAAAATCACAAACTTAATTGCAAACACTCCTCCGTGACTCCAAAATGGAGATATATGTCACATTGCTAAGAAATCTTTAGTTCCCAACATTATGAGGTATGAATTTTGCAGTGTAAGCCAGCAAATGGAGATACTGCCCAATTTGAAAAGGGCTGCCTGACGAGTCAAGGAAGATGCTTGGTCAGAATATACATGGAGTCCAGCAGATAAGGCTTCAGAAAGGCAGGCCAAGACTGTGCTCTCCTTTTCCCAAGAAATTTCCCCTCTTGATTTCTACCCCCAACTCCTTAGGGGCCAGGGCTGGGGCTGGGGCTCAGACATTTCCCAGACTGTGCTCTGCTGCTGGACCCAAGACACAGGCAGGCAGAAAGCTGGGACAGAGTCAAGTCCCAGCACACGTTTTATGAATTACAGTGCCTGGGAGGCATCAGCTTTAAGGAGAGGCAAAGGCAGAGATAAAGAAAATGTGCAGAAAGTACATAAAGATAAATGCCTGTAAAATCACTGTTGTTTTAATGCATTCCATATTGAGGAAATAAAAATGTGAATATTCCTGATGATTTAATGGCAAAAGCGTCCAGTTAAGACCTGTCTGTCCAACTATACAATTATGCTTTTTTATGCAAATATTTATAGTAGCTGATCCTGATTTTCAATTACAGTTCTAGAGAGCTAGTTTGGTGCAGAAAAATACTTTCTAAATGTGGGGCACATCACTTTCCCCCTTGAAAGCTAATAAAGATGAGGCAGACCTCCCGGGTCCCAGCTGCAGCGCCTCTCTGCTGGCTAAGTGACTATTTGGTGTTGTACACAGTGGCTCGTGTGTCAGACCTGGGTTCAAATCCAGACTCTGATTCTCATAAACTCTGCCATTTGAGGAAGTTACTTCATTTGTATAAAGTTTTCTCATCTGGTAAATGGGGATGCATTGTGGTAAGATTAAATGGTATACAGTATTACAGGCCAAGTGCTTAGCAGAGTAGCAGACACACTATTAGCATAAGCTACACATAAGTTATTATAGTGATTTTAATTACTATTATTAATATCATCAGTATTGCTATCTAAGGTATCTTCTCAATGGCTCACTGCTTCACAGAGCAGTGGACTAGGAGTCAGGAAACCTACATTACAATTTTGTCTCTCTCTGACCACAGGGCCAATCCAGAAGGCTGGTCAACCTTTCAGGATCTCGGTTTTTTCACCAATAAAAGAGCCATGACCATAACTTCTCTGTGATCTCATACTAACTTCTTAGGGAAAATTTTGGTCCTAAAATATAGTTCCAAAATAGCCATGTAGATTTATCTAAAATTAACAGTGTCTTTAAGAACTGGTAGACTGGCAGAACATTCCCATATTTTAAAATTAAAATGAAGCCCTTAAAAATGTTTAACTTGTGCCCTGGCGAGTGTGGCTCAGTTGGTTGAGTGTTATCCTGAGCACCGAAATGTTGCTGGTTCCATTCCCCATCAGGACACATGCCCAGGTTGCAGGCTCAACTGCATGTGAGAGGAAGTCAATTGATGTTTCTCTCACATAGATGTTTCTCTCTCTCCCTCTCCCTTCCTCTCTCTCTAAAAATCAATAAAAATATTTTTAAAATTGTTTTCAATTTGTACACTTAACTCAGGAAAAAAGTATTGGTTTAATTGCTAAAATTTGCCACACGCAATAAAAATCAGATTATTATCCAAATAATGCTAAGATTTTTAAATGGTTATTAATTGATCTGGAGTTTGACTATATTAAATACTATATTTGAAAATATCAAAATTTTATTGAGAACTAATCTATCCATTTAATATAGAGCCACTTAATATTGAGAATTTGTTTTAACATTCAACTTTTCACAATGATATAACCATCCCTCCTTACCCTGGGAATTGGTACCAGCAAAGTATGATACATTTTAATAGGTTGTTAGAGATTCACTCCTAACAAGATTCACGTTCACACAGCTGGCATGAAGCAGGGGCAAAACCAGAATGCAGGTCATTCTGATCTTTCCACAGCACCTTGGAGAGCTATTCTGCATGTATCCTGAAGTCCTTTAGGCCCTCACAACTGTCTTGGTCAGAGCTGGCAAACATTCACTGATTTATTCAAAATTGGCTGATCTCTTCCATATGCACTGAATCTAGGAAAGACAAATTCTTCCTTATTACTGAACCAATAAGGAATCCTGAAAGGTTACGGAGTTACGTAAAATTATTCAGAAATTCTTTCCTTATATGAAATACAGGAGAAAGCACTGATAGAAAGCTTATTTTTAGAGTCCTTACTGTACGTAAGTACAATATGGATGTGATTTATCTAAAAATCTAAGTGGTCTGGAGCCCCGATATAACCTCCTTTGTTTTTAGACAGAATTTGCTATCAGGTAGGCCTGCCTTAAACCCTGTTCAAACATATTTATTTACCAAATGCCATAAGGTCTTCTTAAAAGATAAATCCCAAGGTGGATTTATTGTGATGTGCCAAGAAACACTGGAAAGATATGAACTCCTTTTCTTTCCCCCAATCTTGAATAAATTCCCAACTACTATAATCTTTCATATTCTGTGCTTGTGACAAACCTAAACCATACATGTTTGTCTTCCATGGGAAAAAACTGGGGTTTCAGGTCGTCCAAGTCTTAATTTCTTACACACTTCGCTGGTACCAATGCCAAACCACTATTTTCTTAAACACTTAAAAAGAATATAAGCTGCCCCGCCGGCATGGTTCAGCGGTTGAGCATCGACCTAGAATCCAGGAGATCACGGTCCGATTCCCGGTCAGGGCACATGCCCGGGTAACAGCTCTATCTCTAGTCGGGGGTGTGCAGGAGGCGGCGGATCAATGACTCTCATCATTGATGTTTCTCTCTCTCTCCCTCTCCCTCTCCCTTCCTCTCTCTAAAATCAATAAAGACTTATTAAAAAAAAAAAAGTACATAAGCCATCAAAAGAGAGGCCAGTTGCCTCTTGAGTGTCCACAGGAGCACAGCATCATCGCCAACAGGCCATGTTCCTCGTGCGTAACTTGCTTGCAACTTGAAATAGGGACGCGTGTCCCCAGCCCACTGGGCCCTGAGACGGGAAAGAGGCAGGCGGCTGCCCTCGCCGTGGCCACTCCCCGCACGGCTGCACAATTTACCTCTCGAGCTCTGCGATCTTCTTGTCCTTGTCGTTCTTTTCGGTCTCCACCTCCTTGAGGATTTCCAGCAGCCGGTCAACCTCCGCCTGGGCCTTGCCACACTCGTCGCGGTAGTAAGACGCCTCCTTATCAAGCTGCTTTATGCGGTCTGCAAACTCGGGGTTCATCCTGGAGTCATCTTCAATATTATGCGCCTTCAACATTATATTTTTAAAGAATGTAGTTAAGACAATAATTTAGAACAAGGAATAGTGCAGTCACCAATGGCCCAGAAATTAACTTTGGAGGGGAAAAAAAAAAATAACAGTCACCAAGAATTATGGGTATGCTGTCAGTTAAAAGGTAAACCGGAAAAATCGCACCCGCATTTCAGCTACCTTAGAGCAATGCTGATATTAAATTAAATTCTATTACAGTTTCACTGGAGAGTTTCTTTTATTGTTGATATTTTGTTCCATTAAATATTTCTCCTGTTTGCTTTTTTCCCCACCAACAACACAGGGATAGTGGGGGTAGAGACTCTGATGTCTACCTGGTCATTTGTCAAGTGAACTAAGACAAATCATCTCACAGTTCAGGGTGATTCATGCCAACAGCTTCCTTTTCCAATACAGAGGAACCGGGAGAAACAATATTAAATTATTTTTCCAAGGACCATCAGGAGCATACGTCAAGCCAGGGAACTTAGAAGAGGCTGGCTGACCGGTCGCTGAACATTTCATCCCACTGAGAAGTTTCAGCAGAAGATGCGGTTGAAAGGAAGACTTGGGAACGAGGCAGGGCTTCCTAGCGAACAGCCATACCCATAAATTCTTGCTCTATTGATTAAGCTTAACCTGAACCAGGAGCAGGAGGAGCTCGCTCATGAACAAGCACGGGGGTGAGAATCTGTAAACACATGCATGGGGGGGTGGCAGCTTTACACACGAGAGCAGACACGGGCAACGACACAGCAACAACACTGCAGAATCATTTGCAGCCAAAGTATTTGTGGTTTTGTGTGTGTGAGAGACTGTGTTATGGCTTTTTTTTTCCCAAAATAAACTTTTGGCTGAAATATTCCCGGACAGATGGAAATAACACTGCACTGCAATGTTTTGCCTACCCCTTGTTTCCCATTACTCCTAATTGGCTTCTTCAAAGAGCAGGCAGGGAGAAAGCAAGTAGTTTAACAACAGTGCACATTCAACATAGAAAGTTCAGAGAAGTCATCTGTGTATGTATCTCCAGCATCCACGTGTGAAATAAAATGTTAACAATTTATTAGGACTAAAGTTGTTCTGCTGTCTTGCTATGGAGAGCAAATGCTCATTTCTTTTTTTGTACAGCTTTTTTTTTTTTTTTTTCTTTTTGGTTTTAATTTCAGGGAAAAAACAAGGCAAGCAAGCTAAAACTACCGTGGGGTCAAATGAATCATGCATGGTTAGAAAAATTAATACTAAAACTACTGTTAAAGGGTTCACAGTCTTTGCAATGATTTAGTAGAAAAAAATTCAAAAATTAAATAAAAATAAATTTCTTATTTATGACAAAATAATCAATTTTAGAATAATATTCTGCATGTAACATATTATTTAAGCATGAGGATAGAAGGGGAATAATTTGTTTTCACTTGCTGCAAGATTTCCTTATTCAAGAAAAAACTCAACTATGCAAAAGATCTTGGGAAAATATAACAATTCAACATATTATCAGATACTAGTTTACCCCCTTTTACTAACATTTCTCAGAAAACGTTTATTTTTTTTTATTTTTTTAGTATGTACACTGAGTTTCTTTATAATAGATGAGTAAACAGTTTCAATATAATTAAAATAATCTGAAAAATGATACTAAGCTAATATGTCTTTAGGAGTTTATTCATCTCATAATTTTATTTTAAATTGAAGTAATGAATATTTTCACTTGTTAATCTCCCCATTAAAATGCAGAGTAGATAGTCTATTTTAAAAGAAAATACTCCAATAACTACTTCATTTGTGATAACAAGAATAAACTCATTAATCTTGTAACAAAAAAAGTTAATACCATTTTTAAATTGCTAAAAAAAGTGATGTTAATTCCCTTCCACTTGTACACTATCTTACCATTATTTTATGGCAGTTAAAAACCATTTTGTGACATTTTTCTCAAACTACCAAAATGATAACATTAAGATCTTTTAAAAATTATTAATAAACTGAGTAATGAGCAGCTAGAAACACTCAAATAAATGAATAAATATGTTTTGATTGCTTACTTCTGACAAGTTAAAATTCCTTTCTTGACTCAGATTTTAAAGATTCACAAAGAGCTAGAAGTCAGCCACTGTGGTTTATTTTAGTTGTTTTTATTCGTAAGATTATTATTATCACAATTTTTAATAAGTGGGTACAGGATTACTAGTTGCAAGACCTAGATTCTAAATCTGGCCCTGTGTCGTATGACTGTAGGCCAGTGAATTAGCCTCTCTCAGGACAGGACAGCAAAAACTACTAAATGACAAACGTGGGGAAGGCATTATTCATTTGTCCTTATTATGATGATTATTTTATGATATGTATCCCATCAATGGGGCTTGTTATACAGCTAGATTAGTAGGTTTACTTAATTTACATAAGCCTTAGAGAAGCCTCCCTGCCAGGTTTACAGAGAAAGCTGCTGGTAATAGGCATATGAGCACATTCCTTATTTTAGCAACTTGAAGAAGAGAAAATAATCCAAGGCTAGCTTTCAACATGGGAGTGAAATTAGATGGGTTGGTGGTCTTTTCAACCCAAAAAGTGGGTATTGTTAAAGGACTCATGGGATGTCTAGAAGTACAGAAAGCCGAGGGAAAAACATCCCTAAATCTAGACCGCTGTTGACCATGTGGTGCTAAAGTTAGATCATGTTATTAAAATGAAGACCATTGCCAATATATTTGAGTTAAATATATCTATCCATCTCTGTATCAATATCTACTGATTTCTGGGCAAAAGAATTTATGTTAAACCACCTTCAATACTGGTGCCAGAATTTTGGGACGGGTTATTAAAAAATGGTGTAAACAGAGAGCATTAAAAATTATTTAAGTCAGTAGAAAGTTGTAAGTAAGACTCCTATAGAGATGGGAGAGGAACTGGGTCATCACCTGCTCCAGGTCCATGTAACGACAAAAGGGAAGAGAGAGCTTCACGTGACTGAAGGCTGGTGAGTCCCCGATCCACCCCAAGTGTTGGAGCCAAAAGTCTCCATGGAATTTATAAAAGCTACTGCAGATCATCAGCTCTACTCAGCCTGAATCAGTTTCTTAGAGCATGGGCTGGGATTGTTAACCAGAATAGCACGAGTATGTTATGCTGTGATCTACAGACATGGGGGTGATATTATACTAAATAAATACAGGAGGAAACTGAGTTTATAAAGCCAATGATCCCTTCAAAGTTGTAGGGCCAGAGGCTTCACCTAAAAATGGAGTGAAGAAAGCAGTTTATTTGCATTTAGGTAATACTCTTGCCTTTTCAAATTATAGCATGGGTTGTTTAATCTGGACTGGCAGCTCCTGGTGGGGATCTAGAGTAGATACCAGATTTGGACCTAATGTACTTTAGACACTTCAGGGGGAAAAAAAAAAAAAATATATATATATATATATATATATATATATATATATTTGAATAAAGCATTACCTGAACAATTCCTACCATGGCACTCTGACCCATTCAAAGGTTTAGACTGAAAATGTACAGTAATTATTTCCCTTATGAGCCTGTTGGTTTGAGATTAGCTCCCCCAAAAGGTCAGGAAACTATTGCCCATTCCACTCTTCTAAGGTGTATTAACTTTGTCTATTAGTCAGGAATCTAGCTCTTGAAAATGCAGATTTGTGTGGCTTTTCCTTTCATGACTTCAGAACTTACTTATCATAAATATAACCAAGCACACTGGCACTTTCAAAGATATCTGACAGTCATTAAAACCAAAGGAATATTACCCGGCCAGGGAGGCACAGTGGTTGAGGTCAACCCATGATCCAGGAGATCATGGTTCGATTCCCGGTCAGGATACAGGCGGGGGTTGCGGGCTCGATCCCCAGTCGGGGGTGTGCAGGAGGCAGCCGATCAGTGACTCTCTCATCACTGATGTTTCCCTCTCTCTCTCCCCTTTCCTTCCTCTCTTTGAAATCAATAAAAACATATTTTTTAAAAAAAACAAAGGGCCCGGCCGGGCGTGGCTCAGCGCTTGAGTGTCGACCTAGGATCCAGGTATCGGGGTTCAATTCCTGGTTAGAGCACATGCCCGGGTTGCGGGTTCGATCAATGACTCTCTCATCATTGATGTTTCTATCTCTCTCTCTCCCTCTCCTTTCCTCTCTCTGAAATCAATAAAGATATATATTTAAAAAAACAAACAAACAAAAAAAACCCACAAAGAAATATCAGTGAGCATTCTTTTCTAACTGTAGAGATTTAATTTTGCTGAAGACACAGTTCAGGTTAAGAGCAAATCCAAGTGCCTGGTTCTGCTTCAGAATATTTCTGATACCTGGGAAAAGAACACTTGAGAAATGTCTATATAACATATTAGAGCCGTAAGCTGCGAGGGTCCCCCAATTATGTTTCTGGAATTTCCACATGTAAGGAAATTCCCCATAAATGGGAATAATCAAAATAAAGTCTGGAGTGTCAAGGGTAGGGACAAGCCCTGGCATTTTGATGTGAGCTGATCCTGAAAGTTTGAATTGAGCACAAAGGAGAAATCTGGTCATGACTTAGAACAAGTGGTACATAACCAGTGGTTATTTTCATGAAAGAATTTAGAATTATTTCAGGAAATAAGGCAAATTTCAGGTAAATACTGTATCTAAATCAAAGTTAAGAGCAAAAAGTGGCTAAAGCCAAGCCGAGGATTGATAGTATCAATACTACAAATTGCAAGTTTATTTACACTCCTCATGTGAAGGCTGGTCATTGATTGTTTTCAATAAGATGGTAGTTCATCATTCCAAGTGCTTGGAGAAGAAAGCATTCACTTTGGTCCAGAAACCTGCTTTGAAACTAGGCAGGGGATATTCAATTATAATATTATATGACAGTCTCTCTTTGAAATGAGCCCTAACAATTTTCATAAAAAATTGTTTCTCTCAAACAAATGATTAGTCCTGACCATGAAGTACAAGCAGAACATTAACTAGTGAATCTGATGACTAGCCTTCCCTGTGGCTTATGGGTTTTAGCAATAATTTACTAAACATATGCACTGTGAAAATAAGATTCTCCACTGCGGCACCTACAGGGGTTAGTGTCTGGAACTGCACTTTAACACTCCGGTCATCTCTTAACAGTGGATCAGAGCATATAAACTACTTCAAACATATTGGATTTCAATATTCTAAAAGAAGTTATAATCATCACATAATTCTGAGGTATGAACAGAATATTACTTTTTTTAAATAAAGTTTTTAAAGGTTATTATACAACTCTAACATATTATCAATTTTAAATTTTTTAAATCCAATTAGTTAATAGCAAATAGCTGAGACTAAATAATACATTTGGAAAGTAATAGCTATGAGTCTTTGATCTTACACTGTCTACTTCTGTAGGAAAGTGTTCTTTCATAAATCCAGCTAACTACATCCAGCAGGTTCACAATTTGCATGCTATAACTATTCCTAAAAAATTTCTTGTTACAGATGGAACAAATAGGATATGTATAAACAAACAAACAAATGTTCAAAGTAGTTTTTCTAATGTCACAATCACAAAATAAAAAGAATCTACTGTATGCTTAACACTTTCTAAGACCCTTCAAACAAACAAAAATAAGTATTATGGTAATACCTTTTAACTATGGAATCACTTAAAATTAGCAATATAGAGAACTGAGGTCATTACCTAGATATTCTGAAACAAAATATGTAACTTGAAATCTTAAGTGTCATTTCAAATATTACTTGAGTTCTTTAGATGCTGAATGCCCGGACCAAGTGTGAAGTGTGTGTGCGTGTGTCTGTGTGTACATGCTATGTGTATGTCCTGAATTATCTCTTAAATAGTTGTGACTTGCCAGTCTATGAGTAAATCAACTAAATTTAAAAAATAGGCTAAAAAGTCATGAAAAGCAACCGCTGTATCTAGACAAAGACGGTGAAAGTATATGTAATTCAGCCCATCATGTTCCTGGGGTGACAGAGTCCTGTAATGACATAAAAATCAGAAAGACCTCAATGAACACTAACAAGATTTTCCTCCTGCTGGATTGGAAAAATGCTTGACCTTTTTCTTGTAAATCCTTATGTAAAATGGGAGCCGTGCAAAAGATAGATTTGCAGAAGGGATAGGACTTCAATGGATAGTGACCGGGTGGGGGACTCATATGTGTGTGGGAACATCAGAGGCATCTCAAGTGTGCCCTGGCCAGTGGCAAGGTCGCCCCAGTGTCTCCAGATCGGCCATTTGCCTTGTAGCAACAAGGGTATTACACAAGCACTAAACTTAGGACTGAGAGGCCTAAAGATCTATTAAAAAAGTATAAGAGAACTCTGGATACCATCTCTGGGCACAATAGCCTCTAGGACTACAGCAAAGAAGGTATTTGAGTGATTAAAAAAAAACAAAAAACATATTATTTGTCTAGAATTAAGAACTAAGTGAAGAAAATAACTCAACTGAAGATAACCTGCGGTGTTTATAATGACAAGACAAAACTCCTCAGGAGTAGAGACTGCTAGTTAAGCCACAGAAAGGTTATCATTATAAGAAATAATGATACAAAGGCAAAATTTTAGGTTCCTAAGAAGTGGCATTAGTGTATCACTTGGTACAAAGGTTTTTAAATGTAGGTTTATTGCTACTCTAAGAAAACATTACCCCCAGGAGGACTTCAAAGCTTATTTACTCTGATTTAGTTTAGATTGATGGACATAGGACTGGCTGTAAAATTAGTCCTTTAACAAAAACAACCAAGTTATAATTCACCAAATTTTGTAGGTGGCCGTATTCAAAACAAACATACAAGGATAAAATAAATTCTATTGGTACCAATAACTGGTTAGAAAATAAAAAGAAAAATATAGCATTAAGAAAGTAACTTAAAAAATTACACATATAGAAATGCTTAGGACTAAACTTACAAAGAAATGTCACAGGCCTATAGTAGAAAAATATCAGAAGGGTACTGTAAAAGATCACCCAAATACACAAAAGTTGTATCAAGTTCATGAAGGGGAGAGATAATATTGGAAAGATACCCAGTGCTCTAAAGTCTTTTCATAGGTGGAGTAGCACTCAAATGAAAATCGCCAACACTGGTGCATTTTAATTGACAGGGTGACCCTGCAGTCTGCTTGGAACACTAGCAAACTTAAAGCTGCGGATATTAGAACAAAACAAGGCAGAACGCAAGGCAGAAAGGATTAAGGTGGAATTTGTTTCACTAAATGTTTAAAAATATTATAAAGACACAGTAATTAAAACTCTGACCCAATAAGCAATGGACATTGATGAAAATGAGCAGGAGCTCAGAAACTAAGATCTTTGTCCATATGAAAACTTACTATGCAATAAAATAGGGTCACGGTCAGTAGATGAAGGAAGAATTTTGTTGTTGAAGGGCACTGAGATAATTAGTTGAGCCACTGAGAAAAATATAAAGTTGAAACCGCACCACTCAACATGTATCAAAATAAAATAAAGGTAGGTAAAGTGGTTAAACTGATGTAAAAAATAATGTAAAAATATTATAAATATAACTGAGTATCAATTCATGAAATCAGAAATTTCTTCTAAGTATAAAGGCAATGAGGAAATAAATCTAAAAGGGAAACACAGGTCAAGAACCTAAAAATAGTTCTCTGTAAAAACGTTTAAGTCAAATGAAACTTTGCCACAAATCTGACAAAGGTTCTATCCAAACCATAGGATAACTCAGACAAAAAATGAACAAAACGGTGAACTCAAAAACAAGTGCTTCAATCATTTAAAGAAACGGTTTACAGAAAAAAATACAAACAGCTACTAAATGTGTAAAAAACCTCAACCACACTAGTAATTTTAAAACGGAAAGTAATAATGAAAAAGAAATGCACATATGCATTTGTGAGTTGTGTGCTGTGTGCTGGGCCTTCGGGTGGAGGGTGGCGGGAGGGGCGGAGGGCCACCTCCTGGGCTCTGGGGAAGCACCCTGGGAGCGCCTCTGAAGCGCAACTAGCGGGGCTACTGGGAGCCTTTTAAAATCACTAGCCAGGAACTTGGTCTACGAAAAAACGGAAATGTGGAAAAATTAATGTGGAAAGGTGTTCTTCAGGACATTGTTTCTACTGGCAAACACACACACGAAAGAGGGAAGAAATGAGCAATGTTGGCAAATGAGGAAACAGAGTGGAATAGCCATTAAAAGTGTTTTGGAGGAAGAGTTAATTATATGAGAAAATTCTGATATGATATTTTAAAATAGATACAAACTCCATAAATGCTATGAGACAATTTCATGAAATCGAGCATTCGATTTAAAAAGAGATGAAAGGATAGAGGGAAGGAGGAAGGGGAGGAAGGAAGAGGGGAGGAAGGAAGGAGGAAGGGAAGGAGGGGGAAGGGAGGGGGAGAGAGGGGAAGGGAGAGGGGAGGGAAGGGAGGAGAGAGAAGGAGAGGGAGAGGGGAGGGGAGGGGAAGGGAGGAGAGAGAGGGAGAGGGGGAGGGGGAGGGAGGGGGAGGGAGGGGGAGGGAGGGGGAAGGGGGAGGGGAAGGGAAGGGGAGGGAGGGGAAGGGGGGAGGGGAGAACCATAACAAGGAAAGGCTGTCCGTGTTGAGAACACACCAAACGTTCCTTGAGAGTATCTCTGTGGGCGAGATGTCTTCTTATTTTTCTTTCCCCCCTAGGTCCTTCCATACTTGTGCAAATTCTCCACTGTGACCATATATTATTTTTATAACCAGAAAAACATAGTCATTTTTTAAAAGACTATTAAGGATAGAAAATCCATCATGCTGCATCCCTATCAGTCTAAAAAACAACTGGACCCCAAGAATATGTGCAGACAGGGAGTTAAAAATAATGAGAGTTTGGCTATATTCCCAGGATGCCAAAACATCGGGCCAGCTTAATTAACTCCGAGAGAAACGGCAGTCAATGACTTTTCAATTAGTCACCTCAAGGACTGAGAAGTTCGCTTTTGCATCCTGGAGGCCCATCACTGGGCCGAAATAAAGGCCAAGTCCAGTGAGTGCCATGTCATCGACATTCCCAGAAATGCCTCAAAGGTAACAGAGCTACTTCTTTGGCACCCCCATCCTGACGGGGACGGTGAACTCCTACCCTGGTCCTGGTAAACCTGGGCTCCTTCGGAGAGAAAGTCCTCCCCACGTGTCCTGCACACCCAAAAGGTGATATATGTAGGCTTTCTTCCTGTCCTTAACCAGCAAGCATGAAACAAGGTCAGTGGGATTACCTTATACCTTTCTTATATGATCTAAAAAACCACTCATTTTCCCCAGGGTCAGTCTTCAGGCTGGAAGATATTCCAATCTTACTTTTCCTTCTTTGCCCGCCCCCGCCCCCCCCCCAATGTCTTCAGCCTGCTCATTAACACTTCCATTCAAATGTTGGGGGAAAGAAAATTTGGATGATTTTTGCTGCCCTGCTAACAATCACATTTGCGGAAAGAGGTCAATAAAGATGCTCCAAAAGGGCGTGAGGAATTCAGTTTGCAAAACTAAAAGAGTGGAGGGTGGAGCCTGAATTTAATTAGATACGACACCCCCGACCCCAGCCCCAGCATCCTAAGTTTCTGGCTGTAGTTCCTGGCGCAGCAACTTAACAAAAAGTGGTGGGCTGAGGGGTCTCCTTTATCCATGCTACTCCTTTTCCCTGCGATGGGAATTCATACACAGGAGGTCATTAGAATGCATGGTGGCACAGGTCACACCTGCCAAATGACAGAGCCCGGTCACCTTTAGGTGATATTTCTCCCAGTAAGCAACTTGAGTTGGCAAAGCAAAAAAGTCCTTCAATATGTTAAAGAAACAAACTGCTTCACATAAATGCATGCCTGTCATTAGGATTAAAACATCAGCGATGGTATCTTGACCATTTTATCCATATTTTTACTAGTTACCTGGTTTTGGTACCACTAAGCTATAATCAGAACTGTTACTATCTGTTGTTATTAGGAAGCTATATTTTAGTTTGTCTTCAGCCAAATGACATGTTTTTAACTCTTATAAAGCCCACAATCATGTTAGGCATTTACCAATCTCAGAGAGCATATCCCTACGTTTAAATCTAAACCTATTTTAACTTCTGCCATTTGAACGGAGCGTACACTGAGTTGTTTGCTAGGTGAGGATGCATTTAAGGGTCTAAGAAAGGAGTCCATGAGCCTAGGTCTGCACCTCACCTCCGCTCGGCTGTAGCCTTAGACCTGACGTTGAGAAGGAGGTAATATTAAAACTGGCAATATTGCCCTAAGTTCTCAGTTTTTATATTTCACATTCAGAAGAAATGGCAGTGGGCTAGGCACAGGTCATTTCTTCTGACAAAACGGAAATGGGGAAGAGACTCATAAATGTTTTGGAAGCCTCCTCGGTATGGCATATTGTGACATGTGATCAGTGATCCTCATGCTTTGATATGTTACAGCGGGAACTTTTAGAAATGACTTACTGGGTTGTACATCTGATTGAACAACTGCTCAGCTTGCTACATTGCAAAGGTGGGGAGGCATTGAAGCACAGACAGGGAAAGAAGGAAAGATCCAGAAAAACAGCATTAGCTCAACAAATCCAGTGCATTTGCACAGACGAACTGGTCGTTAAAAAAGAAGAAATTTCAGTTTCTAAACATTCCACAGTGAAAGTGAGAGGCTCTGGGGAAATAGAAATGTTGACTTTGGCTCCTAGAAAAGAATAGCTGGAATAAGAAATTTAAGGTTTGTGTTACTTTCCCTTTCTCAAGTTAAATAACCCATGAAATAAAGAAAGCTGTCCACTTTTGATGATACATGAAGTGCTGGCCTCTAGCAATGAATCAGAAGAAGTACTTTTGGCCAAGCTTGCAATTTATTACCTGAACTTCAAAGATGGTAATAATAAAAGATTAATTAAATCTTATCATTGAATTTATAGCTCTTCTTTTATATTAACACAAGCCTGAATTTTCTATTCAGTCTAACTTTAGAAAAACATAGATCAGCAAACAGCAGGTTAGCAATAGCAAAGTATCAGTAAGCAAGACATTACAGGATTAACAGTAAATGGGAGAAGTAAAAATTTAAGTCAGCAGGAAGAACAAAAGGAATGAAAATACAGTATTATCCATCACTCATTACCAGTTTCTACTGCTAATTCATAATAAAAAATACTATTTTTAGTGACCATCCTACTATGTTCTAAGTGCTTAAGAATCTGCAACGCTCTCCTGTCTGTTGTGTAGAAAGTTAAATGTTTGGGGATTTAAATGTTCTAAACATTATTTTAAATAGCACTATCAAGTTATATTTCCCAAATACTTGTACCATTAACTTGGGGCTCAACAGCAAGGTGCAGAAGGTAAAATACTGTAGGAAATTTTTACTTTGCTTTATGCTAAGACATGTGCATTTGAAGACCCTGAATTTTTTTGTTTCTTCAAATTTAATGAAGTAAATGATAATTTTATTATGATTTTAAAATATCTCTCCTCCAAGATAATATTAATTGGAAATCAACAAAGAGCATAAATCATAACATTTCACATTGCTGTTGCTTCTCAATTGATTTCTAGTCATATAAGGTATATTTACTTCCACATATTGAACACCAAGTATTCTTCTGAAAGACAAATCGATCCATGTATCACTGATCAGTTCTTCTCAATCCCTAGGTGTCTATTTAAGATGAATGAATGCACTAATTTACAAAGCACACGCAGAACTAGTAGCTATGCATTATTTGGTTTGTACCATTTTATCAACCTATCAGTAAAGATTTCCTCACAGGTGAGCATTTGATCACATTGTTTTTAAGAGGTGGGATGGAATGTGTAAGAAGCAGTTCCTTTTCTGCCTATAACCATTTTCCATCACAAAGTATTTAGAAATGTCTTAAATTAACACAGTATAGTAAAGGGTTAAAAGCAACTATGTATGTGGAATGTTTTCCACAAACTTTTATACAATCACTCACCTTACCAATTTCAAGAATTGTTTACAAGACAAAAAACAAATTTAAATCACCATTTGGATTCCATTGTCACTGGCAGACAAGGTTTCTGTTCAGCTAAACACATCTACATTGTGTAGATTTTATGGCAAAAATACCTGGACGCTCACAAATCGTGAGCAAAATTCCATTGGGAATTCATGGTTTATTTATGACATAATAAAACTATTATGTTTTCAGCTTTCATTTAGTAACCCTTTATATTTTATTCACAAGTCACATACCCTTTTATTTAAAGGGAGGCCCAGACACTCCTTAAGCTTTTATAGCTGCTTACTTTTCCATGAGTAAATGATGTGTTTATATGTATATTCACATACTGTTGGCTTATATTTTCAAATATTTCATGTAGATCTCAATTCTTTTTAAGGTGATGGGTACTTGAGGTTTTTACGGAACTATTTATTAGCAGAAATTAAAGACTACTAGAAAAAGTATTTTAAACTTTTGAATTTAGTTGATGCTAGAGAGCCAAAAATAACAAAATAGCATCTGCAGGTGAGGTATGAAAATATTTAAATTATAATTACCTTATTTAATCTCACTGTACTATGCATTCAGGAGATAGTATAAGCAAAGATTATTTATATACTTAGAAATAAGTTATCTTTTCATAAATTAAATAGGTCCTTTACAGCAAGACAAGCATATTTGTTACTTTAATTCTAGTGATGTGGCAGAATATTAAAATGTTGTCAGGAATAATGCTAAAATGTTTACAGAATTTGATTTGTGAATTTCAGTACATGGCGTCTACCTGTGGGTTAAAGGAAACCACACGCTCGAAATGATTTCTCAGCCGAATCATAGCTATGTTGAAAGAAACTAAATTGAATTGCACAGATGTTGATTTATTAAACTAGTCAAGTCATATACATGGAAACCATGAGCATCAATATATGAACCTCTTCCTTCTAATTACTAAAGGATTTCAAATCCCATAGATGGCTTACACTAAAAAGGAGGGTGTCTAGAAAAATAATCTGCAGAAGTAATATAGGGAGCGCCTCATCTCCATAAAGCCTCCTGAGAGTCGACGAAGGGAACCTTCCATGCCCAGGTCTGTTTGAGGCCTCCTTCCTCAGGGCTCAGCACAATACAGCAGGGGTGAGATAACAAAAAGGACCACCAAAGGGAGCCAAGGGCGTCCCCTCTTTCACAGAGTTACCTTAGAGCCTGCTTCGTGATCGCAGAACTGTTTGGTAAATAAAAATCCCATCTCTTGATATGCGTGTGCATGTATAGCCTATTGCAGAACGCATTTACATATGTGTCAAGAATGTATATCTACACCCACTGCATAAATAGCCAAGTCAATCTCCGTTTAAACACCCTCAAATGGGCAATTTAAATTCTTCTATTTATTGTTCAAGATTTCTGCTTAACTAGATATTACCCGAAAAGAGTGAGATGTTGAGTAGATTGGGAAATAGATTTTGCAATATAGAGATTTTCTTGCTGTTTTGTTGCAAAGGGATTTGATCTGTATATTTATCTTTTCTATATTGGTAAGGAGACTTTATGAGTGTGGAATTTCTCACAACAATTTCCTACAATCCCATGGTAAAGTGAACACAGTACAATCATATTTCTGTTATATAGTGCATCCTACAAAGTAGTCTATTAAATTTTAAGATATCCAGAATACTTTATCTGCAGCTATATAATGCTTTCACATCCTTATCATTCATATTGTATATTTTCATAACTTTAGCAAATAAATCCCCATTCCAGTGTGCTCGGAATTATACATAGTCAATTTGCATTGCATGCTTTGTTTCATTGTTTAGATTCTTATCATCTCCTTTGAATAAGTTTATAAGTTGTCAAAGGGAAACGAAATGCTTAAACTCATAGTGTTATGAGTTTTATGTGAACGATGAATGCAGACGCACCGAACAACACAGGGAAGGAGTCAAAGGAATGATGCAGGACTGGGAATGTACCCACAGAAACGCCAGCTCCGAGAAAACACGCCAATGCTGCAGCACCAAGGCCCTGCCTTCCCTTCCAAAGCCCTCCGCATGAAACAGGCTTTCTTAGAAATTAGGGCCGTTCTGGGTCAAACATAAACAGTCATCCCACAGATATTCCGGGGGCTTGTGTATTTAGGGGAACTTCTAGAAATTTTATGTTGTCAGGTAAACTCTGCAAAGTTTCACTAGAAAACCTGATCTATTTCCCCGGCCCCGGGATTCTTGGATTTGTTGCAAATATTTCCATGTATCTCTCTTGATAGTTGAGATTTGCCCAGGGAGTAATGGCTGGCTTTTATATTTTTTTTACCTCCACTACTATTTTCATATATTTTTCAAACTTTTGTGTGTGTGTGTTTGTTTTTTTTTCAGACAGGAAACCTAAGATAATTTTTCAGGTTCACAGACAGATTTGATGCAGACTTTCTTAGGAATAACGTTAAGCGTGTTTAATTAAATCTTTTATCAGCAGACAGCTGAAGATAAGGGGTTGGTTTCTTTTCCTTTCCCATTTTATAAATTCACTACAACATGAACGTGGTTTTTCTTAGGCGTCACTTACCTTTTTTAACTGTGCTTCCAGTTTGCTACATTCTTCTTTCTTTTGCTCGATGGCTATTTCTAGAGACTTTAACTTAGAGTCCCTTTTCAGGCCTGCCGAGGCTAGTGACGACGCGTGCTCCTTGAGGTCGATCAAACTAGACTGGAAGGAAAGGAAGGCGGGTCAGGAAAACAGTGCCACTCGTGCCGGTGACGTCCTCCGCTGAGCGCCGAGCCCACGGCAGGAGTCACATGGTCTTCCCGAGGTGACAATAGCCAGCCAGCCCGGAAATTAAAGCTGGCCAGCTCACAGCCCCGAGCAGGGTCTAATTGCAGCGGAGTCAATGCGACCAAACGGCGTGGTCAGTAAACGCATGTTTCACGTCTCGAGGTCCTGCTAATGATGTAAGTCCCCAGGCGGTCTTTACGTGTCATGGTAAAACAGACACCCTGAACCTCCATTTACATTTATTGCTCTCAGGTCGTGCAGACGCTAAGACAAATATGAAGGAAAATACTGACTTTAATGCTTTCCCACCCTCTTTCTCAGGGAAAATCAAGTATAAAAGAAACACCCTATTAAGCTTTGATAACGTTCCATTTCTTTAGCAGAAAAATGGCCCATGGTTTTTCAAACATCTTCTGTATAATCGAAGATAAAATGATTTAAAATTTTAGAGTAGACGTTCTGTTCCAGTCCTTTGTAAATCCAGATTTAGCAGATATAATGAATCTCCCCAAGTCAGACGCGGGGTCACCTAAATCGTTCCATTCATCATTCCTCATTCACCCGGAAACCAAGGGCTGCCCTGTACAGTCTGAATTCTAAAAACTGAAGAAAAAAATATTTGCCTATATCACAGAACATAATGTTGCTAGCTAGGAGCGCAATGTCCATCGCTAAACATGAAATCATGAGCAACATCTCACTAGGTGACTAAAATGCTCAGGTTTCACCCCAAATCAGACACTGTGCATTTCCTACACATCCATTTGCAGCGCATAGGAAGACATTAAGCACACGGCGCCCTCTCATTAATGGCGTTGCCCAACACTGTACTTCTGGGCTGCTTCCCGGGCACTGAAATAACCCTGTTGATGAAGATACTACAGCACCATCCCCTGGCAAACAGCCCAGCTCCAAATAACCCTCATGGTGCAGATTATTATCACCCCATCTAAATTATACGCTCCCCGCTGACAACAATTATATGTTGTTTCCCTGATAACTTTTAAACTGCTGGCCGTGTTAGCTTTGCGTGTCAACTTGCCTAGACGGTTGTCCTCAGTTATTCAATCAGACACCAATCTGGGTGTTGCTGTGAAGGGCTTTTGTGGATATGACTAACATCTACAGTCAGTTGACTTTAAGTAAAGGATATTCTCCATCATCTGGGTGGGTCTGATCCTATCAGTGGATCTCAGGCCTATGAGCAGAACTGAGGTTTCCCTGCGAAAGAAGGAATTCCACCTGTGGCCTGCAGCGTGAGCCACCATCTGCAGTCCCCAGCCTGCCTTTCCCAATGGCCCGCCCTGTGACTTCTGGACTTGCCTAGCCAGCCCCTTAACTATGTAAGCCAATTCCCTGCAATAAATTTCTTAATATGGTTATATTTCTTAATACAGTTCTGTTTCTCTGGTGCAAGCTTGACTGGCACACCCGGCCCGGTGGCAGGCATATTATTATACAGGAACAATAAATGTTTGCTGAAATGCCTGTCTGAAATCCGTACAGTGTGGGCATTGTTTACAAAATTATTTTCATTTAGCACTCATGCTCTGCCATGTCATCAAGATCTCCTTTCAATGAGGGTTGTGCGTGCATGTGTGTGTGCTTCAAGGTGTAAACCCATGAAGAACACTTGTTATCAGCGAAGAATGCTACAAATGGGTCAAAGCTCTGTGCCTCTGTCACATGTCAACTACAGTAATTGCAGATCCCCGAGTTGGATTATCAGGGAAACAGTAGGAAGAAGACTTACATTCTTTATTTTCATATTGAAACAGTAATCTGTTCTCTAAACACTTAAATTCTAATTTTAGGGAGTATAAATTTTGCTTCTGAGTTTCCTCAAAACTTCTATTACTCGTCCATTTATTCTTCCCATCTTAAATTCCTAATTTAGACTGTACTTTAATGCATATAGAATTATCAAAGCCCATTGGTTGAGGTAACACTTTGCAGCTGGGAAATGGATGGCTCAACAGTGACACAGCCCAGCAGAGTGCAAGAATCTGGGACAGCCCTAAAGGAGATAGGCATTTCCTGCCGAAAAAGATAAGGGTGAAGGGACCAGTTGTAGACAATGGCACATATCTCAGAGTTTTGGAGATTGAATAAAATAATGTGCATTGCTGCTTTTCAAACCTCCTCACCAAAGCGTCCTAAGTGACTAAAGGGTTATAGGTGTCCCTCAGAGTATAGGGCTATAGCCCAAGGCATTCTCTCCATAACCCCCAAGAAGAAATTTCCTTAAAAGTATATTGTTTTAATATAAAAATGTAGGTGAGATCTGTTTTCTGTTTCCATGTTTGCTCTAACATGAAAATATCGTTTTAAATTATTAACCATAATCTGAAAATGATGTCCTAGAAGAGCATTCACGTTGAACCTATGCCTTTGTGTCCAGCCCAGCACCACATCTCTTAACCTGGGGTATTGAGTGATCCAGCTGAGAATCAAAGATGAACGTAAATCACCCAACCCAGAGACAAGCACATAAAAGGACTTCAATAAAGTGGAGCTGTTATTATTACTATTAATGCTTTTGTTGTTATCTCAAACCAAAAATCATGGGACATTGAGAAAAGATAGAATCCTCTAGGCCAGTCAAATGTGATAAGACATCGAGAAGAGTTTCAGGGAGTGACATCATATGCAGTTAGCAGAGAAGATCTGCGTTGAGCATCACCGAGGAAGAGGGTTACGGTAAATATTTTCCTTTGAATTCAGACACCTTAGCAAAAGAAGGGTAACTATGTTCCCCAGGCCTTCACACAGGCCCTCCAACTAAGACTCTGGTCTCTTGGGGCTGCCATGAATATGGGTTCGTTTGTTTCTCCAGACTCACCTCTTTTTCAGTCAGCTCAGCTTGTAAAGCATTGACCTTCTCTTTCAGGTCTTTGTTCTCTTTTCGGAAAGATTCTATTTCTTCTAGTCTTTCCCGATCATCTCTCTCCCGCTGTTCTTTCAAACGCTCAATTATTCTTTCCTGCGAGGCAATTGTCAAAAAAAAAGAAGAGGTGAGAACCCATCGATATATATGCCAAGGCATGCTACAGAAAGAAAGGAGACAGTACATGTAAGAAATCCTCTACAGAATCAATACACAGGATGAAAAATTGGTTTGTGAAGAGAGACGTAACAGATGATCGATACGGCTTTTAGCTTGTCAATAAAAGTTAGCGTCATAGTGTCTCAAGGGATATTCGCGGTCAAGCTCGGAGGCTGTTTTTGGTTCGCGGTGGTGCTTAGAAAACTTCAAGAGCAATTCCAGGAGAGGGAAACTCGGGCGCCAAGACTCTGGACCTGCCGAGGCCTTGTCGAGGCGGCAAAGGAAGCAGAAGCACCCTTGAGGCTCAGCCCTCTTTGCTCGGCTTTCCCACCTCACGTCAAAGAGCTTTCCTTGGTTTCTGAAGAATTCTTCTCTGACGAGAAAGTGGGTGGAAGTGGGGCAGGACTTAGGACTGGCTCACAGTGAGAACTTGAAACAAAGAACAAGCTAATTGTGTAAGTGATTTTCCAATGAGTCTGGAGACGTTTATTTACTTCCAGGTTTTTTCAGTGACTTACTGGCAATCCGCAGAGACTCTGACACTGCTCAAGCTTGAACCAAGTTCCCATCACAGCTTCCCTTTGCCGAGAACTTACTGTGTGTGGCACTGGGACGGGCCCCAGCCCTCATCCAGCCAGTGAGGTCTGAACCACCGCCACTGGGCCCGGGGGAGGTGAGGAAACCCAGGCCCAGAAAGGCCAGCCGACTCATCCAAGGCAACCCAGCTCACAACCAGAAGGCCCAGGCTGTCACCCAGTGCTCTCTTAGTCTTAGCCGAACCCATGAGACCACACTGACATCACCATACGCCTGGAGCCACTCAACGAGATCGGAAGACCTGTCTGCCCATGACTTTCATACTGAAATAAAAATACTACTCTGGTAGAAACATTTCCCAAACTGTGCAACCTTAAGTGATATCAAAATAAGAGCTTTCTTTTTCTTTTAAGGAAAATTCCACTTGGGACAAGTCTGAGTTAGATTTCTAAAATTTGTTTCAAATTACCCAACACATATCTGAACTTCCTTTTCAATAGCATCGTTAAAACATATTAGTGCAGCAATGACGCTTAAATATCCTGATGTTATCTTTTCTGTTCTAATAAGAACATAGTACAAGACAATTCCTGATACATAAGACAACTGTAAAATAGTGTTTAATGCAGAGGGAAGTTGGTTGGAACACTTAGTCTGTGATTTAAGATCCCCCAGGGAAGCAACGGTTCTACCTCAATGACAATAATTTATGTATCTAATGCTTTCAAGGGGGAAAAAAGTACCATTATTGTTTTGCAATTATTTAAAAATACTTTAAAATGAAGTATATTGTTACAACAGTGGGGGTGGAAATAGAACAAATGAGTCATTAATCGCCTGTATTCCTTTCTTCTCAATTCCGGTTTCAGGGCTATTTTACTCTGTCTGTGACACTGGTGAGGGGATGATTATGTGATCTACAGAAGAAGGAAATGGCCTCAGAGCATGGTAAGTCTCTCAAGGGCTTATAACGACTTCAGCAACCGAGCCCTCACTGCCTTTAGCCTACACTTACCACAAAAGCCTCAGAGCTGGTCACCTGGCCACCAGGCCCTCTCCATCTCATCACTTCCACCGCATGGCTGTTGGAGTGACATTTTTAAAGCCCCAAACTGACTGTGTCACCTCACTATTTGGAAACCTTCCCGAGAATCACTCTGGCCCGATCATGTGGCATTTATTCCCACTCAGCATCCTTCACGTGGCTGGCTGCATGCCCATCCTCCCAGGCCAGCCTTTCAAAGGGCAGCGCTCAGATCCAAAGGGCTGGGCAAACTGTCTGGCATACAACAGGCAATTAAAAAGGCTGACGGAAGAAATAAGAAATCAAGTTAGGGATCATCTTGTCTTCAAAGGAAGGGAAATAAAACTAAGTATGTGTGTTAACATCCGGAAGGTGTCCGAGGCGTTTGGAGAGTAGGTTGATTTGCCCTAAGCACTTGTACTATTGACTGGGCATTGATGACAAAAAAAATCAGCAAGCAGTATAACGTTTTTAAGTGTTATTGATGATTCAATCCTCCAAAATATTTCTCCGTCAATCACAAAACTAATTTAACTGTCAGCCGCACAGGGCCAGATGTCAAAAACATGTGTTAAAAAGCCCTAATATGCCATGATCTACTTGATTAACAGCTAACTTGTAGAAATTCCAACAATGTGTTCTTGTTTTAGTCTTATTTGCATTGGCAAGTGTTCCTTGTGCACTCATCTGGCTCTGCGCGGTCTAATCTATTTGTGCTTTATCACTGGGTGGAACTGAACTACAGTGGCCTCCGGCTCCGCTATCTGGCTTTCTCCACTGCTTATCTGCCATGTGGCTACAGCAAGGCTTGGGAGACCAGCTCTATAAACACCAGGGGTTCTGTCTGCTGGGCTTCTGTGTGTCAATCCTAGGACTAAGTCATACTCAATCTTAACTTGTTAAGTGGCATTATTTTTTGCACACTCTGAATATTTGAGTAAGTTCCTGGAAGTTAAAAGGAATCACACACTCCCTGGGATATGATGATCCAAGTGAAATGGTGAGTATGCCTAACAGGTTCTAGTCACTAGCCAAAAGGCAGCAAACAGTTCAATGGTCTTATAACTCCATAATTTTCAATCAATCATTTTCTTTTCTGCACCATGTCTTGTTCCAGAGGATCTACTCAGTTCTATGTGGATAAAATTAGAACTCGTGAGGGAAAGGCCATTAAGGACACGGTGATGTCAAAAGCACAAAGATCAGAAGGTTTGAGAGTCAGTCCTATTCCATCACCTGTGAGCTGGGCAGCCTTAGCATAACACGGGGTAGGGAACAAAGACCCGGCCACAAAGTCCCAACCAAGGGCCCACTTAGAGCCTAAGGGACCTCCCAGAGTGCTAGGTGAGAAGGTAGCTTGTGCCACAGCCGATTAATGATCTGCCCAGGGCTCAGAAAGGGCAAATGGTGTTGCACATGTCCAAAATCTTTATTTCTGGGCAAGTCATTTTACCTCACTGAGCCCTCTGCCAATCTTTAAGATGAAAAAGCATAGATTTTGTGTTTCTCAAAGTGTGGTCTCCTGACCACATGCATCAGAATCACTGGGCATGCTTGTTAAAAACCACAGGTTCCCGGGCCCCACAGCATGGCAACTGAGCCAGAATCACCAGGAAATGGAACCCAGGAAACTATATTTTAAGAACCTCCATAAAGGATAAGATTATCTGGATGCACACAGAAGTTTGATACCCATTGGAATAAATACTTAAATCTAGTATTCTTTGTCCCATGATAGAAGACCTTGCCTTTTCCTACCCAGTGTTTTTGCCTGTGCTCTTCAGATACTCTAGCATTGTGGTTATGGCACCATTTGCAAACTTCCTCTAAATAAATTGCTCTGTTTGCTTTCACTCTTCATTACTGTGAAAGGCAAAAAAGTAGATGCAAATAGGGTTGGCAAGCGAGCAGCTCACAGGTCAAAGCTGGCCCGCAGAGCTATTTTGTTTGGCTTGAGCATCATAATTTTTAAAAATCTGAACTTGAATGTTTTGAGACAGGTCAAGGACTCTCCAGCTCGCCAAGGTCGCCAACAGTCTCTGATGCATCACAGCAAACCCACTTCCCTCCCGCTTGCTCCCTGCCGGGCCCTTTGAGGCACCTGAGCTCTCAGCTCATCTATGGTCCAATTCAGAGTTCATG